>NW_003852496.1:3213625-3215337 GCF_000181295.1 Otolemur garnettii | reverse complement strand
CCCAAACACAGAATCTTACAGAGTTACTAGATAACCAATATTTACTACTAATGTATACAAAATCTATAGCCCAGTTTGAAATTGAATATGATTATAACCATAAATAATTATGCTGTTTTAGGGATAATCTTATGCTATGATTTTATGGCAAAAACAGAAATATAATTGGCCTCCGGACCCAAGGCCATTCTGTTTATGACCATAAACTATGTCACCAATATAAAGGAGTAATTATCTTTCTGTGTCCCTTGAGGGCCCAATCAAATGTCCTAGAGAAGCAGCTGGCACCTCTACCCCAGCCCCTCGCTGAGTCCTGTTGCATACAAGGTTTCATGCTAAGCAGCTTGTGCACACAATCTCCTGTGATTCTTGATGCTGCCCTCAAAGGCTGGAATGCTCACCCTCATTTTACAGATAAGGACACTGAAACACAAAGGAAATAGGTAGCCTTCTAGTAAGTGGCTCTATTCAAAGTCTGTTTGTCATCAAAGCCCTTGCATGTTAACTGCTACATTGCACAGCCATGACAGCGGAGATTAAAGAGCGGGGAAGCCAGGACGTTTACCCTGCTAGAAACAGCCATGCCAGGCAGGCAAAGACAATCTCAGCTTCTCCTTCCTCTCACAGAATAATTAGGAAACAGGTCCAATGTGGGGTGGGTCACAAGGAGCTCTCCCACTGGAAGGTCAAGGATTCCTCTTGGGGATTCAAGGATGAAGGAAGCATCTACCAAAGCCTTCTGCTTATACTGGGGGCCTGATCCTCCTGGACCTCAGAAGATAATAACCTCTGAAAGTTTACTCACTGGCACAGTTACTTCTCGAGAAAAGATTCTGATGCTAAACTACGGTAATCAGAAAGGGCCTAACTTTGAGTGAAGGCTGAATTTTTAAAAATTCATTTACAAGTACAAACCCAGATTGAGCAAGGCTGAGACCCCATCTCTACAAAAAATAGAGAAATTAGCTAGGTGGCGCACACCAGTAGTTCCAGCTACTCGGGTGGCTGAGGCAGGAGGATCACCTGAGCCCAAGAGTGCAAACTAAAATGTTAACAATATTTCCTCAAAATGTATAGACATCAACCCAAAAGCTTGTGAAGACGATGACTATGGAAGTAGACAGGAAGCTCATACTGAAAGAGTTGTGCCCTCCACCCTCCGCCCCATCTCAGAAAAACCCAATGCCTACGCCTTTGAAGAACCGCCAGTAGAGGGCGCTCATTCCATTTGATGATCAAAAAAAAAAGAACCTGATTTAAAAGAAAAAAAAATAAAATTCGTTCCTATTATCCTTTTTTAAAAACAAAGTCATATAATTTTACCAAAATCTATTGAGATTTCTGCCATCAAAACATATATATAATAAATATCTATTTATTATTTACCAAAATGTAGAAAACCTAATTTATAATTATGATCAATCTTTTACAGCAAAAGAATCAAATCCCTGTTCTGCCACTAATCTGTGTTAAATAACTGTGTGAGTTATTTAACCTCCCTAGTTGACAGTGATCGCCATCACCAACTCTACCAGCACAGGCTCACTGAGAGGATCAATGTTTGTTCTGAGAAGTGTAACACAGTGAGGTGCCTGGCACCTACAGAGGCTTCGTCAAAACTAGTTCTCTTTCCTTCTTTCTCTTATGAGATATTTTTGTAAAAAATATGTAGGAAAGATGTTAATTAAAAGCATCATCTTAATTTTTTTTTT
>NW_003852496.1:3211044-3213555 GCF_000181295.1 Otolemur garnettii | reverse complement strand
AGTCTCCTGCCTCAGCCTCCCAAGTAGCTGGGACTACAGGCGCCCGCCACAACGCCCAGCTATTTTTTTGGTTGCAGCCATCATTGTTGTTTGGCCGGCCCGGGCTGGATTCGAACCCTCCACCTTAGGTGTATGTAGCTGGCGCCTTAGCCACTTGAGCCACAGGTGCCGAGCCTAAAAGTGTCATCTTATTTAGCAAACAAAATTATGACATTTAATATTCTCATGGATTTCCCTGGACTCTAGAATCACATAGACCTGAGTTCAAATCCAGACTTCACACTTACTAGCCTTGTGATCTTAGGCAATGTAATTAACCTCTCTGGGCCTCCACTTCCCCTCTCCACAGAGGAGAGATTAATGGCAGAACCCTCCCTTTCCTGAGGTGGCTGTGAGGATGACATGAGGTGTCCACAGCAATGCTCAGCCCTTGTGAGCATCCCATTTAAGAACATTCTAGCCGCATGTGACCAGACAAGCAGAAACCACTGGATGCAGGTTAAGGTACCAGCCAGGAGTGGTATCAGCGACAGCTGGGTGGAGAAGGCGCTCTGCTTCCAGTGGCTTCCCAGTCTGAGGTTGCCCTCCTCTTCTCCTCGATGCTTCTTACTTTTTTTGCGGGTTTTCTTTTTTCCGTCTGACTCGCTCCTTCTAACTGTGAAATCGAGAAAGGGGGATAGTGTTAAGAGGAGAGTTGCTATATGTGAATGCGTACATGCTATGGAGATTCAGGAAGGTTCCAGAAGCTCCTATAAGGTACAGGCTATTCCTTGTGATACTGCCAATTCCCAGCAACCAGAAGAGGAAACTAAACACAGACAGACCAGTTTGGGGGTATGTGCAGGAGTCGGGGGAGGAGGAGGAGGGCATTCTCATCCCCCACTGCTGCTACTTGAGAACATGGACAGAAGAGGACTAGGTCCCCTGTCCACAATGACAAGGATACTATAACATGCTCAAGGTTCTCCCCTAAGCCAGCTCTTAACCTCAGTGCAGGGTTGAGGTCTGGGCTTTGGAATAGAAACACCAAAGTTCCAGAACCAGCTCTATTCCTTCTAAAGAATAATCTGGTGAAAATCAGGCATGGTGGTGCACATCTGTAGTTCCAGTTACTCAAGAGGCTAAGGAGGAAGGACTGAGTAAGCCCAGAGTTCAATGCCAGCCTGGGCAACATAGTGAGACTCTATATTTAAAAAAAAAAAAAAAGAAAGAAAGAAAAAGAAGAAAACAATTCTGACCCTCAGTGACCCCATCTCTGCATCTCTTGAAAGGAGGCAACAGAATCTGCTTTCTGGGTGTTGAAAAGAGGAAATGACCAAAGCTATGTAACACACACACACGAATCTATGGTCACCCAGACTATAAGCTACTTGTTCCGTGCCCTAAAGCTGATGAAACAGACTAGAAAGCCCAGAAATAGACCCACGCACATAGGGGAACCTGACAGTTGCCAACAGTGGCATTTCATGTCAGTGGAAAGGGTGGACTAGTTGGTGAGCTACACTGTCCACCTGGAAGCAGATGAAGCTATTAGGCCATCTCATGCCAAATACAAAATGAATTCCACACCAAAAGTAGAAAGCAAAAACTTCAAAAGCATTAGAACAATAATATGTTGCCCCCCCTAGTCTTGACTACACATGCGTGCTACCAAGCTGTCTGAGGAAGGATGTCTTAAACATTACCAAAAGTACAAACCAGAAAGGAAGTTAAATAACTGATGTATAAAATAAGACACCACAAATCAAGTCAAAGGATATTGTACAGACCCTCATCTGTGAGAGTTACAATACACATAATTGACAATGCATGATTACCCAGGAAATGGAGAAATAAAGCCTGTGGATCAATAAGATAAATTTTTAAAAAAATTTTTTTTATTTCAACTTATTACTTTGAAGGTTTTTTTAAAAAATTTTTTTATTACTTCTTCCTGTAGTGTTTTCTTGCACCCCATGTAGTTGGGATCACAAGGTCTGGCTATCTCGTTGTCCTGTTGTTGTTGTAGAGACAGGGTCTCACGCTGGCTCAGCTGGCTCAGGGGGGTCTTTAGCTGGTCTCGAACCTCTCAGCACAGGTGATCTACCCGCCTCGGCCTCCCATAGCGCTGGGACAAGAGGCGTGAGCCACCACGCCCGGCCAATAAGATAAATTTTTAAAATCAGCAGAAAAACAAATATGAAGAGGCAGGTAGTACAGGATGTGTCATGCTGCATAGTCTCAGGTTATAAAATTAACATACAAAAATCAGTAGCATTTCTATATACCAGCAAAGACCAAGCTGAAAACCAAATCAAAACCCCAATCCTATTTACAATAACTGCCATAAAAAATTAAAAAATAAAATAAAATACCTAGAAATAAATTTAAGCAAGGAGGTGAAAGATCTCTACAAGAAGTATCAAAATTACTGATGAAAGAAATCACAGATGAGGCTCAGCGCCTGTGGCTCAAGCGGCTAAGGCGCCAGCCACATACACCTAAGGTGGCGGGTTCGAATCCCCAGCCTGG
>NW_003852496.1:3206866-3210791 GCF_000181295.1 Otolemur garnettii | reverse complement strand
ATCCCATGCTCATGGGTTGCAAGAATCAGTATTGTTAAAAATGACCATACTGCCCCAAAGCAATCTACAGATTCAATGCAATTCCTATCAAAATACCAACATAATGTTTCACAGAATTAGAAAAATACAATTCTAAGCCAAATGCAGTGACTCATGCCTATAATCCCAGCAGCACTATGGGAGACTGGAGCAGGAGGATTTCTTGAGCCCAAGAGTTAGGAAACAAAGAAGAGGAAGAAGAAAGAAGGAAGAGGGAGGAGGAGAAGAAGGAGAGAAGGAAGAAGAGGAAAGAAAAAATGGGGTGGGGGGACAGAGATAAGATGGCTGACTGGAGCCAGCTTTCCACAGAGGCTCCCGTCCAGAAGGAGAGTTAAAGGACAGAAGTTTAGTAAGTAAGCTGATGGTTTGAAGCTGAGCCAAGAGAGAAGGTTGAAGAACACACATCAACCCTGATGAGGCAAGCTGCATGCCCAAGGATACAAACAAAAGGTACAAAATCCATTGCTAAGTTTTGGTCAATCCATGACCAAAGCTATGTAACACACACAAATCTATGGTCACTCGACTATAAGCTACTTGTTCAGTGACAAAAAGCTGATGAAACAGACTAGAAAGCCCAGAAACAGACCCATGCACACAGGGGATCCTAATAGGGACGTCCTCCCATTTTATCTCACAGAAGAGACCCTGTAAAAACCAGACCTCCTTCCCCTACTAGGGTGCCATGGCACTCTCCTGCCAGGCATAAAACTGTATAAAACTGTATATATTCTCTACCTGCAATTCTGAACTCCCAGCACTCCCCTCCACTCTAACCCCGAGGACTGGAAGCCTATCCCCCATGGAGTCCAGATTCTTGGGCATTTTCTCCAGAGGTGTGGACAGGGCATGGGCTGTTGCAGGTCTGTGCTGATTCTGAGGCACAGGGGTAAGGAGAAAACAGTGACTGAAGGAACCACATGGGAAAGGGAGAGGCGATGCCCCCTGGCACAGATCAGCAGCAGCAGTGGGAACGATAGGGCTCATACCCCTGGGGATATTTTGGAAGGACACTCCCTGTCTCTTTGGGCAACCAGAGAAATCTGGGTATCTTCTCCCATGGCAGAAACTGGCAGAATAGATCTGGGACAGTAATGCAGACCCCGTGAGCAAAGGGTATGCCTGAGGCAGTACAGGCCTGGGCGGAGTGAGGCCAGACAGAGAATTGAAGATGTGTGGGCAGAGATGGCATTCTCCCAGGGAGGAGCTGAGCCAGGACAGCTTTAGTGAGCCTAAGAAACACCTGGCCCTCAGGAGATCATAGCTGAGACAAAGGCAGGCAGGCCGAGGCTGGAACTCCAAGCTGAGTATGAGCTCTAACCTAACCACCGCACATGCCCCAACACAGACTACAGGGGAAACAGAAACACTAGCTCCAGGCAGTGGCACAGACCAGGACTGAGTCACAGTTTCTGTGAACTCAAACAGCACCTGGTCCACAGGGGAATATAGCCAGGAGAAAATCACAAATTCTGGGCAAATATAAGTGTCAGCAACATCATTCAGGGGTGGGGCTGGAACTGAGTGAACCACCCAGATTCCATTAACCACCTGAGGTTGTCAGGCCTCAGCTTCCCCTGCCAGATGGTGGCAGAGTGCAGAGGCCTGGCTGAGGAGACATAAGATCTCTCTGTGACTCAGGTAGGCTAAAAGCCCTGAAGCATGTGCTCATTGGAGGGAACAGGGTCATAGCCCTGAGGGGTTACCAGTGACAGAGGGGCAAGGTGGGGAAGGAGGCATCAACCTTCCCAGACTAATTCATTTGCTGGGAGGATCCTTCTGACTCCACAAAGCACCAGAACGAGTCATACTCGAGCTGCTAGCAGACCCCTGGTATATAGTTGCCAGAGACCTTTTGAACTCCCTCACTTGAGACTGGGTGCTGACTGGGACAATTGATCTGGATCTCTCGGACTGGACCAACACCTGAGGACCATTCAAAGTGGTACCCTGGGTGTGTGGTTGTAAGAAGGTTTGATTTTCCCTTTCCAGTTGTTGCCCATGGTGGGGTGGTGGTGGGGTGACTTAATTGCTGGTATTTCTCCACAGCTGAGACTTCAACCCAGAGTAACTGATTCACTATGGTAGGACAGAGACCAGCTGAAAAGAGACAGAGCCACTTAGTCCCACCACACCAAATAAGTCCCCAGTGTCTCAGGCGATAGCACTGTACAGGTCCTTTGCAAAGCTCTAGGGGAAAAGGTACAGGCACCAATCACAGCTCTTGGGCAAAGGGCTGGTTAATCACTACTCCAGGAGCCTCCCAACCTAACTTCACCTTATCTGCTCATGTAGTCAAATGGTGTAAAATAATCATGGGGCAGAATCAGCAGGGAAATTCTGGTAACATGAATAACCAGAGTAGATCAACTCCTCCAAGGAACAATACGGAAGACACAACTGAAAATCCCATTCATAGACAAAAGCCTAAGATGTCAGAAATTGAATTCAGAGTTTAGATTGCAAATAAGATTAATAGAATGGAGGTAAAGTTGGAATTAGAAATTCAAGGAGCAATTCAAAAGTTATCTCAAGAATTCAATGAATTCAAAGACAAAATCACCAATCTTGACACACTGAGACAAGAATTTTCAGCCCTCAAAGATCTGAGAAATACAGTAGAATCCCTCAGTAACACAATGGAGCAAGCAGAAGAAAGGATTTCTGACGTTGTAGACAAAGCTTTTGAACGCTCCCAAGCGCTCAAAGAGGAAGAGAAATGAGAGCAAAAATGGATCATTCTCTCAGAGAACTTTGGGATAATTCAAAGAAAACTAATATTTGCCTTATAGGAATTCCTGAAGGTGCCAAAGTTGCTTCACAAGGGGCACAGAGGCTCTTCTTCATGAGATTATGAAGGAGAACTTTCCAGACATGCCAAGAGATTGTGAAATTCAGATAGCAGACAGTTTCAGAATCACAGCACGACTCAACCCAAATAAGACAACCCCCAGACACATAATTAACTTCATTAAAGTTAATATGAAGGAGAAAACTCTGAAAGTAGCCAGACGTAAGAAAACTATAACCTACAAGGGGAAGAATATTAGAATGACTGCAGATCTCTCTGCTGAAACATTTCAAGCTAGAAGAGAGTGGTCATCAACTTTTAATCTCCTAAAACAAAATAACTTTCAACCCAGGATCCTGTATCCAGCTAAACTGAGTTTCATTTATGTTGGAGAAATTAAATACTTTAATGACATTCATATGTTGAAGAAATTTGCCATAACTAAACCAGCTCTCCAGGATATTCTCAGATCTATCCTCCATATGACCAGCAAAATCCTCCATCACAAAAGTAAACTCACTCAGAAACTTTTGATCAAATTCCAACTTCCACAGTGGCGAAAGGATTAAAAATGTCCACTGGACTTTTAAAAAACTCAATACTCAAAATTCTACCAGGCTTGTCCATATTCTCAATTAATGTGAATGGCTTAAATTGTCCTCTAATGAGGCACAGGTTGGCCAACTGGATACAAAAACTCAGGCCAGATATCTGCTGCACACAAGAATCTCATCTTACCTTAAAAGATAAATATAGACTCAAGGTGAAGGGATAGTCATCTATATTTCCGGCAAATGGAAATCAGAAAAAGCAGGTGTTGCAATTTTATTCACAGATACAATAGTCTTTAAACCAACAAAAGTAAGGAAAGATAAGGATGGTCACTTCACATTTATTAAGGGTAACACTCAATATGATGAGATTTCAATTATTAACATTTATGCAACCAACCAGAATGCACCTCAATTTATAAGAGACACTCTAACAGGCATGACCAACTTGATTTCCTCCAGCTCCATAATAGTTGGAGATTTTTACACTCCTTTGGCAGTGTTGGATAGATCCTCCAATAAGAAGCTAAGCAAAGAAATTTTA
>NW_003852496.1:3203565-3205333 GCF_000181295.1 Otolemur garnettii | reverse complement strand
TTGTTTGGCGGGTCCGGGCTGGGGATTCGAACCCGCCACCTTAGGTGTACGTGGCTGGCGCCTTAGCCGGTTGAGCTATAGGCGCCGAGCCTAAAAGGGACATTTCTTAAACTGATAGAGGCCATCTACAGCAAACCCACAGCCAATATCATACTGAATGGTTTTTCCACTCAAATTAGGAACCAGGCAAGGTTGCCCATTGTCTCCACTGCTTTTTAACATTGTAATGGAAGTCTTAGCCATCTCAATTAGGGAAGAAAAGGCAATCAAGGGTATCCATATAGGGTCAGAGGAGATCAACTTTCACTCTTTGCAGATGATATGATTGTATATCTGGAAAAACCAGGGATTCTACTACAAAACTCTTAGAAGTGATCAAGGAATACAGAAGTATCTCAGGTTATGAAAAAACACCCATAAATCTGTAGCCTTTATATATACCAACAACAGTCAAGCTGAAAATATAGTCAAGGGCTCTATTCCATTCACAGTGGTGCCAAAGAAGATGAAATATTTTGGAGTTTACCTAACAAAGGATGTAAAAGATCTCTATGAAGAGAACTATGAAACTCTAAGAAAAGAAATAGCTGAAGATGTTAACAAACGTAAAAACATACCATGCGCATGGCTGGGAAGAATCCACATTGTTTAAATGTCCATACTACCCAAAGCAATATACAATTTTAATACAATCCCTATTAAAGCTCCATTGTCATACCTTAAAGATCTCAAAAAAATAAAAATGTGCTTTATATGGAATCAGAAAAAGCCTTGAATAGCCAAGACATTATTTAGTCAGAAATAAAAACAAAGCAGGGGGGATCACGCTACCAGACCTCAGACTACACTATAAATCTATAGTGATCAAAACAGCATAGTACTGGCACGAAAACAGAGAGGTAGATGTATGGAACAGAATAGAGAACCAAGAGAGACGAACTCAGCTACTTACTGTTATTTGATCTTTGACAAGCCAATTAAAAACATTCAGTGGGGAAAAGATTTCCTATTTAACAAATGGTGCTGGGCAAACAGGCTGGTGACCTGTAAAAGACTGAAACTGGACCCATATCTCTCACCATTAACTAAATAGACTCTCACTGGATTAAAGATTTAAACTTAAGACATGAAACTATAAAAATACTAGAAGAAAATGCAGGGAAAACTCGAGTAGGCAAATATTTTATGAGGAGGACCCTCCCCCAGGGCAATTGAAGCAACATCAAAAATACATTACTGGGACCTGATCAAACTAAAAAGCTTCTGCACAGCCAGGAACACAGTAAGTAAAGCAAGCAGACAGCCCTAAGAATGGGAGAAGATATTTGCAGGTTATGTCACCATGAAGGTTTAATAACCAGAATCCACACAGAACTCAACATATTAGCAAGAAAAGAACAAGTGATCCCATCTCAGGGTGGGCAAGGGACTTGAGAAACTTCTCTGAAGAAGACAGGCACACGGCCTACAGACACATGAAAAAATGCTCATCATCCTTAATCATCAGAGAAATGCAAATCAGAACTACTATGAGATATCATCTAACTCCAGTAAGATTAGCCCATACCACAAAATCCCAAAACCCGAGATGTTGGCATGGATGTGGAGAAAAGGGAACACTTCTACATTGCTAGTGGAATGCAAACTAATACGTTCCTTTTGGAAAGATGTTTGGAGAACACTTAGAGATCTAAAAATAGACCTGCCATTTGATCCTACAATTCCTCTACTAGGTATATATCCAGAAGACCAAAAATCACACTATAAC
>NW_003852496.1:3198521-3203545 GCF_000181295.1 Otolemur garnettii | reverse complement strand
ATATATGTACCAGAATGTTTATTGCAGCCCAATTCATAATTGTCAAGTCATGGAAGAAGCCCAAGTGTCCATTGACCCACGAATGGATCAATAAATTGTGGTATATGTACACCATAGAATATTATGCAGCCTTAAAGAAAGATGGAGACTTTACCTCTTACATGTTTACATGGATGGAGTTGGAACATAGTCTTCTTAGAAAAGTATCTCAAGAATGGAAGAAAAAGTATCCAATGTACTCAGTCTTACTATGAAACCAATAAGAAACCTATAAGAAAGCTATAACCCAATTATAGCCCAAGAAGAAGGGGAAAGGGGAAGGGGGGATGGGGGAGGATGGGTGGAGGGAAAGTAATTGGTGGGACCACACCTACGGTGCATCTTACAAGGGTACATGTGAAATTTACTAAGTGTAGAATATAAATGTCTTTAACAAGATAACTAAGAAAATGCTGTGAAGACTATGTTGACCAGTTTGATGAAAACATTTCAAATTGTATATAAAACCAGCACATTGTATCCCAAGATTACATTAATGTACACAGCTATGATTTAATAAAAAATAATAATAAAAAGAAAGAAAAAAATTCTAAAATTCACATGGAACTAAAAAAAGAACCTAAATAGCCAACATAATCCTCAAAAAAAAGAACAAAACTGGAGGCATCACTTTACCTGATTTCAATTATATCATTCCACAACACTATATTAACCAAAACAGCATTGTGCTTGTATATAAAAGTAGACATACAAATCAATGGAATAGAACAGAGAATCCAAAAATAAAACCATGTACCTATGATCAACTGATATTCAACAAAGCAGATAAAAACAGACTGGGTGTGGTGGCTTATACCTGTAATCCTAGAACTCTGGGAGGCTGAAATGGGAGGATGCATTGAGCTCAAGTTCAAGACCAGCTTGAGCAAGAGGGAAACCCTGTCTCTATGAAAAATAGAAAAACTAGCTGGGTGCCATGGCAGGCACCCATAGTCCCAGCTACTCAGGAGGCTGAAGCAGGAAGATTGCTTGAACCCAGGAGACTGATGTTGCTGTGAGATAGGCTGATGACTCTAGCCCAAGACAAAAGAGTGAGACTCTGTTTCAAAAAAATAAAAAGAAAGAAAGAAAGAAAGAAAAGAAAACCCAAAACACAAGACCAAAAAAAAAATTATATTAGGGAAAAAACGTAATATTCAATAAATGGTTCTGAGATAATTAGATAGCCAGATGCAAAAGAATGAAGTTGGATTCCTCTCTCTTACTATACACAAAAATTAACCATTGAAGTCTTAAATGTAAGAGCTGAAACAATAGAAAACCTAGGAAAAATCTCTTCTCGACATTGGCCTATAGGCAAAGAATTTATGACTAAGACTCCAAAAGCAAATCCAATAAAAACAAAAATTAAACAAATGGGACTTAACTAAAAGGCTTCTGCACCACAAAAGAAATGATCAAAAGAGTAAATAAACAACCTATAGAATAGGAGAAAATATTTGCAAACAGTATGTCTTTCAAAGGACTAATATGTTGACTCTACAAGGACTCAAACAACTCAGCAAGAAAAAAAATAGTAAAAAGTGGGCAAATGATGGGGGCGGCACTTAAAGCTCAGTGGGTAGGCCACCGGCCCCATATACCAAGGGTGGCAGGTTCAAACCCAGCCCCAGCCAAACTGCAACAACAACAAAAAATAACCAGGCATTTTAGTGGGCTCCTGTAGTCCCAGCTACTCGGGAGGCTGAGGCAGGAGAATCACCTGAGCCCGGGAGTTGGAGGTTGCTGTGTGATGCCATGGCACTCTCTCTACTCTCTACAAAAAAAAAAAAAGAAAGAAAGAAAAGAAAAGAAAAAAGGGAACACTTCTACACTGTTGCTGGGAATGTAAATTAGCACAACAGCTATGGAGATCAGTGTGGAAATTCCTAATCCCACTACTGGGTATTGACCCAGAGGAAAAGAAATCATTTTATCAAGAAGATACCTGCACCCATATGTTTACCACAGCACAACAATCACAAAGAGATGGAATCAACCCATCAGGTGTCCATCAGGTGATGAATGGATAAGGAAAATGTGATGTGTGTGTGTGTATACACACATACATACACAGACATACCATGCAGTACTATTCAGCCATAAGAAAGAATGAAATAGGCTTGTCACCTGTGGCTCAAGCGGCTAAGGCACCAGCCACATACACCTGAGCTGGTGGGTTCGAATCCAGCCCAGGCCTGCCAAACAACAATGACAGCTGCAACCAAAAAAAAAAAGTAGCCAGGTGTTGTGGCAGGCACCTGTGGTCCCAGCTACTTGGGAGGCAGAGGCAGGAGAATCACTTGAGCCCAGGAGTTGGAAGTTGCCTGTGAGCTGTGATGCCACGGCACTCTACCCAGGGGGACAGCTTGAGGCTCTGTCTCAAAAAAAAAAAAAAAAAAATGAAATATGTCTTTTGCAGCAACCTGGATGGAACTGGAGGCCATTATCCTAAGTGAAACATCTCAGGAACAGAAAAATAAATGTCATATGTTCACATTTATAAGTGGAAGCTGAACTACGGCCACACAAGGGCACACAGAGTGGTTTAATAGACATTAGTGACATAGAGGCAGAAGGGTGGGGAGAGGGAAGGGATAAAAATTACCTATGAGGTACAATGTACACAACTTGGGTGATGGATCCACCAAAGGCACAGGCTCCACCACAATACAGTATATACATGTAGCACAATTCAACTTGTTTTCCCTAAATCTATTAAAAATAATAATTAGCCAATAAGGCTTGGTGCCCATGGCACACTGGTTACGGTGCCAGACACATACACCAAGGTTAGAGGGTTCAAACCCAGCCTGGGCCAGCTAAAACAATGACAACTATAATAAAAAATAGCTGGGTGTTGTGGCGGGCACCTGTAGTCCCAGCTACTTGAGAGGCTGAGGTAAGAGAATTGCTTAAGCCCAAGAGTTGGAGGTTGCTGTGAGCTGTGACAGCACAGCACTCTACTGAGAGGGACATAGTGAGACTCATTATTATTGTATATGTGTATATTCCATGGTTCTTCGAAGTCGAGTTATGGCATAAAATTCCAAAATCCCATCCTAACTTACTTTGAGACTTTTGTCTATCTAATATGTTTGTTAAGCTGCTAAATGATGTTCTCTCGATGAAATCCTTGATCTCCATCATGGTTGCTCCTGCCAGAGACATAGTTGGTGTTCTTGAAACACTCCATCTAGAAATTTTACAAAGAGAAAAATTAATGAAGGGGGCAAAAAATAAGGGACCAGCCCTAAAGAGGATCTATTACTGGTCTAAATGAGAACAGACTTTTTTTAATGACATTGCTTTCCTCTAACCCAATGTTTGCCAAATTTCAATGTATGTGAATTACCTGGGGTTCTTGTCAAATAAAATGTAGATTATAGCTTAGTAAACCCGAGGCAGGACTGAAATTCTACATTTCTGCCAAGCTCCCCAGTAATGTGGATACAGTTGGCAGGTCACAAATATGTACCTTGCACCTCCTCAAAAATATAATGGGAAATATTATATTTTATAAAAGCAACAAAGGAAACATCTAGAAATTTAATCATAGGTATCATCCATAACATCTATAGGAATAAAAAGTAACTATTTTAAAGCTATCATGGAGAGTCCGAATCAAGGGAAAGGATATTACCATGATCGTACATGAGATAACCTGGGGATGTAAAATAGTCAATTGTTCCCAAATTAATCCCTAAATTCAATACAAAAACAATTTTTAAAAATCAGTATTGTTTAGTTATACTTTATCTTCCTGTTCCATTCCACCAGCTGAGCTTCCGTTCTTTTCGTGGTCCCCACGCTGTCCAAGGTCTCCTTCCCCAGACCCTTCCAAGCCCCCAGAGACCCTAAGAACAGCTGCACTCACAGCAGGAAAGGCTGTAGACTCAGAAGTCTGAAGGTGAGGGTGGAAATCTTGGCTGAACTTAGAATTCTGGTTTTTCGACTTTGTGAAAGTCACTTAACTACTCAATCACCTCGTGTATAAAACGGAGACAGTAACCCCACTTCACCAAGTTATCACGCTGAGGATTAAATGAGACAAACTATTGCATACAGAAAGCCTGCTGTGCAGCCTGTGCTCCCAGACCCAAGCTTTCCTTTCCCTGTCCTCAGACTGCACAAGCTCCAGTCTAACTGGATTTACTAACGACTCGAGGTAGAACCAGCACAAGAGGGGCTCCACTCCCGTCCCCCAAAATAACATGGTTCAGTCCTTACCGAACCGTGGAAAGGTCCTCTGTTTTCACTGACTTTTCATAGTCCTCATTGCTCTTGTAAAAATTTTCCATCTCTGTCTGGTGAGAACCTGGCAAAATAAGCAATGTCACCTGCCTCCCTTGCTCCGTGCTACCTCGCCAGGACATGGTAAGCATTCAGTAAAAAAAAGCTCATTGTTAATAAATGAGTGGATTAATGAACAGATATATAGACTAATTTTGATTTGGACAAACGGAGGCAAAAGGAGGCCTCCAATTCCTTATACATGTATAATACCCTAAAGGAAAAAAGAAGAAAGTCTATTATCTATTAAAGCGTTTGCTTCAGTACTGCTTACATTAGAGAATAACAAAAACATTCCCAAGTTCCCAACCAGAGGTAATGGTTAAGCAAATGATAGTCCCACCAGCAGATGAAATACCATGTAGTCACCATGAATGAAATTTATGGAAAAATTTTAAGGAAATGGGAAAGTGCATGTGATAACATATTAATGATCTCGGCATAGAGATGTACCCAGGATTAACTCATCTAGGTTAAAAAAACAAAACAAAACTAGAACAAAACCAAAGAAATCTGCCATAGTATGATAACCAAAATGTTACATGGGGGCGGCGCCTGTGGCTCAGTGAGTAGGGCGCTGGCCCCATATACCAAGGGTGGAAGGTTCAAACCCGGCCCCTGCCAAACTGCAACAAAAAATAGCCAGGCATTGTGGTGGGCGCCTGTAGTCCCAGCTACTCAGGAGGCTGAGG
>NW_003852496.1:3194888-3198407 GCF_000181295.1 Otolemur garnettii | reverse complement strand
AAAAAAAAAAATGTTACATGGATTGTTTCTGGTAATGGAATTACAAATTATCTTCCCTGCTGGTTTTATACTTTTCTACAAACCACATATATAACGTCTACAGTCAGAAAAATTTTTGTAAGTCACCAAACAAACAAAAATTAGGTTAAAAAAAAAATCAGCAACAAAAATTACAGCACGAGCAGGGCTGCCTCTGTAGGTGAACCACAGCAGTAGCAGCTGCTGAGACGTGGGAAGGTCAGCAGTGCACGTGGGCTGCCCAGGGGACCAGCTGACCACCTTCCCTGCCAGAGTCTGGCACTCGTCCTGTCCGCGAGAGTCAGCTCCACTCACCTCGCCAGGGCTTTGCGCGTTTCTCTGCTTTTTCCAGTTTTCCTGGTGGATGCTCCTGTTGTAACTCCTCTGCAACAATGCCGGCATTCTCAGATAATTTTCTCTGATCTACAACCAGATGCTTCACTTCCTCTAAAACACAGAAGAAGAAAGGATCATTGACTCAACCATACGCATACCTCGGGAATGCTGTAGGATCGGTCAGACCACCGCCATAAAGCAAATATCACAACAAATAGGTCATGCAAATTTTTGGCTTTCCTGGTGCACGTACAAATTATACTTGCACTACACTGTAGTCTATTAAGTGTGGAATGGGATACCTAAACAATGTTCGTAACCATCAAAACACTTCTTTACTAAAAAATGCTATCATTTGAGCCTTCGGTGAATCATAATCTTTTTTTTTGAGACACAGTCTCACTCTGTGGAATGCTGAGACTACAGGCACCCACCACAACACCCAGCTAGTTTTTCTATTTTTAGTAGAGACTGGGTCTCGCTCTTGCTCAGGCTGGTCTCAAACTCCTGAGCTCCAGCAATCCACCTGTCTTGGCCTCCCAAAGTGCTAGGATTACAGGCATGAGCCACTGTGGCCAGCCAAGTCATAATCGTTTTGCAGCCTCAATGCTCATGGCTGCTGACTTATCAGGGTGATGGTTGAGGAAGGTTAGGATGGCTATGGCAATGCTTAAAATCAGACAACAATAAAGTTTGCCATATCTGGGCAGCGCCTGTGGCTCAAAAGGGTAGGGCGCCAGCCCCATATGCCGGAGGTGGTGGGTTCAAACCCAGCCCAGGCCAAAGGAAAAAAAAAAAAAGAAAGAAAGTCTCCCATGTCAATTTACTTCCTTTCAGGGAAGATTTCTCTACACTACGCAATGCTGTGTGATGGCATTTCACCCACAGAGGAATGGTTTTCTAAATTGGAGTCAATCATCTCAAACTCTGCCATTGTTGTGTCAGGTAAATTTATGTAATATTCTAAATCCTTAGTTGTCATTTCAACAATATAAATTCAAAATCTTGGCCTCCAGCCATTCTCCTGCTTCAGCCTCCCTAGTAGCTGAGACTACAAATACCTGCCCCAACACCCTACTAATTTTCTATTATTCTATTTTATTTTATTTTATTGAGACAGAGTCTCACTTTGTTGCCCTCAGTAGAGGGCCATGGCATCACAGCTCACAGCGACCTCAAACTCTTAGGCTTATGCGATTCTCTTGCCTCAGCCTCCTAAGTAGCTGGAACTACAGGCTCCCACCACAACACTCCGCTACTTTTTGGTTGCAATTGTCATTGTTGTTTAGCAGGCCTAGGCCGGTTCAACCTGCCAACTTTGGTGTATGTGACTGGTGCCCTAGTCACTGAGCTACCGGCGCTGAGCCAATTTTTCTATTTTTAGTAGAGACATGGTCTCAAAATCCTGAGTTTCAGTGATCCTCCCACAGTACAGGATTACAGGGGGGAGCCACCATACCCGGCAAGGATTTTGAATCGACTCTTTTGATTCTTAGTATTATCTAATTCTTTTTTTCAGTGAACACACAACACTAGTTCAGAGATGGGCTAGTTGTGGAATATCAGAGCAGCCCTGGGACACAAGGGCCCATCGGGGGCAGAGGCCCATGGACGCTGCACCCCAAGGCCTCAGTCCCCAGGACAGCACTTCCTAACACCCCAGCACATCCTAGAGAGACAACACACCACTGACAGGGAAACCAGCCTGTGTGCAAAGATTAGAGGAAGAACAGATAGGGATGTTGTCTTCTGCTCTGTACTAGTAAGAAGCCACAGCCTCCAGACACATTTCAAATAAAGCCACAATCCCTTACTTACCAAAAGATCCTATGTCCTCCAGCAAGGTTGTAGTCTTTAATCGATAATACCTGGCTTTTTTCGAAACCTTATCCTTGGTGTCCCAGAGCCTCAAGGTTATTTTGTGGAAATTTATTTTCTTTAATAATTCCTTTGTTACATTGATGGTAAAACTGTGTGTCCACGACACCCACATTTTGTCACCTTCGGGCCATGGCTTCACAGTCTGTATAAAACAACACTCAGTGACTTTACCTGTGGAAAGATGGGGGAGGCAGCAGCACGCACAGCAAACCTGCCCGCCAGCTGCCCGTCAACAGTGGGCCGGGGCTTTCACTCCACACCTCCCAGCTCCACACTCACAGCAGGAAATGGCACATTGTGTGTGGCCCTGTCAGACCTCTGGCTTCCTTGGGAAAAAATAAAATCGAAGCAATTACCTGCAAAGAGTGACCTCTTTGATTTCTTCTAGGCATTGACACAGAGCCCAGCCACAGGCAGGAGTGAGCATGTGTATGCAGGCAGTGTGTGTGTTGGCAGCGTGTGTAGGCAGTGTGTGTGCAGGTGATGTGTGCAGGCGGCATGTGTACTGGCAGCATGTGCAGGCAGTACGTGCAGGCAGCATGTGCAGGTGGTGTGTATGCAGGCAGCATGTGCAGGTGGTGTGTGTGCAGGCAGTGTGTATGCAGGCAGCGTGTGCAGGTGGCATGTGTGCTGGCAGCATGTGCAGGCAGCATGTGCAGGCAGTGTGTATGCAGGCAGCGCGTGCAGGTGGCATGTATGCTGGCAGCATGTGCAGGCAGCATGTGCAGGCATTGTGTGCAGGCGGCGTGTGTGCAGGTGGCGTGCGAGCAGGCAGCGTGTGTGCAGGCAGTGTATGGGCAAGTAGCGTGTGCAGGTGGCGTGTGTGCAGGCGGCATATGCGCAGGCAGTGTGGGTGGCGTGTGTACAGGCAGTGTGTGCAGGCAGCGTGCATGCAGGCATGGGCACATCTACACGCACATACACATGCACACATAGATTAATGTCAAGAGCTGACAAAACTTCGAAACATCCTGGAAATGGATATTGAATCATGTAATTGCTGCATAGTCTCAGTCACGAAGTGGGGGCCAAGATTCTGCATCTCTAACAAGTCTACAGTGAAGCCGATGAGCTACAAAGCACTTTCTGTAGGGAGTTAGGGTCACATGCCAGGACACACTCTCTACACGCCTCATGGAATATAAGGTTACAGGCCAGGACACACACTCACACGCCCCACACAGTATAAGGTCACATGCCAGGACACACATTCACACGCCCCACACAGTATAAGGTCACATGCCAGGACACACACTCACACGCCCCACACAGTATAAGGTCACA
>NW_003852496.1:3180451-3194868 GCF_000181295.1 Otolemur garnettii | reverse complement strand
GCCAGGACACACACTCACACGCCCCACACAGTATAAGGTCACAGGCCAGGACACACACTCACACGCCCCACACAGTATAAGGTCACAGGCCAGGACACGCACACACAGGCCCCACACAGTATAAGGTCACAGGCCAGGACACGCACTCACACGCCCCACACAGTATAAGGTCACAGGCCAGGACACGCACTCACACGCTCCACACAGTATAAGGTCACAGGCCAGGACACACACTCTCTACATGCCCCACACAGTATAAGGTCACAGGCCAGGACACACACTCTCTACACGCCCCACACAGTATAAGGTCACAGGCCAGGACACGCACACACACGCCCCACACAGTATAAGGTCACATGCCAGGACACACACTCACACGCCCCACACACCTTGATTCCTGAGTCCAGGAATACTTTGGCCACTGTTGGAAACACCACCATGTCCACAACTTTGGGCTCCCCATCATCTGGCAGAAGGAAATACTCAATGTGGTAGAACTGACGATGCTTGGCAATAGAGTTGTCTGATTTAGGGTATTTCTTATATTTTTCAATGTAATTTGTATACTTTGCTTTAAGACCTAGAAGACAGAGATTCAATGAGTCTTGTTTTAACCTCACATGGAAAAGCAGACCCATCCCCAAGTTCCCTGAAGCTAAGAAAGAGCCTGTTGCTGTGGGAATCTGTGCACCACATGCTGTTTTCCGGGCCTGGCGGAGAAAACACAGGACCAGTGCTGCTTCTCCACAGAGTGGCAGGACCCAGACGGGCCCCAGGAAGCAAAACTCAAGTGAATGCCTCTGACAGTTGAGTGTTGCCTTAAACGTTTCACCCTAACCACACTGCTTGTCTCTCAGCCCTATGGAGCAGGTTAAAATAAATCACAAATAATATATCTACATAATAACCGGGTCCTGAAGTACCACAGAAATGACAGGAACAGCTCGGCGTCTGTGGCTTAAGTGGCTAAGGTGCCAGCCACATACACCTAAGGTGGTAGGTTTGAATCCAGCCCGGGCCCGCCAAACAATGATGGCGGCAACCACAAAATAGCCAGGCGTTGTGGTGGGCGCCTGTGGTCCCAGCTACTTGGGAGGCTGAGGCAGGAGACTCGCTTGAGCCCAGGAGTTGGAGGTTGCAGTGAGCTGAGATGACACAGCACTCTACCCAGGGGGACAGCTTGAGGCTCTGTCTCAAAAAAAAAAAAAAAGAAATGGCACAAACTCTGTGCAGGGATGGTGTGGCACAGCTTTCCAGGGGGACCTTAGCAATCTTGTAAGGAGCAAAGCTGGCAAACATTCCAGGCAGAAGGACCACCCTCACAAAACCCTCCCCTGTGAAGCCCCCCAGTGTAAGGTGAACGGGTGATAGGACACAGCAGGTAAGGCGAGGCTTCAGCCAGCGGCCGGAGCCCACAGATCCTCCACAGCCTGCCCTGGAACTTAAACTGAACCCTCGAGGTTGGGGCTTTTTACACCATAATAAGAAGCTTGAGCGTCCATAAGTATGTAATCCAAATTTCATTCTATAAAAATATGAGTATCTTTAAATCTGTAGTATTTAAAGTTCAAGTTTTTAATTCTCAGGAGGCTTCTGCTGCTGCATTAATCTTGTGCTACCCTCATAGTTAACAATTGTGCAGAGTTTGGAATAAAGCTTCTCCGCCAGTCCTTGGTAGCATTAGAACTTTCAGCGAAGCTTTTAACCTCCCAGGAGGCTCACAGACCTTCACTGTGTTCTGATTCCATCCAAGGTAGGCCAGCAAGTAGACAGAGACTCTCATTTCTGCTGATAGAATGGCGAGCTGTTTAACCCATGTAAAGAGCAATTTGACAACATCTACCAAAAAACTATAAATGCATACCTTCAGCCCAGACAATCTACTTCTTGGGATTTTGGCTATAGAAGCCCCACATATATGCCCCAAAAACGTATGCACAAGGATGTCTACTGCAGAACTGTTTTTGTTTTTGTTTTTGAGACAGAGTCTCACTCTGTCACCCTGGGTAGAGTGCTATGGTATCATATCTCACAGCAACCTCAAACTCTTGGGCTCAAACCATCCTCATGCCTCAGCTGGGACTACAGGTGCTGACCACAACGCCCAGCTAGTTTTTCTGTATTTAGAAGAGACTGGGTCCTGCTCAGGCTGCTCTCAATCTCCTGAGTACAGGCAATCAACCGACCTCAGCCTCCCAGAGTGCTAGGATTACAGGTGTGAGCCCCCATGCCCAACCTCTACTGCAGAATTCTAACAGAAAACAAAAACTAGAAACAACTCAAATATCCACTGACAAGGGGTAGAATAAATTAGAGACATACAGTGGGATATTGTAGAGGTATTTAAAGCAAAACAACAACAACATAGAAACAAGTGTGGGCTTACATCCTCTAAGAGATCTAAAACCCCGTCAACTTTGTAAAAAGCCAGTTATATTGGCTTGGCGCCTATAGCTCAACCGGCTAAGGCGCCAGCCACGTACACCTAAGGTGGCAGGTTCGAATCCCCAGCCCGGACCCGCCAAACAACAATGACGGCTGCAACCAAAAAATAGCCAGGCGTTGTGGCGGGCGCCTGTGGTCCCAGCTACTTGGGAGAGGCAAGAGACTCGCTTGAGCCCAGGAGTTGGAGGTTGCTGTGAGCTGTAATGCCACGGCACTCTGCCCAGGGGGACAGCTTGAGGCTCTGTCTCAAAAAAAAAAAAAAAAACAAAAAACCAAAAAAAGCCAGTTATATTATAGAAGTGTAAGGTCTCACCTCACTTAAACATGTAATTTATATAAACCTTTACATAGTCAACCATAAGTACTCATGTATTGAAGGGAAAAAAAACTCAATGAAACTAGAATTTTATTTTATATTTTAGACTTGCTTTGGCTAATAAAACACTAACAGAGTGGGCAGCACCTGTGGCTCAAAGGAGTAAGGCGCCGGCCCCATGTACCAGAGGCGGTGGGTTCAAACCTGGCCCCGGCCAAAAACTGCAAAACAAACAACAACAACAACAACAAACTAACAGAGGGGGAGGCACTTGAAGATTTAAAGAGTGTGGAGGGTGTGGGCTTGCCCTCTTCTGCGTGTCTGCCTGTCTGTGTGAGAGGGTCTGCAGGGTAGTCCCCTTGTCTGGGGTGGGGTGGGGGACGCACAGCAGGAAGCAGAGCCGGCCTAAACCATCAAGCTGCACACCCGGGAGCGTGGGGCTCCTGTTTGCGGGCACTGAGCTTGGGGCCTTGTTGCACAGCATCTTTGTGTCAATAGCTAAATGATACACTTTTACATTCATATTTTGATTCAATAGATCTGAGAAAGTGTGTTGGAAACAAGGTATTAGATGATGCACAACAGGCTCGTGAGATCCAATGCCTTACTTAATCTCTCTATGGTTTCTTCATCTGTAAAAAGCAGACAGGACATCACCTGCTTCTTAGGGTTGTTGAGAGAATTAAGTATGTGAAGCCCATGCAACCACAGTTAGGCCCCTAAAACAGCCTGCTCCTGACTGCGTCAGTCAGCCTCCGGGAGATGGAGGCTGGTGGAAGGAGGATGTGGGGTAGACATGCCCTAAACTCCTGGGAGAAAGCCATCAGCGCACCTCCTTTTTGCAAAGGAGGTCAGAACTCTGTTCTGGCACTTACCCAGGTTCACAGGAAAGGCCAGTGAGATGATGAATTTGCAGGGAACGACATGGGGCTCGTCGGAATTGAAGGTGCTGGAAGGGTCTTCTGAAAAGTCGCTGCTGCCCTGACCTTCAGAGGCGGACTCCTGGGCGCTGGCCATGGCCGTGGCCTTCAGGTACTCCTCCACATCACACCCACTCAGGGACTGGTAGAAGCTGTTGACGGAGGAGATGACTCCTGTGCTCGAGTGCTCCTCATCCTCCCACTGCCAGGCGTGCAACGACATGCTGCCGAGCAAACCACCTGCGGGCGCTCCTGGCTGGAGAGAAAAAAGGCTGTTCATCACCTCTGCGCCCAGCAGGTAAGACCTGCCTCCTTCAGGAAGCCCCACCTTCTCTTGCCTCCCTTCTCTCCTGTTCCTGCTTGAATGGCCAAGGCCTCCATCACTGCCTGGCACACAGTAGGTACAAAGCCAATTTAAAGAATCAACAATGAGCGGCGCCTTTGGCTCAAAGGAGTAGGGCGCCGGCCCTATATACCAGAGGTGGCGGGTCCAAACCCGGCCCTGGCCAAAAACTTAAAAAAAAAAAAAAAAAAGAACAATGGAGGAACCGTAGAAAAGGACGGCGAGCAGCATGAAAAGGAGCGACCCCACTTCTCCGGCCGACTCATTGGCGTGTCTGGAATGCCTGCTCCAGGTGAGCAGAATTCCCAGGACGCTGAAAGGGCAGTGAGAGGGGGTAGGCCGAGAATCCCCTGTGCCTAAGAGCTGGGCGAGCGGCGCCAAAGCCCAGTGTGCGTTCACTGTCTGGGGAAAGGCCAACCAGGCCACCGACAGCACGTGCAAGAGCCTGGCGAGGTCCCCGCTCCCCCAGTGGGCACAGGTGCTGGACTCGAGGTCCACGGAGGAGGAACCCTGGGTTAACGCTGAGGAGGGAGACCACGCTGGAGGAAGGCAAAAAGGGACCGTGGAGGTGGGGCGCAGGGGGCGGCGCGCCCCTCAAGGCGACCTGAGAGCGGATGCGCTGGACGCAGCAGGCACTCAGGCCGCGGCGTGGGCTCCCGCAGCCGATCCACAAACGCGTCAGCGAGGAGGCTGCGGGAGCAGGTAGGTCCGCAAGTGCCGAGAGCCGGGCAGAACCCACAGCGTCTCTGGGTTTGACAGTTGCTAGGAGACGGGGTAGAGGAGGAAAACTGCGACCGGGGGCGGGGCTCCTCGGGGGCGGGGCTTCCCGGGGCGCTTCCGGGGCGGGGCTCCTCGGGGGCGGGGCTTCCCGGGGGCGCTTCCGGCGACAGGGCTCCTCGCGGGCTCAGCTTCCCTCCTAAGCCAAGGCGCGCAGATACCGTGTGTAAAATAAACACAGAGCACACAAAATTCCGAAAACGGCTGCCTTCATTCATGGAGTCTTTAAGGAGCGTCTCCTAACATCAGCACCTGCTATGTGCCCAGCCCTCACCTGTAATGAAGTGGACAAGGATTACTGGCTCCTCATGCGTCAAAGGCAAAGGAAGCAGAGCTCTGCTACTCAGGCCTTCTCTTAACCTCTCTCTGAGACTTACTGCTTCCTCCGCTGATATCCTTAAAATAGCGTGACAGTCCTGTTTAGCGATCATGCGCCCCATCTCAGAGATGAGAAAACAGCGTTAGAGAGGTGAAGCCATCAGCATGAGGCCACATAGCAAGTACGGAGCAGCACTGGATTGACATCCAGACAGCCTGACTCCGAAGCTTGGGCTCGTGTGCAAAACCCACCCGAGCCAGGAGCCCTGGCTGCTGTTCCTGATGAAGAAGACCAATGCACACCATGGAGGCCACCAAGACCACCGCACACCATGGAGGCTGGAGGGTAGGGTGGGGGTAGGCTTCATGGAGAAAGTGACAAAAGCCAAAAGTGGGGAGTTGCCAGGCAGTGAAAGCAAGACAAGGCGTTCCATGCAGAGGGAGCAGCATACACAAAGGCTCAGAGAGGTGCCAGAGCATGGCAAGTCCAGAGAAGGGTGGTGGGGCTGGAGCAATGGGCCAGGCCAGGGTATGTAGCTCCAAAGGCCAGGAGGGAGCCAGGGTAGGCTTCCTGTTCAGGGAGATCAGCCCCATTCAGCAGTTTGTTGAAGAGAATAGAAACACATTTGTTGAGAAAACGTTAGCTCTAAGTTGAGATGTGACTTACTTTGACCCAAAAGACCAAAACTGTGGCCAAGCTGAAGCTGAAACCCAGGTCCCAAGCCTCCCTGTGCTTCCCTCCCTAGACCACTCCTAGGGCATGGGGGAAGCCTCTTCAGGAATACTGCACACTGACCAGAGCCCTCTAATACTCCTCAGGTTAAATTAACCTAAGAAAACATCTTCAAAAACAGCTGAAGGAGGGAGGAAGACACCAACTGGCAGTGAGCCGCTGGAGGAGGAGTGCTCAAACTCTCACCATGGAGAGGCGTGACCACTTTGCCCACACTCCACCAGCAGAAGCCTGGAGGCTACTGTCTATAAACGAGGAAGTGCTAAAGAGAGGTGCACACAGGGCTGGAAGAAAAAAGGCTACTAGGGTATAGCAGCTCCCCAGAGTCCTCTGTAACAAGGGCAGCTCAGCAACACCACCCTCTTGGACAGATACCAGACCTCCTGATCCTCAGGTCCCACCTGCTGGCTGGAGGCTAGTTTCCCTCCAGATGGCCCTTGATGGCATTGTTACTCAGGACAGAAACCACTCTCTCCCCAAGTTCAGGGGTGAGAGGCCACAGGTCTTAGAGCAAGGGCCAATACCTTGTCCTCAATGTGTATCAGAATTGCCTAGAAACACATGAAAAATAAGATTCTGGGGCTTCAACCCAGACTGTGGAAATGATTCTCCAGGGGTAGGGCATAGGAACCTGTGACAGATTGTATTTCTCAAAGACAGCCACCTCAATAGATCCCATGCTCTTCTTAGAGTGTAATTCTGACACTCGTCCCACCAGTGGTGGTTCTAGTCCCCTCCCCTGGAACCCATATGGATCTTTAAGACTCCATCAGCCAACAGAGTACAGAAGAAGCAACATTATGTGATTTCTGAGGCCAAGTCCACACACAAATCCCACGTGCTTCTGCCACGTTCTTTTGGAGCACTCACGCTAGGACTCCAGCTGCCAAGTTGTGAGGAAGCCCAAGCAGCTAAGTGAAAAGGTCACTGGGAGCTGTTCTGACCAAGAATTCCCAAGTGATTGTCAGCCTCAACTCCCAGGCATGTAAGAATAAGACTTCAGACGATCTCAGCCCCTTGCCTGTGAACCATCCTGGCCGACACTGTGCGGGACAGAAATAAGCTGTCTCCCCAAGCTGCAGATTTACGAGCAAAGTAAATTATTGTTCTCTTAAGCCACTAAGTTTGGGGGTGATTTGTCACATGACAACAAATAACAGGTAATTTTTTAATTACTACAATATTCCTTTGCACAACCAAAATATGGAACCACTGCCCTAAGAGAGATGGGTCAAGACCTGAGGCATAGTGGGAGGGAGTGAGGGCAAAGGTGTGCCACCTGCTACTCAGATGTAAGTGACTAGGGATCCACAATCCCCCTTCAGCAGAGATAGCCTCAAGGCTGCCAAAATCAGAAGCAAAGAAAAGGGGGCTTCTGTTTCAGCTGTCTATTCCTGCATAAGAAACCATCCTCAAACTCAGCAGCCTAAAACAATACCTCCTTGTTATTTCTCAAACACTAGGAAACAGCTTTGAGGATCTCCACTGGTCTCCCCTGGCTCTCTCACGAGGCTGTGCTCAGGGGGAGAGTCAACATGGCTGGCAGGTCCCAGTCCCATATCTGTCTGTTGGTGCTGGCTCTCAGCTGGGCCCCTCAGTTCTCCTCCAAGGGCACCCTAATCCCAGTGGTGACTAACTTCCTTAGATGGTGCCACATCTTCCAGTAGCCTAGACTGGCCTCTTCAGATGGCATTCATTCTCAGGGAAGGGTTCCAAGAGGGCAAAGGAAAAGCTGCAAGGCCCAGGCTTGGCACTGGAGCCACATCACTTCTGCCACGTGCCATTGACCAGAGCAAGCCACAAGGCCAGCCCAGATTCAAGGGGATGAAGAAACAGACTGCACCTCTGGATGGAAAGAAGTGTGGAGTCACATTGCAAAAGGGTGAGCATCAGGATTGGGAGGGACTGTCCCCACGTCCTTCTTCTCTAGATGGGGCATCCCAAAACTTCCATGGGCACACAGAGGACTTTCTGAAGTTACCTAAGACTCTGGCAGTTAGAAGCACCTCTTCTTGCCACCTCATCCTAGCCAAAGTGGTGCCCCCCCGCCATTTTTCCAGCTTTATTGAAGCATGTTTTTATTCTGGGAAGATGGCCCACTGGTAGCAACCCTAAGCAGAGGCTCCTGAGCAGAGGAAGAAAAACTGGATGGAATTGGACTCTGTGAAGCCAAAGGTGGGGAGCTGAGCCAAGAAAGAAGTTCAGCAAGCTGTGAACTCCAAGGTAGAGCATTCAAGAAAACAAATTACAGGTACAAAGCCTATCGGACTAGAGGACGGGGACACCCCTTCTCCAAGCAGGAGGCCTGCCTCAGGCTATCTGCGAACAAACAGAGAACAAAAGACCTCTCATTTTACCTAGCTGAAGAGAGCTGCTAAACTCCAGGTCTCTTTCTCCAGGGAGGTCCCACTTATGAACCTAGATACCACCCCACCAGGCATAAAATTGAACAGATATTTTCCCCCTCAAATCCAAACTCCCAGTCCATTCTTTCTCTCTTGCATGGTGGTCTGAAGTTCTGCCCCCTGCAGAGCACAGAGTGTTTGGTCTTGTCCTGAGAGAACTGGGCATAGTGTGAACTGCCAACCATCAGGACGGAATCTGTGACTAACGGGGAAGAAAGAGGGTGTGGGAAGAAAGGGACACTCAGCAAGAGGAGGAGCAGTCCCCTGGTTATGACTATGCCTGACCAGTGGTGGTGTTGATCCTCAGTTCGGGCTGTGTGTGGTGGGATGAGGTGCAAAACCCCTGGCTCTGGCAGGAGAGTGGTTGCCCTGTGTAGACTGAGTTAGGCAGACAAGGCTGGTCCCCAGCCCCTGCTGGGCCTGTGAACAGAGGCTTGCTAAGTGTGGACTGAGACCTGAGACCAAGGGGGTGGTCCCCTGATTCCAACAGAAACCTCGAGCAGTGGCTTGCTGGGTGTGAACCAAGACCTGAGGGGTAGGGTGTAGTCCCCTGTCTCCAGCAGGGGTGGTGAGCAGAGGCTTACTGGGTGAGGACTGAGACCTACAGGCAGAGTTGATGCCCTGACTCTAACAGAGCCTGTGAGCAGAGGCTTGCCAGGCAATGGACTGAGACTGGCAAGCAGGGGCATGGTCCCCTGACTCCAACTGGGCCTGTGAGCAAAGAAGCGGACAACAGTGTGGATTGAGTCTAGTGGGTGAGAGTGTGGCTCCTTGGCTCCAATTATGCTATTGGAGAGCCTTGAATCCCTCTCTGTTGAGCAGGGTTTGCACTGCCTGAGAAAATTTAATTGGAACCCGTGTCTGAGGCTGTCCACTCGGGGACATTCTGAGGTTGACTTTCTAAGTTCTGTGGTGGAAAAGAACTGAAAGGTGGGGGCTGGGCACTGCAGCTATTTGTATCTCTTCACGGTCAAGATTTAAACCTAATGCTGTGGTTTCTTAGGATAGGGTAGAGGTTAGCTGATATCAAAACAGAGCTAGCTGGTGCTATCTCACCAAGTAGGTCCTCAGAGACTCTGGCCAAAACTCTGAAAGGGACCTTTGTAAGGTTGTAGGAGATAAGCCACAACTACAAAGCCTAGTGCTTTGATAAGGGGTTATCTCTACTACCTGGGAACCCCAATTCAATCTCACCCTACCAGTTCTAATAACCAAACGGTGGAAAATAAACATGGTGAGGACCCAACAGAAGAACTCTGGCAACATGAATAACCAGAGTAGATCAAACCCCTCAAGAAATGACAAAGGAGATACGACTGAAGATGCCATGCACAGACAAATGGCAGCAATGTCAGAAACTGAATTCAGAATATGGATTACAAATAAGATAAATAGAATGAAAGAAAAGATAGAAATTGAATTCCAAAGACTACTTCTAAAGTTGTCTCAAGAAATTAATAAATTCAAAGCCCAAGTCACCAAAGATATGGACATAATGAGAAAAGAGATAGCAAAACTCAAGGAAAGGAAAAAGTCAGTTGAGGAGCTCCAAAATACAGTAGAATCCCTCAGAAATAGAGTGGACTAGGGAGAAGAAAGGATCTCTGAAGCTGAAGACAAAGCTCCTAAAACATTCCCAAACACTCAAAGAGACAGACAAATGGAGAGCAAAAACTGATCATTCCCTGAGAGAGTTGTGGGATCACTCCAAAAGATCAAACATTCATCTTATAGGAATTCCCGAAGGAGAAGAGGATGGTCCTAAAGGTACAGATGCTCTACTCCAAGAGATTTTGGAGGAGAATTTCCCAAGCATTGCAAGGGATACAGAACTTCAGATAGCAGACAGTTTCAGAACCCCAGCAAGACTCAATCCAAATCCAGCATCTCCTAGACACACTGTGATTAACTTTGCCAAAGTTAAGATGAAGGAGAAAATTCTGCAAGCATCCAGACATAAGAAAAGTATCGCCTACAAAGGGAGAAGTATCAGAATGACTGCAGATCTCTCAGCCAAAATGTTTCAAGCCAGAAGAAGATGGTCATCGACCTTTAATCTCCTAAAACAAAACAACTTCTAGCCCAGGATCCTGTATCCAGCTAAACTGAGTTTCCTTTGTGATGGAGAAATCAAATACTTTAATGACATAGACATGTTGAAGAAATTTGCCATAACTAAACCAGCTCTCTAGGATATTCTCAGACCCAGCCTCCACAATGACCAGTGCAATGCTCTATCTCCAAAGTAAACTCACCCAGAAATTTTTGAACAAAATCCAACTTCCACAGTGGTGAAAGGATTAAAAATGTCCACTGGAATTTCAAAAATTATGACACCCAAAACACAACCAGCCTTATCAATTCTCTCAATTAATGTGAATGGTTTAAATTGTCCTCTAAAGAGACATAGGCTGGCTGACTGGATACATAAACTCAGACCAGGTATCTGCTGTATGCTGTATACAAGAATCTCAGCTTACCTTAAAGGATAAAAATAGACCCAGGGTGAAGGGATGGACTTGTATAATACAGGCAAATGGAAATCAGAAAGAAACAGGGGTTGCAATTTTAGTAGCAGATACAATTGGCTTTAAGACAACAAAGATAAAGAAAGATAAGGAGGGTCACTACATATTTGTCAAGGGAAACACCCAACATGAAGATATTTTAATAATTAACATTTATGCACCCTACCAGAATGCTCCTCAATTCATAAAACAGATCCTAATGGATATGAACAACTTGGTATCTTCCTGCACTATAATGGTTGGATATTTTAACACTCCTTTGACAGTTTTGGATAGATCCTCCAAGAAGAAACTAAACAAAGAAATATTAGACTTAAACCTGACCCTAAACAAATGGACTTTACAGTCCACTATAGAACATTTTCACACTAATAAAACTGAATATACATTCTTCTCATCAGCCCATGATCATCCTCCAAAATAGATCATATCCTAGGACACATGTCTAACCTTAGCAATTTAAAAGTATAAAAATTATTCCTTGTGTCTTCTCAGACCACCATGGAATAAAAGTTGAACTCAACAGCAACAGGAATCTTCATACTTAAACAAAGTCATAGAAACTAAATAACCTTAGGCTGAATGATAACTGGGTCAAAGACGAGATGAAGAAGGAAATCACCAAGTTTTTTTTGGAACAAAATGATAACAAAGACAGAAATTATCAAAGCCTGTGGGATACTGCAAAGGCAGGCCTAAGAGAGTCCTTCCACTGATAGCATTGGAAGCTTTCATCAAGAAAACACAAAGAGAGGAAGCCAACAACTTAATTCATCATCTCAAGCAACTGGAAAAGAAAAAACATTCCAACCCCAAACCCAACAGAAGAAAATAAATAACCAAAATGAGGGCGGAATTAAATGAAATTGAAAACAAAAGAATCACCCAGAAGATCAATGAAACAAACAGTTGGTTTTTGAAAAGATTAACAGTGCTTGCTTCGGCAGCACATATACTAAAATTGGAACGATATAGAGAAGATTAGCATGGCCCCTGCACAAGGATGACACGAAAATTCATGAAGCATTCCATATTTAAAAAAAAAAAAGAAAGAAAAGATTAACAAAATTTGTAAACCTTTGGCCAACCTAACCATAAATAGAAAAGTAAAATCTCTAATATCATCTATCAGAAATGATAAAGGAGAAACAACAACAGACACCTCAGAAATTCAAAAAATCCTCAATGATTACTACAAAAATCTCTATTTCCAGAAATATGAAAATAGGAAGGAAATAGACCAATACCTGGAAGCATACCACCTTCCTAGACTCAGCCAGAAAGAATTAGAAATCTTGAACAGACCTATATCAATTACTGAAATAGCATCAACAATATGAAATCTCCCAAAAAAGAAAAGTCCAGGACCAGTCCAGATGGCTTCACATCCAAATTCTATCAAACCTTTCAAGAGGAACTAGTATCTATATTATACAATGTTTTCCAAAGCATAGAAAAAGGAGGAATACCTCCCAACACATTCTATGAAGCAAATATCACCCTGATCCCCAAACCAGGAAAGGATCCAACAAAGAAAGAAAATTATAGACCAATATCATTAATGAATATTGATGCAAAAATATTCAATAAGATCTTAGCAAACAGAATTCAATAACACATCAAAAAAATTATACACCATGATCAACTGGTTTTATCCCAGGGTTACAGGGTTGCTTCAACATATGCAAATCTATAAATATAATACATCACATCAACAAAACAAAAAACAAGGAAATATGATTCTCTCAGTTGACACAGAAAAAGCCTTTGATTATATCCAGCATCCTTTCATGATGAGAACACTTAAGAAAATAGGCCTAGAAGGGACATTTCTTAAACTGATAGAGGCCATCTACAGCAAACCCACAGCCAATATCATATTGAATGGTGTAAAATTGAAAACATTTCCACTCAGATCAGGAGTGAGGCAAGGATGCCCACTGTCTCCATTGCTATTTAACATAGTAGTGGAAGTCTTAGCCATCACCATCAGGCAAGAAAAGGCAATCAAGGTATCCAAATAGGGTCAGAGGAGATCAAACTCTCACTCTTCACTGAGGATATGATCTTACACCTGGAAAATCCCAGGGACTTAACTTCAAAATTCTTAGAAGTGATCAAGGAATTGTGAAGGAATTCTTAGAAGTGATCAAGCATTGTCTCAGGATACAAAATCAATACTTACAAGTCAGTAGCTTTTATATATGCTAACAATAGTCAAGGTGAAAATATAGTCAAGGACTCTATTCCTTTTATAGTAGTGCCAAAGAAGATGAAATATCTGGGAATTTACCTAACAAAGGACGTGAAACATCTCTATAAAGAGAACTATGAAACTCTGAGAAAAGAAATAGCTGAAGATGTTAACAAATGGAAAAACATACCATGCTCATGGCTGGGAAGAATCAACATTGTTAAAATGTCCATACTACCCAAAGCAATCTACAGATTTAATGCAATCCCTATCAAAGCACCATTGTCATACTTTAAAGAACTTGAAAAAATAGTATTTCATTTTATATGGAATCAGGAAAAACCTCGAATAGCAAATACATTACTTAGAAATAAGAACAAATCAGAAGGTATCACATTACCAGACTTCAGGCTATACTATAAATCGATAGTCATCAAAACAGCATCATAATAGCACAAAAACAAAGCAGTATATTTATGGAACAGAAGAGAGACCAAGAGATGAACCCACCTGCTTATCATCATTTGATCTTTGACAAGCCTATCAAAAATATTCAGTGGGGGAAAGACTCCCTATTTGACAAATGGTGCTGGGTGGACTGGCTGGCGACCTGTAGAAGATTAAACTGGACCCCCACCTTTTACCATTAACAAAAATTAATTCTCACTGGATAAAAGACTTAAACTTAAGACATGAAATTATAAAATGCTAGAAGACAGTGCAGGGAAAACACTTGAAGAAATCGGCCTGAGAGAATATTTTATGAGGAGGACCCCCTGGGCAATTGAAGCAACACCAAAAATGCATTACTGGAATCTGATCAAACTAAAAAGCTTTTGCACAGCCAAGAACACAGTAAGTAAAGCAAACAGACAACCTTCAGCATGGGAGAAGATTTTTGCAGTTATGCTTTCGACAAAGGTCTGATAACTAGAATTTACAGAGAACTCAAACTAATCAATGAGAAAAGAATAAATAACCCTATTTCTATGTGGTCAAGAGACTTGAACAGAAACTTCTGTGATGAAGACAGGTACATGGCCTACTAACACGTGAAAAAATGCTCATCACCCTTAATCATCAGAGAAATACAAATCAAAACCAGTCTGAGGTATCATCTAACTCCAGTGAGATTAGCCCACATCACAAAATCCCAAAACTACAGATGTTGGCATGGATGTGGAGAGAAGGGAACGCTTCTACACCGCTTGTGGGAATGCAAACTAATATGGCCTTTTTGGAAAGAAGTTTGGAGAACACTCAAAGAACTAAAAGTAGACCTACTGTTCGATCTTGCAATTCCTCTACTAGGTATATATCCAGATGATCAAAAATCATTTTACAACAAAGACATTTGCACCAGAATGTTTATTGCAGCCCAATTCATAATAGCCAAGACATGGAAACAGCCCAAGTGCCCATCGACCCATGAATGGAT
>NW_003852496.1:3170510-3179445 GCF_000181295.1 Otolemur garnettii | reverse complement strand
CCCAAGTAGCTGGGACCACAGGCGCCCGCCACAACGCCCGGCTATTTTTTGGTTGCAGCCATCATTGTTGTTTGGTGGGCCCGGGCTGGATTCGAACCCGCCACCTTGGATGTACAAGGCTGGCGCCTTAGCCACTTGAGCCACAGGCGCTGAGCCAACATTTTCATCCCCCTGATAAGACTTCCTGCACATGCACAACTCCCAGCCTCAGGCTACATAATCTACCTCCTACCTCTAAAAAGTGACCTTTCTGGACATAAATGGAGCCATACGATACGTGGTCTGGCTTGGTGATGGGCTTCCTTCACGGAGTGCTATGTCATGTTATAACAGGGGTCAGTGCTTTGTTTCTTTTTATACCCGAATATTTTTCCATTGTACGGCTAAACTGTTTATCTATTCATCAGTTAATAGGCATTAAGCTCGAGCATTCAGGCACTTATAGAAAATGCCGCTATGAACACGCATGCGCCAAGGTTTCGTGGGGACGTGCGTCTCCGTTGCTCTTGAGTAGATACCTGGGAGTGGAATTGCTAGGTCATATGTTTCTGATTAACTTTTTGAGAAACTGCCAAACTTTTCCAAAGGAGCTACACCATTTTATATTCCCAGCAGCAACATGTGACAGTTCCTGTTTCTCCACATCCATGACAAGATTTACTGTCTGTCTTATTTATTGTGGCCATTCTCATGGGTGTGATAGAGTAACTCATTGTGGTTTATAGTTCCCTAATGGCTAAGAATACTGAGATCTTTATATGGGCTTTTGGCCATTCATATCTCATCTTCGGTGAAATGTCTGTTCTTAACTTCACCCATTCTTTTTTTTTCCCTCACCCACTTTTTAATTGGATTATTGGTCTTCTTATTTTTGAGCTCTTGTAAGAGTTCATTGTAAATTCTGAAGGCAAGCCCTTCATCGGCAGGCATATGTTTTGCAATCATTTTCTCCCAGTCTCTTGTTGGTCTTTTTATTTTCTTAATAGTGTCTTTTGAAATGAAAAAGTTTTGCGTTTCAGTGAGATCCAATTCATCTTTTTTTGGACCCTGAATTTGGGGCTGTAACTACGAAGTCTTTGCCTAATGGCAGGTCCTTTTTTAATAGAAAGAGTAAAACTTGGGGTCTGAATATTAAGCAGATCCACTAACCAAGACTTGTAAAATTCTTAAAAGTTTTTATGACATGGAAAATAATGACTCAAGGATGTTCCCAGCTGCTTCCAGGGACTGCATAGAATGCCACATGTTCCTGGAAAACAGTTGGACAATACTGAGAGCTTATAAAATGTGTATACTCTTTGGCACAGCAATAAGTTACTCAAAATACAGAGCAAACTGTTCACAATATGGTTTTAATGCAGAAAATCCAAAAGCCACCTCAGTGGGCATCTGAGGCGGATGACTAAGCCCCTCTATCACGGGAAGGAGAGTGGAGCAGCCTCAGCAGCAGGGTATGCAAAGAAATGTGAACAACAGCCAAGCTGTTGACAAAGCAAGGTTCATGTAAGTACTGCACACTAACCCATGCACTGCTGGAGCTCTAAAAATAGCTGGGTGTTCTGGCGGACACCTGTAGTCCCAGCTACTTGGGAGGCTGAGGCAAGAAAATCGCTTGACCCCAAGAGAGTTTGAGGTTGCTATGAGCTGTGATGCCCCAGCACTCTACCCAGGGCAACAGAATGAGACTGTCTCACACACACACACAAAAAGCAGAGTTCATGGGCAAAGAAAGACCCTGGTGGTGGCATGTTCACGGTGGTTTTTTATGTCAAGTTCAATGGGATACAATTTACATACTATAAAATTCAGAAGTACATAGTCATGTAACCACCATCCCAATGAAGATTCAGAGTATTTCCATCACTCCAAAAAGTTCTTTCATGCCCAAATGCCTGGAAAAGTCTGGAAATAAATACATCAGAAATACACTATGTTCCCTTTCCAGCAGCAAGATGGTAGATGATTTTTGCTTCTGAGCATTTTGTGGACTTTTTAAAGATACTTTGAACAATATGCTATTTAAAATGGCTCAAACAATGCTGAGCTGACTTCAGAAAATAATTTCTTTGCCAGGGCTCTGACTATCCCTCCCACGCAGACACACACCCATCCCCCCAGCTCATACAAAAGAACACAGGGAGACCTCTGGGTTTGCTCACTTTGAACCTTGAACAAAAACCTTGTGGATCCAACCGGAATTATTTCAGAGGCGCCTGGTAACACTGCGGGGCAGACAGACAGGCCTGACAGCACACCATTATAAACGCTCACTTCCCTGAGCCGTGGGGGAGCGGAGGCCAGGCAACGGCTCCACCGCAAGATATTTGAAAGCCTTCTTTTCAATATTGACTGGCTCAGGAAAGTTACTGTTCAAAGGATTCCTTCATCAAAAGCAGTTGCCAGCTGCAGTGACTGGGCAGGGGGTGAGGGTCACGCTCCTGCCTGGGCTACCAGCTCTCAGCAGTGATTCATCTGCACAGACAGGGCTTGAAAGTTCACAGCCAAGCTCCAGAGTCCTGTTTTAAATGCGCAGGTCAAACTCCCAGGCTGTGAGGAGAAAGCCTGTGGTCCAGCTGGGGGTACAATCAACTGCCAACATTTGGAACCTCAGGAACTCCAACATCGCTGGGCCAAAGAGTGCTGTGCCCGTGTGATGCTGTGAGTTTACTTTTCATCCAAACCAAAACTGTTAGTGGCTACTTTGTGCCAGGCCCCATGCTGGGGGCTGGGGTCACAGGTCCCTGGCCTTGTAAAGCTCAGACCTCATGGGAAGCTGACTACATGGTCCGATGGCTACTTTTAAAAAATATACACCAAAAATATATATATTATTTATAGGCAAAGAAAGCAGATGGAAGACATCATACCACGTGTGTGGGGTCAGCTGAGATGGGAGCCCACACTCCTCTTTTAGAATGCCAGAGACTGTCCCTCCCCTCGGGGTGACAGTTAGATATGGGGACAGACAATACACAGAAGGCAGGAGTCCTCTGTTAGGGGTGTGCGGTGCCATGAGATCATCCTGTGGAGCATGGGACTTGAAGGAGGTGAGGGGTGGGCTGTCAGCACCTGGGAACAGAGACCTTGTGGCAGAGCGGCAGTGAGCGAGGGAGGTAGCAGGGCACTACAGGTGCTATGTGTGCCAGGCCTGGGGGCCACGGGAGGACTCTGCCTTTCATCTGGGTGAGAGGGGAGTAATTAGTGGGCCCTGAGTAGAGGGAGACACGGCCTTACTTGAGGTTTTTGTTTTTCGTACTTTTTTATTTTTTTGAGACAGGCTCACTCTGTGGCCCAGGCTGGAGTGCAGTGGCGTCATCATAGCTCACAGCAATCTCAAACTCCTGGCCTCAGCCTCCTGAGTAGTTGGGACGATGTTGCTCAGGTTGGGCTCAAACTCCTGACCTCAAGTGATCCTCCCACCTCAGCTTTCCCATGTGCTGGGATTATAGACGTAAGCAACTGTGCCCAGCCTGCCTTGAGTTATAGCGGGACCCCTCTGGCTGTCAAGAATGGACTGTGTGTGCCCAAGGACAGCTGTTGAGAGGAGGGTGTTGCAATAATGCTGGGGGGGGGGGAGTGCTTGGTTCCCAGGTGGTAACAGTGGAATGGGGAGAAGGAGTCAGATTCAGGATGTATTCTGAAGGTAGAGCCACTGAATGGCCTGACGATTAGAGGAGGGATGTGAATGTAAGAGGGGACTGGAAGACATGGGAGTTTTGCTAAGGCCGGCTGGGGACTCAAGAGCTGACAAGGAGAAAGTGGGAGTAAGGGGGAGCGAGAGTCCAGGACTGAGGCCTGGCTCAGTGGCTCATGCCAGTAAGCTTAGCACTCTGGGAGGCTGAGGCAGGTGGATCACCTGAGCACAGGAGTTCAAGACCAGCCTGAGCAAGAGTGAGACCCTGTCTCTAAAAATACCTGGGCGCTTTGGTGGGCACCTATAGTCCGAGCTACTCAGGAGGCTGAGGCAAGAGAATCACTGAGCCCAAGAGTTGGAGGTTGCTGTGAGCTGTGACTCCAGAGTACTCTACAGAGGGTAACAAAGTGAGACTCTGTCTCTAAATAAAAAGAAAGAGTCCAGGACTGAAACCCCTGTATCACTATACACACCAAGAAACCCTGCTAGTGGGAATAAAAACAGTGCAGCCACTAAGGAACACTGGTCATTCCTTAAAAGTCAAAATAAAATTACCACAGGACCCAGCCACCCCACTCCCAGTATGTATACCTGAAAGAGAAATGATATTATATGAAGAAATAAAAATTCATACACAAATGTTCATAGCAGCATCATTCACAATAGCCAAGAAGTGGAAGGAACTTAGTCATCAACTGGTAACTGGATAAACAAACTGTGACCTCTCCGTATAACAGAATATTATTCAGCACTAAAAAAGAGTGAAGTAGGCCAAGCAAGGTGGCTCAGGCTTATAATCCTAGCACTTTGGGAGGCCAAGACGGGAGAACTGTTTGAGGCCAGAAGCTCAAGATCAGCCTGAATAAGAGCAAGACCCCCTTCCCTACAAAAATTTTTTAAAAATTTCCCAAATGTGGTGGTGCTAGTGTAGTGTGAGCTACTCAGGAGGCTGAGGCCAGAGGATGACTAGAGCCTAAGGGGTGGAGGCTGCAGTGAGCTATAACGATGCCACTGCACTCTAGCCAGGGCAACAGAGTGGGACCCCGTCTCAAAACAAAGAAAGGTACTGATCCATGCAACAACATGAATAAACCTTGCAAACATTATGTCAATATCTTCAAAAGGAAGCCAGTCACAAAAGGCCACCTACTGTATGATTCCACTTAAATGAAATGTCCAAAATAGGCAAATTCATACAGATGGAAAATAGTGATTACCTGGGGCTGAGCAGTAGGTGATAAGGAGGATGGGTTAACTAGTACAAGAATTTACTGGCTTGGCGCCTGTGGCTCAAGTGGCTAAGGCACCAGCCACATACACCTAAGGTGGCGGGTTGGAATCCAGCCCGGGCCCGCCAAACGACAATGACGGCTGCAGCCAAAAAATAGCCGGGCGTTGTGGGGGGCACCTGTAGTCCCAGCTACTTGGGAGGCTGAGGCAGGAGACTCGCTTGAGCCCAGGAGTTGGAGGTTGCTCTGAGCTGTGATGCCAGGGCACTCTACCCAGGGGACAAGCTTGAGACTCTGTCTCAAAAAAAAAAAAAAAAAAAAGAATTTACTTGGGGCAGGGTAATAATAAAGTTCAAAATTTAGGTTATGGTTATGGCTATAAACTCTATATATGTACTAAAAACCATTGATTTATGAACCTTATATGAGCAAACTTTATGGTATGTAAATGATAAGTGAAATGTATTCTCCTCTAAAAAAGGAAAAAAGAAAGAAAAACAAAAACAAATGAAAACACCTTATCCAAAAGGAAAACACCACAGTGTCTCCTACCCCTAGAAATAGCCATTGAATCCCTTTGAGAATCTGCCCATCTTTTTCTAAACATTTCCCTACAGAAAATATTTAATATTGTTTTGTGTGCTTGTGCTGTTCTTGTTTGGTAAGCAGTAACAACGCACAAAACCTGCTGCAACTCGCCCTGTTCACGTGGTCATTATTCGGTGACCTGTCCGGACTGACATCCTGATGGACACCAGCTGGTCTCCATTTGCTCACTATGGATGCAGTGGACGTCCTGGGCACACATGCTTTTTTAAGGTAGAAGCCAAAAAACGGAACTCTGTAAAACTTTTTGCCAAATTGCCAACTTAAATAATTTTTTAATTATAAAAAACCTTCAAAACATGCAAATCCAAAATGGTTAGGAAGGAACATTCCCCTCCCAGCAGAGATGTACTTTAGGCACAGTCTTCAAGAAGAAGTAGGAACTTGCCAAGTGGGCAAAGTGCTGATTCTGGGAGCCTATGGCAGAGGGGACGGAATGTTACTGCTTTTCGAACTCAGGATTTAACATTTAAACTCATACGCGAGGCGACATTCTGCCCCCTTACAGACAGGGACAGTTGAGAGGCTGCATCTTGCTCAGACAAGGCTGATAACCATCCCCGACGCAGGAAACAGGTGGACAAGATCACTGCACCTCTCCTAAAAAAAAGGAGGGGGGGAATCAGTTTAGCACTCACCCGAGAAACAAGATTTTCTGTCATCTTTTAGAAATGTGTTCTGAAGCATCAGAGAAAATGTGAGTCAAACAGCAACCTGTTAGCTTACCCCCAGCTCAGAGACGGACCAGGAGCCCATCACTTTCCCAGGAGTTCTGTCCCACCCCCCAAAAGCGCGCGGGAGGGGTGAGCGCTTAGAGAGCAAAGGGGGCGTCTCAGATTGGCTCCTCAGCTTCTCCCCAGCTGGATGCCCTGACTTAGCCCTTCCCTCTCCAGCCTGCTTCCTCCTCTGCTCCGGTTACCACGTGGAGCTCTGTACACAGTCCACGGTGGGGCGAGAAGTGGGTCTGGAAACCCGGCAGCTACAGTTAGGCTGCAGAGGAGCCGGGACAAGCTTGCTGGGCAACCCTCGAAAGGCTTTCTGGGGAGAGGAGGAGGAGTGGCGCGAGGGCGTGGGCTGCCGCCCCCAGGTGCCTCCCGCCTTGACATCTCAGGCCGGGTCTCCGACAACTCTCCACGCCAGGCGGGCGGGGCAGAGGGAGGAGGGAGTTGAGCGCTGACCCGCCCTGTAGTTGGAGGAAAAGAGCAGATGCCAGGAACCCCCTGGGAGTGTTGGGGGCAGAAGAGCCTGGGAGTCACCGACAGGAGCTAGAATGGGAGGGAGACCCTGTAGTGACGGCACCGCTGGGTTTTCAGGGGCTCCTGGGCCCTCCGAAGCAACTGGCGTAAACACAGGCGCCCTGCCGGGCCAGTGCAGCTGCTGGACACTGTCCCCCGCGCCGCTCCAACCAGACCGCGACGGCTAAGCCCCTCCTTTCGAGAATCTCCGGAGCCGCCCCTGGAAGTAGTGGGGCGGAGGGACCGGAGGAGCAACGCGCGGCGCAGCGATGGAGCCCGGCAGCCAGGACGCGGAGGCCGGCTCGGAGGGCGCGGCAGGCGACCCGTACCGGCGGCCGGCGCGGCGCACGCAGTGGCTGCTGAGCGCCCTGGCGCACCACTACGGGCTGGACCGCGGCGTGGAGAATGAGATCGTGGTGCTGGCCACCGGCCTGGACCAGTACCTTCAGGAGGTCTTCCACCACCTGGACTGCCGCGGCGCCGGCCGTCTGCCCCGCGCCGACTTCCGAGCGCTCTGCGCGGTGCTGGGGCTGCGTGCTGAGGGGACAACCGCCGCTAGGGAGGCAGCTGCGGAAGACGTGAACTCCAAGAATGTGAGCACCGGGGACGCGGCCCCTGTGACTGACGCGGATTCCGATGCCGAGGAGGAGGCGCGCCTCGCGCTGCATGCCGAGCCGCCAGAGCTCACCTTCCGCCAGTTCCACGCGCGCCTCTGTGGCTACTTCGGCACTCGCGCAGGGCCCCGGCTGCCCCGCGGCGCTCTCAGCGAGCACATCGAGACGCAGATCCGCCTGCGCCGCCCGCGCCGCCGCCGCCGCCTGCCCCGAGTGCCCGGCCCGGATGGCGGCCCCGACGGTGGTTCCGACGACGAGCGCGTGGCGCGGCTGGAGGAGGAGAACAGCAGCCTGCGCGAGCTGGTGGAGGACCTGCGCGCCGCTCTGCAGAGTAGTGACGCGCGCTGCTTAGCGCTGCAGGTGCGCTCCGGCTGGAGAAGTTGTGGGGAGCAGGGGCTGTAATGACTCCGACAGGGTTTGTCTAAACCACGGGCTGGCTGCAGAGTCCGCTCTGGGCAGGGGAGGAGGAAGGAAGGAAGGAGGTATAGAGGACGCCCTACTCCATCCCACCCCCACTTGGGCCCATTTGCATCCTGTCCCGAACCTATGCCATCACTCCCAATCCCCACGCCATTCTTACCCCTCATTCCACCCCCCAAACCCTGAGTGACACGCAAACACCCACACTTTCCTGCCCCACGTGCCCCATCTTGTCTTAACCCCTTCTAACCCAGGAATAAACCTGACTGGGTAGTCTCACACGTTCAGTTATTCAGAAAGCGTCTTGGCTTCCCTTCCAGCCAGACTTAGGAGGTTTAGGAGCGAGGTGTGAAGAAAGCCCCGCCCCTACCCTTAAGGCCTCCCTGCCTAAGGCAGTAGACGGACTTAGTCATTTAGCAAATACACATGGGGCCCCCTCAGGCCCAGGCCTAGAGCCCAAGTGAGAAACAGACTCGGTGGCTTACGCTGTGGATCAGGCCGTCACTGACCACGAAGTGCCCATGGGAGCACAGAGCCACTCTGGGTTACTGAGACAGAACCACTGGGTGAGACATGGACCCATCCCTGGCGTCTAGGTCGGTCACCAGTTCAGCACTGTGCTGGGCTGTGTACCAGGGACAGTGCTGGGGACCAGGTGTCAGGGAAAGAAAGGAGCAGCCCTACCTCCAGGGGACCACAGGCCAGGAGGCAGTGCCAGAGAGGCAAGGTGTGGTTTTCACTAGCCACGTATGTGAAAGGGGAGGACACGTGGCAAGGGGCACCAGCTAAGCCAGGGTGAGGAATCACAAATCCTAAGAGGTGGGCTGAAAAGAACGTCTAGTATCATTCATTCTCGGTATTTCCATAGCACATACTGTGTGCCAGAACTGTTTTAGGCTCTGAAACACAGTGATAAAGAAACCCCGCCCTCAGCGAGCCAAAAGTCTAATGAGAGACACCAAGGAGGGCTGGAAATGCCAGTCCGAGGTGCCCAGACCGTTCCTCAAGTCTTGGGGATGAAGAGCCGCCGCAGGCTGAGTGCCAGCAGCGCAGAAGAGAGAACAGCCGTGAAATCTGAGAATCATAGGGGCCACGCAAACATCAGGCTCCAGACTTCACGTCTCGGTGTCCCGCGACCATTAAAAAAAGGGGGTGAGGCTCGGCGCCTATAGCTCAACCGGCTAAGGCGCCAGCCAC
>NW_003852496.1:3159520-3169891 GCF_000181295.1 Otolemur garnettii | reverse complement strand
CTGCGCAGCCTGCACCGCGTGCGCGAGCTCGAGGCGCAGGCGCGACAGGTGCCGAGCCTGCAGCGCTGGGTGCGGCGCCTGGAGGCGGAGCTGCGGCGGTACAGGTGAGCGGGGCGCGGCCCCGGGCGCAGGTCGGCTCCCCTCGCCCAGACCTCCCGCGCGCTCGCGCGGCCCCACGGTGCGTTCACTCACGTATGGCTCCATTCACTTGTGGGTCCCCGATTTGTTGTCATTGTCCGTCCATCCATCTAGTCCCTGTTCACCCACAAGGTCTAGAGAGTTGTCCGTTCAGCTTGCAGTTTAATGTATTCGTTTTTATTTGTCCTCCAATTTGATCATAATGATAATAGCGAACAGTCGCTGAGCACTTACTGTGTGCCAGGCTCTGCACTAAGTGCTTCGTGTGACTTGACTCGTGTAACGCTCACAGCTGCCCTGTGAGGTGGGTGCTGTTCTGATCCATTCTACAGATGAGGAAGCAAGTGTATAACGACTCCTTGTGCTTGCTGGACCAGGGCTGGAATCGGGACCAAGGTCCAAATCTTGGCAGGGCTTCTGGCAGATGTGTGACTTGGGGCAGGTCACTGCCACTCTCAAAGCCTGTTTCTTCTTGAGGAGAACACAGATTGGAGTGCCTTCCTGCCACAGTGGCTATGAAGAAGAGGCGTGGTGGGTGCTCAGTGAGCAGAACCCCCTCCCTTTCAAATCACAAGGCATGGCGGAGCACGGTGGCTCACGCCTGTAATCCTAACACTCTGGGAGGCCGAGGTGGGAAGATTGCTTGAGCTCACCAGTTCCAGACCAGCCTGAGCAAGAGCCGAACCCTGTCTCTAAAAATAGCCAGGCATTGTGGAAGGCGACTGTAATCCCAGCTACTCTGGAGGTTGAGGCAAGAGAATCACTTGGGCCCAAGAATTTGAGGTTGCTGTGAGCTGTGACAGTACAGCACTCTACAGAGGGCAACAAAGTGATTGTCTGGGAAAAAAAAATCAAATCACAAGGTGCTCCTGCCTGCCACCTCCCACATTTACTGAGTACCTTCTCTGTGCCAGAGGCCATGACAGGAACCAGGGAGAAATCTCTGCCCAGAGCAGTGAGACCCTCACAGGAGCAAATTGCCTGGCAACAGGCCAGGTGAGTGCCAGCAGCAAGGGGGGCCTGCTGCAGGCTCAGATCTGCCCCTGGAAGAAGCAACCTTGAGAACTGAGGATGGGCTGTTACCTGCCAAGATGGCTGCGAGAAGGAGAGAGGAGAGTGTTCTAGAAAACGGTGACTGTATGGGCAAAGCCCTGAGGCACATTCCAGAAACTAAAAGCTGAGCTGAGGGTTGGAGGCCCGTTAGGGCGCAGAGCAGGTGGCAGGGATTTCAGTTTTTCCCTTAAGAGAATATGAAGGGCATGGGAAATTTTAAAGTAGGAGGTGACAGAAGAAGATTTGTGTTTCAATTAAAAATTATCCCAGAAAGCTGGACATTGTGGTGGGCACCTGTAGTCCCAGCTAATGGGGAGGCTGAGGCAAGATCACCAGGAGTTTGAGGTTGCTGTGAGCCATGATGCCTTGGCAGTCTGCCAATGGCATCAAAGCGAGACTCTGTCTCAAAAAATAAAATAAAATAAAAATTATCCCAGCTACAGTTTGACAAAGAGATGGGTAGAGGGGGAAGAGCAGGAGACAGAGGGGAGCTTTCTGGGGGGGGGGGAGGTCAGGGCAACCAGAAGAGGTGGCTTTTAATCTAGCTGCTCAGGGGTGGAGCCTTGTCCTTGACTTGCGAGGTGCTCACAGCTGGAGTGAAGAAGGCTGGAGGGAGGCCTCCAAGAGGCAGACTCTGGGCCAGCCTCCTGTGGTTCCAAATGTTTTGATAGTCATTTCCTGTTTGCATAGCTGATCAGCTAAAGAGCTGGGCTGGTTGGCTCGAGGCCCCTGTGCAGCCTTGGAGCTTTCTTTAAGAGGAGAAATAAAGGGTCTCTTCTTTGTTTTGCCCTAAAATCACAACCAGTCCTTATAGCATGATGGCAAGAGCAACTACAGATACTGGGATAGTCTTTTACAGTAGAAAAAGTGAATTCCTACCCCTGGCACCGTTTCATCCTCACAAGACTGTACCAGTAGGAGGTTTTGTCCCTTTGCTGTTTGTGGGACGTGCATCTCTGAGAAGTTAAGTAATAGACCCAAGGCCAGACAGCCAGAAGGTAAAGCCTCCCTGTCCCCACAGCCTGTGTTCTTTTTCTTTCCACTTCATCATTTTTGGTTGTTGATTCATGGTTATGAGATGGCTGCTGCACCTCCAGACCTCGCATCTACTGTTCAGACAAGGAAGAAGGAAGGGCACTATTAGGGTGTGGGGGGTTTTCTCCCACAGAGGCTTTGCCTTTGCGTTCCCCACCAGAACCTGGACCATATCTATGGGCCGAAGCTGTGTCACAGGGCTGCGTCCACCTGCAAGGGAGTCTGGCATGTGGGTTTGTGCCAGGCACACTTGGAGTTCTGTTAGTTGGGAAGAAGGAGAAGCAGCTACGGCAGAGGCTCTGAAGGAGGTGCTGGCAGGTGCTCCACCAAGGGGGGGAACTGAGGGACACTGCGTGAAGGGCACACAGTGATTAGGTGGATGGCTCTGCCTGCCGCTTATTTCTCTGTCCCTCGAAAACCTTGTCCAGAAGGCAGACCTTCTCTGCCTGTTTTCTGGGGACAGACTTACAGGCTTATGGACTGACTCGTCCCAAAGCTCTCACTCTTTGAAGAAAAGAGTGAACCGAGCACTTTCCACGTTAGCTCACGTGGAGCCTCTAAACCAGCCAGAGAGGAAAATAGTATTATCTTCATTTCACAGATGAGAAAATCAAGACCAGAGAGGAAGCAGCTTGCCTGAGTGGCACAGGAACTAGGCAGCAAGGGTGGGATTCAGACCCCAGCCAGAATGGCCCCAAGCCACACACCCCAGTTGGGTTTGGCAATGTGATCAAGTCCTCTGGATTCTGCCCTCCAGAATGAAGGGGGTTTGTGGGTTGCAAGGTCATCTCTGCTTTTGCATTTCAAGTACCAAGAACTCAGAGGTGCCTGAGCCTCACCATCCCTCCCCTGCCGCTGTCCCATGGGGCAGCCTGTAGAGGAGTCCCAAGGAAGAAGGGGCCCTGCACCCCAAACACCAAACAGCAAGCCCTCTTAAGTGACATCGCCTGAGAATGCCTCCAGGTGCTCTGCAGATGTGTCTGGGGTGGTAAAAAGTGCCATGATCAAACTCCCCCCAGGGATGACAGCTTGAAGCCATTTGGTTAGAATGAGTGACCTGACTCATTCTTTTCCAGCATCTTCCAGAGTCCCAAGCACTTTCACAGACACCGACTCACTCTAATCTTGTAGTCATGCTCTAAGGTTGGTATGGCGTCATAGTTTTCAAATGAGGAAATAGACCCTTTGGGGCTGGGGGTGGTTTCACTAAAGACACATACCCAAAACGCAGCACACCCAGAACTAAGACTCTGAATCAAATTCTTCCACTTCCCTGAAACAGGATCTCAATAAGTGTTCATTTCTAGGACTTCTACTGAGTTCTTTTTCAAACTGGCAGTTTCTTTTTCATCCTGCTCAGTCCTTAAGTTGTGGGTTCTACCCAACCTCCTAACATCTGAACATACTAACTTCACAGTCCCCACTGGATTTCTGGAATGGCTGAGCCCTCCAGGTGTTCCACCTCTGCTGTCTTTGTCATGATAAAAAGCACCTGGTGAGCTTTGCTGTTTTGACTGGGAGCCCATCTTTGGCAGAGCATTGACCCTTGAGAGCCCCACCTGGAATCAAGGTTGTGGGGTTCCCTTCACAGCAATTCTCCATCTGCAGCCACCAGGTTTGGATTCAAGACTAACTTTTTAGTTGATAGGCGTGGAGTTTCTTAACTACACACGTAATGAGAAATTGAGTTCCATACCCGGAACAAAATCCCAAAGCCAACAAGTGGGATTTTTCTCATCTTTGGATGAGATGAGACAGCCCCTTCATGGCCCCTGACTCTATGATGCAGGGAGGTCTCCTGTCCCTGACCCCTCCCTGGGCGTCAGCTCTATCTCCTGCTCCCCAGGCAAGCTGGAGCTGTCACTGTCTTGTTTTTGACCTTGGCTCTGTATTTTTTTAAACGGCTGTATTTTATCCAGCATTTCCGTGTTTGTAGATGGAATGGGTGCATTCCCAGCACCTCAATCAACCATCCTGACCACAGTCTAAGAGTATATACAGTAAATATTTAAGCAATTGGAGACATTGACTTATTCTTTCTAAACACCTGTGGGCCAAGCCCCAGGCCGGGTATCTTGGGGACACAGAAATGGCACAGACATGTCCACTGCCCTCAGAGGGTCTCCTGGCCTGAGGGGAGCAGGTCATCAACATACACGGTAGGACACAGATGTGCTGTGTGCAGAGAGACCATCAAAGAAGCTAGTGCTGCTTTCAGAGTTGTAGGAGTCCCAAGTCAAATAGAAGTATCCCACGTGTCCAAAAGGGATCTTCAGGCCTCCTAGAGGTAGGGCAAGTCTCAGGTGCTTAGCACCTCTGTTCAGACAAAAGAAGGACGGGCAGCATCTGGGTGGAGGATTTCCTCCCAGAGAGGCTTTGCCTTTACATTCTCCATCACAACCTGGACCACATGTGATGGGCCAAGACTGATGAGACAGCCCCCTGGGGGCCCTGACTTTATGCATGGAAGTCTCCTGCCCTCTCTTGTCTGTCCTGCCTGCTAAGGATCCTATCGTGGCCACAACAGCCTCTGGGTCCTACTACTTCCCAACAGATGTTGTCTGTCTCATGCTACCTCATCTGAGACGAGGAGACACTCAGCACTTTCTTCAAATCTCACACAACAGTCCACATTTTTGTGCATGGTAGACTTTCCTGACGATTGGGGGGAGGGGGACAGTGCAGTAATACAAACAGCTCCATGTGGAATACCTGATGTCACCATTCATGAAATGTTGTTTAACACACACTCAACTAAGGTGTTTCACTGACACTGACCCAACCACTCTCCTGTTTTTCTTTTTTCTTCCTTTTTTTTTTTTTAGACAGAATCTCACTCTGTCACTCTAGGTAGAATGCTCATAATCATAGCTCCCAACAATTTCAAATTCCTGGGCTTAAGTGATCCTCTTCCCTCAGCTTCCCAAGTAGCTGGGACTACAACTGGATAGTTTTTCTATTTTTAATAGCGATGGGGTCTTGCTCTTATTCAGGCTGGTCTCAAACTCCTGAATTCAAGGGATCCTCCTGCCTCAGCCTCCCAGACTGCTAGGATTACAGGCGTGAGCCACCGTGCCAGACTGTTTTCTTTCTTGTCTTCCCTTCCCTTCCCTCTTCCCTTCCCTCCTCCCTCAGCCAGCTCTCTTAGATGAGTGCCAGAAAGCCTAACTCAAACTGACTTGGGTGAAAAGGAAGTTGGTTCTTAGAACTAAAAAGTCTTAGTCTAGGCATGTCCACCTTCAGGAATGGCTGGATCCAGGTACTCAGACAGTGTCACCAGGATGTGCCAAACCTGGATACTCTGCTTCACTGTCCAGCAAGCTTTCTCCCCCAGTACCTGGGTGTCACCCTAACATCTGCAAAGCTGAGTCCAGTAGATAATCTCTCACCTGAGCCATCCTCTGAATTCCTGGAATTGAGTCTCATTGAACCAACTTGCAAACATGTCTATGCCTGAACCCATCATGGGGGCCACAGTAGTTTGATGCTCTGATTGACCAAACCTTAGTCACCCCCACCAATGGAGCCAGGGAGCAAGGCCCATTAAACACTAGGGCTGAATCCTCCAGGACAGCCAAAGGGAGCATATCCAGGACATGTTCAAATGGCACACGCCTCCTTGCACTTCTCTGGAGCTTGCCGCACAAATCCCCTTTCTTGACTTGGGAACAGCCCACCTGTGGCAGGAGACTGAGTTGTGAAAGCCTGGTTAGACATGGGTAGTCTTGTCTTAGTCATCTTCTCCTGAATGCTGAACACTTTGGGGATAGCTTGGGTGGGGGGTCTTCACCCCCACCAACCTGCCTGGTCAGGTGCTTCAGTGCTTGCTGGGAGTGGTGGGCAGAGAAGCCATTACCCCCAGTCTCCATCCTTCCAGGAGCCCTCCTGAGAAAGCATGGGAGCTTGGCCTTTCTTTGGCCCAGCACCCAGCCCAGGCCTGGGCAGGCATTCACCTGCACACGGACATGTGAGTGGGCGAGTCCGTGTGCAAGTGGGTGCTGCCCTAGAAAAGGGCAGAAAGGGTCTGGGCACCTGAGACTTTAGCACCAGACAACCCCAAAGTGGCCCAGTGGCCTGGTCCTCTCCAAAGGGGGTTGCACTTGCCTCTGCTGTGGACGGTCTCTCGTGGGCTGGGGGCATCTCCTCCTGCTCTTGAAGCTGCCCTTGTCTCAGCTGTTTCCCTGGCCCAGCCTCCTCCTATGCTGCAGCATAAGAACAGCTGGGCCCCGTTATCGGCACCTTCAGGACACCTGGGCAGGCAGCCCGGGGCCAGCCCTGTCGGGCAGGGGCTGGGGTTCAAATAGGCAGGAAAGAAGACAGCCCAGCTGGGGCAGGGTAGAGGGCTGGGAGCCTGGCCTCTGGGGCTTTGTTGTCAGGGGAGGATGAAAAGGCCAGGGAGGAGGGTGGGAGGCAGCTTGTCTGGCCAGCTCCTGTGGTAGGAACACAAAGATGAGGCCATCTGAGGGCCACCTCCTTTCTTCTGCCCCATTGCAGCAGCCCAGCCTGGCCTGGGTGGGCCAAAGTCAGCGGGTCAGGCGAGGGCAGGAGGGAGGAAGGGCAGCTGGGAGAGAATCAGACAGTGTGGGGCAAGGAACACCATCTGGAGCTGGGAGGTCTCGAATTCTGTTATCCTGGAGGTGAGTGTGTGGGTGGCCACTGGTGGGAACAGAGGCCTTTTCTCAGGGACACTACCCAGTCAGGCACCCAGCGTATGCTTCAGGCCCTCAGGACACAGAGACAGGCTCAGTGTGTGAGGCCCAGCTCAGGAGGCCCAACCCAACCCCAATTTGATGCCCATTTCTCTACATGTGTACAATGTGGTCGTGAGCTGTTGCCTTCACTTCTGTGAAGCTCACTTTCCTCATCTGTCACATGGGCATGGGATTCTATTCCTGTGGTCATGGATATTGAATGAATATTGAGTGAGACAGGGGAGGCAGTGAGATAGGACTGTGGAAGTGTGACCTGGGGCCACCCATTCTCCCCTCCACGAGCCTCAGTTTCCTCATCTATAAAATGGGAAGACAATAATAGTTAATACCCACTTCATAGAATATTTACTGATTCAAAGTGCCGAAGTGTTTAAAGTACCTAGGATAGGGCTTAGCACTAAGAAAATGCTTAGTAAACTTTAGAAATTGTTATAATTATTATTTTATTTATTTATTTATTTTTGCAGGTTTTGGCCAGGGCTGGATTTGAATCCGCCACCTCTGGCACATGGGGCCGGCATCTCACTCCTTCGAGCCACAGGCGCCACCCTAATTATTATTTTTTTGAGACAGAGTCTCACTTTGTCACCCTTGGTAGAGTGCTGTGGCATCATAGCTCACAGGAACCTCAAGCTCTTGGGCTCAAAAGATCCTCTTGCCTCCCAAGTAGCCGGGACTATAGGTGCCCACCACAATGCCTGGCTAGTTTTTTGTTGTTGTTGTTAGAGACAGGGTCTTGCTCTTGCTCAGTCTGGTCTCAAACACCTGAGCTCAAGCAATCCAGCAACCTGAGTCTCCCAGAGTGCTAGGATTACAGATTAGTATTCTTATTTATCCCTTATTTCAGCAGCCATCATGCTGAGCGTGTCCTATAACTACTAATCGTGGTGGTGGTTGGTGTTGCTAATACTCACAGAGCATCCAGCCCCTGGAAAGTCCTCTGTCGGTGGGGACAACCAGCGAGCACATGGGCAGCTTCAGGAGAGTACAGCAAGGCTGTAGCAGAGAGCCACAGGGTGTGGGTTCCCTTGGGGAAATGCCATCATCCGAGCTGGGTGTTCAAAGATGAGTAGGAGTTTTCTCAGGCACTGCAGATTTGGGTTTCAGTGAGTGCAAAGGCTCAGAGGTGTGAAAGACCTTGGTGCCTCTTGGGAAGAAAGAGACTTTCTTTGTGGCTGGAGGGTTTGCAGAAGAGGCAGCCAGAGGGGCTGGCAGAGGGCCCTGAGTGCCAGACTGAGGCCCAAGGCCTGTACCCCGAAGAACAGGAGAGACAGAGCAGGGCTTAAAGCAGGGAGTGAAGTGGTCAGACTTGAGCTTCATAAAGACCCCTCTGGCTGCATTTGGAAGACAGATCGGGCAGGAGGGGAGGCAAGAGGCCAGGATGTTGGTGTGAAGGCTTCTCTGGGTCCAGGGAGAGATCTTTTAGCGCCTGAGAAAGGATGGCCCACGGGCCCCACCCCTGGAGGCCTCACCAGGAGCCAGGGGAGTCCGTGCCCTGTCTTGCTCCTTTCCCAGATAGCAGCTTCCCTGGGGATAGATCTCAGGATATGTGGGCCAAAATGTTCCCTAGAGCTGGTGCAGCAGCCAGGCTGATGATGAGGGCCTTCCTCTGGGGGAAGGAGCCAGCAAGGGGCACCCAGAACAAGACTTGGTGGACCAGCGATGTGGGCAGGCCACACACCCTGAGTTTCCCCCTGGCATTGACAGAGCCCACTGAACTAAGTGTAGACATGGGAGAGAAACAGGAGCCAGATGGTGGGTGGGACCTCTGAGGGGGGGAAGTGAGAAACTGACTTGGGAATCTTATTTGGGGTCCATGTACGAGGAGAAACTCTGTGGGGCTCATTGCAGTAAGGACCACGGGGCAAGGCTGAAGAGCAGGCTGGAGGGCAGAAGAAACCATGAGTGGGGGTTACAGACCTTCAACCCCCAGCTGCATGTCCCTGAAATTGTAACCAGAGTGTGCCAAGATGCCTTTAGCAAACTGCACCACCTTCATCTGAACCAGGTTCCAGAGCGTCCTTACTGTAGTGCTTGACACCTCTAGCCAAGCTGGCCACAGGTTACGCTCTATGGCCAAGTGTCGCACGTGGGCAGTCAGGGCACACCTATGTGAGGATGGCAGCTGGGGAGGCAGCTCTGGTGATGGGTTATTCAACTAGGAATACTTTCAGCTGCAGGTCACAGGGAACTCAGCCAACAGTGGCTCAGACCCAGTGGGAGTTTGTCCACTCTCAGGGGTTCTGTGATGGTCTTAGCAGGGTTCCTTCAATGAGGTGACCCTCAGAATAAAGGAGTGGCGTTTGTTCTTTCTATCCAGAAAAACAGAGCCCACCTGGAATCTACTGGTGGATGTTCACATAAGCACATTGTATGAGCAAAGTGGCAAAGAGGAGGCCTCTGACAGCCACAGTGGCCTGTCCAGCCTCACAACAGAGGAGCCGTGGATTGTTGAAATGGCTTATCAGTAGTGTCCCCAGGGAAAGCTGCCCTTGCTCAAATGTGCGCCCCCAACTGCATTTCCATGAGGACAGAGCCAGGCCCACACTGTGCCCCGCTGTGCTTCTCTCCAGGATGGGGCTCTGTGCCTGCACAGGGAGAGAATTGTTGGCTGCACAAGCCAGTAAGTGCAGCAGTTGTGTTCTTCAGAGAAGGAAGGAGCCCATAGAGGGGCACATCTGCCCAAGATCATGCAGAGAGTTGGGGCACAGAGTCTGTGGCTCTTTCTGCTACTTCCCAAGGTGGGCTGGGAATAAGCTTGCACCTTTTCAGGCTGGGATGGCCACACAGGGTGGTTGAGGCACCAGCCAATCGCCTCTGCCGTGATGTGCCTTGTTCACTTACCTCTTTGTGCTGCATGTTTGCTTTGGTGCCTTCACACTTTTTGGGAAGCTCTGACTCAATATGATTTTGCCTCAGTTTCCTCATCTAGAGAATGAGGTTAATTTTAGTACCAACCACACAGCATAAGAATTAAATGAAGTAATATATAAAAAGCATTTAGGACAGTGTTTGGTACATAATAAGCCCTCAATAAATGTTATTGTCATCAGCTGGCCCTCATCTATGGGGAGCATTCTCACCTGTGGGGAATATTCTCACCTGTGGGGAGCATTCTCACCTATGGGGAGCATATCACCTGTGGGGAGCATATCACCTGTGGGGAGCATTCTCACCAGTGGGGAGTATTCTCACCAGTGGGGAGCATTCTCACCTGTGGGGAACATTCTAACCTGTGGGGAGCATTCTCACCTGTGGGGAGCATATCACCTGTGGGGAGCATATCAACTGTGGGGAACATTCTCACCAGTGGGGAGTATTCTCACCTGTGGGGAGCGTATTACCTATGGGGAGCATTCTCACCAGTGGGGAGCATTCTCACCTGTGGGGAGCATATTACCTATGGGGAGCATTCTCACCAGTGGGGAGCATT
>NW_003852496.1:3146718-3159407 GCF_000181295.1 Otolemur garnettii | reverse complement strand
TTCTCACCAGTGGGGAGCATTCTCACCTGTGGGGAGCATATTACCTATGGGGAGCATTCTCACCAGTGGGGAGTATTCTCACCTGTGGGAGCATCTCACCTCGGGGGAGCATTCTCACCAGTGAGGAGCATCTACCAATGGGGAGAATTCTCACCTATGGGGTGCATTCTCACCTGTGGGAGCATTCTCACCTGTCGGGAGCATCTCACCTTAGGGGAGCATTCTCATGCTGCACACTCCTCAGACAGACTTTAAGCCCTGGTGCTGCCAGCACTCTCCCTCCCACCATATCTCTGTTTAGTAGAGATAGTAAAGAGTAGAGTAGAGTAGAACCCTGCTGGTTCTACTCCTATTCCACATGGGTGGGAACATTTCTGCAGGGACCCCCAGCTGATACTTTTTCAAATTCTGTGACCCAATACTTTTCTTTCCAGCTCCCTCTGAGAAGTCCCCAGGGAAGAATGTGATTGCACCCCCACCATCACAGCCCCACCTCTAGGCCTTTACTGTGATCAGCACACTAGAGTATTCTCATTGGCCCAGACCAGGGCACACGCTCAACCCTGAAGTGGGCCATGGGGTGGGTGGACCTGGGGGCTGGAGTTCCTCAAAGGAAGCTGAGTGCTGTTACTAGGAGACAGAAAAAAGACACAGGTCAGACGAAAACAACAAATGTCTATCTCAGGAACTTCCCCTTGGAAGTGAAACTCCAAGAAATAAGAAGGCTATAACATAGCACCTCATAAAGTGAAGATGAAAAGCAGGTGTCTGGGCCTCCGAGCCAGGTATTGGGAGTCTTATGTAGTGAGGTGCTTTTCCAGAAAGTCGGAGAGCCTGCCTGGTGCATGTTGACAGTTCCCCTTGTTTAGGGTGGTCCCATCCAAAGAGATGGGCTCTTGCTTCTCACACACGAATGTGCTGCTCATCCATCAGGAGATGTAGGGAGAGGAATTGTATTAGACTTCTCAGTTGCTAATGATTGAAACCACTCAAACTGTCTCATGCCAAAAGAAAAGGAAGGGCACTTATTTATCAACTAAAAATCCCAAGAGTATATAGCTTCAGGCACAGTTGGATCCAGGAGGTCAGGTAGTGACAACTGGAATCTCCCCCTTCTATCTCTTATCTCTACTTTCAGACCTTCCTCCCAGATGGTGACAAAACAACACCCTTACCAGGGTTAGCTCCTATCCTCAAAATCACCCCCATAGAAAGATCTTCTCTTTCATGATTGTTCCAACAAAATCCTACGGTTAACTCTAATTTTCCTGACATGGGCCATGCCCATCCCTGAACCAATCACCGGAATGTGCTGAGTAGGGTCATAGGAGTACTCTGGACCAATTGCTGCCACTCTGCTTAACCAGACCTGGGTCACACGCCCATCCTTGTTCCTGCTTGTGTCACACTCCAAGGGGAGGTGTTGACTCTTCTAAGAACAACAGTCTCTGCTAGACCATCATCTGCTTGTGGACAGTGGTGACATCCATCACAACCAAACTGGTGGAGGGTCTGGCCCAAGAAAGGCTGGTGATTTCTTCACGACTAGGCAGGTGCATGGATTGTCAGAAACATCTCTGAATTGGGGGACAGGGTGACTTTGGAGAAAGCTGGAGCCACCCAAAGCCAGACACTTCACAAGGGGCAAGACAGAGATTCTTCATTTTGTCTCTTCATGATTTGCTGTCAGAAATAACAATGAGCGTTGCCTTTTTTTATTCTGCTGATTTTTTTTCCAAGTGCCCATAGAGTGCCTGGGCACATGTATGAGGGAGGTGACTGAATGAAACAAGCCAGTCCCTGCCCTCTGGGCTAGCTCCCAGTGGAGGAGGTGGCTGACCAGTGATAAATGGATAAAGGGAGGGGAGGGCAGGCAGGGAGGCCTTCCTGGAGCAGGCTGGAGAGATGCAATTCAGCTCAGGCTGCTGCAGTAAGGACCACACATGGGCTTAGATAACAGACATTATCGTCTTACAGTTCTGGAGGCTGCAAGATCCACACTGGGGTGTCACAGGGCTGGGTCTCTGTGGCCGCCCTCCTTGGCTGTGGACGGCCATCTCCTCCCTCACATGATCTGCCTTCTGGGCATGTCTGTTTCTGTATTTAAATTTCCCCCTTTTGGCTCGGCGCCTATGGCTCAACCAGCTAAGGCGCCAGCCACATACACCTAAGGTGGCGGGTTCGAACCCCCAGCCCGGACGCGCCAAACAACAATGACGGCTGCAACCAAAAAAATAGCCGGGCGTTGTGGCGAGCGCCTGTGGTCCCAGCTACTTGGGAGGTGGAGGCAGGAGACTCGCTTGAGCCCAGGAGTTGGAGGTTGCTGTGAGCTGTAATGCCACGGCACTCTGCCCAGGGGGACAACTTGAGGCTCTGTCTCAAAAAATAAAATAAAATAAAATAAAATAATAAATTTCCCCCTTTTAATAGGTCCTATGTCCAAATAAAGTCACTGAGGAAATGGGGGACATGATTCAGCCCATCACAGGAGGACTTTCTGAAGGGGGACATCAGAATTGAGGGCTAGGTAGTAAGGTGGAGCCAGCGCCCTGTGTGATCTGGGGCAGGGACTGCAAAACCCTGGGGGTGGGTGCCACGTGGCTTGTGTCACTGCCTGCAGAGGGGCGGGCGAGAGAGTTGGAACCTGACTTGGATGAGGATGGGTCCAGAGAGGGTACGCAGGCAGGGAGCCCTGGACACCCTCCCTCCCGTGTACCCTGAGTTCTGCCAAGCCTCACCCCACATGCCTCAGACCCACCTGCTCCTCTCCAGGGATCCACTATCCAACCCAGCCCAGTGTCACCCCTGGACAGCCATCCTGGCCTCCTAACTGGTGTCTCCTCCTAACAGTGCCAGGATGGGGTTTTCAACACCCAGACCTCTCACCTTCCCCGCTCACAACCCTTCCATGGCCTCAGTGCCATGCCTGTCACAGGCCTGAGTGACCCGGCCCCTCCCTGTCCTCCACTACAGCCTCCCTCCTATCCCTTGAGCCCCCCTCCTCAGGCTCTTCGGACATATGACCCCTTCTACTGCCCCCAAACCCACATCCATCCAATCTACGGCCCGTGGCCCGCCTAGGACATTTATCCAGCCCACTGGGTATTTTTGCCACCGCTGCCTGTACTGCTGAGCAGCCAACTCGTCCCGGGGCCCGCGGTCTGGCCCTCCAACAGTCTGAGGGACAATGAACTGGCCCCCTGTTTAAAAAGTTTGAGGACCCCTGCTTTAGGGGAAGGTGAGCTCCATGAGGTTCTGTTGCTAAGGACAGCAGCTGGCTCAATAATTTACTCATCAGGGGGACTAAGGAACCAAGTCAGCAGCTGAGGCCAGCAGGGCCTTGGAGGTCCCAGGGATGGGCGTCCTCTTCTGCTCAGACACTCCTGTTACACCTGCCCTCGCCCCAGCTCCCTGCTCTGTAAAGGCGGGTGGGTCCCCATATTCAGGTTGGTGGGTCCCCATATTCAGGTTGGGACTCACAGAGGATCCCCGCAGAACGTCCCCCACCCCCGACTCTGCATGATTTATTTTCGGCTCTTCCTCCGTGCCCCCCCTTCTCAAGCTCTTCTTCCTACTGTTGTTCTCTTGTTTTTACACGCTGGTCTCCATTTCCTGCGAGGCTTCTTCACTCAGGAAACACCACGTAGCAAAGGAAGCCCCTGTGTGAGAACCTCCTAGACCTCCAGGGTGGGTACAGTACAGCACCGAGGTCTGGCAGTCAAACCGCCCTGGCAGGCCTGGCCAGCTCCAGGGGGCCTGTCTGCCCTCAGCTTCCTAAGCTTTCCAAGGCCCTGAGCTCAGAGGATAGGAAGCAGGGAAACAAACACCAGTGACATTTTCCATCTATTTCAGAAAGAGCTGAGCCCAGGTTAGTATGACAGCCTTTTGATATGTCTCCTTGGCTTTGATGTGACACCTTGAAGTGTCCCTTGGTTACAGTCTCAAGTTGTCTGCTCAGGCTAACCGGTGGTTGCTGTGAAGGTATTTTGTAGATGTACTGAAGTTTGTAATCAGTTGACTTTAAGTGAGGGAGATTATTTGGGATGGCCTTAAGAGCAAGGCCAAGGTTCTTGTATAAGAGAGAAGAAATTCTGCCTGTGGACATTGCTTCAGGTCTGGAGAGCTGCAGCAGTGCCATAAGTGCCAGCCTCCTGTGGACCTCAGGCTCACTTAGAAACAGCCAGCCATGGGGGAATCAGCCCTACAGCCACAAGAAACTGGATTCTCCCAACACTCAAATGAGCTTGGGAGCAGATTATCACTTGGAGCCTCTGGATCAGCCCAATAATCACAGAGGCCACTTCTTGTAAGAAAGCTCTGGAGACAGAGCCACAGCTACGGACGTGGATAGAGGTGACTGTCCCCCACTGGTCCTGCTTCTCTGGTTGTGCCCTGACTCACACAGGGCCTGAGGCAGGAGGGGCAGAATAATGTAGGAACTGAGAAATTTTGCCACGGCAGCAAAATCACCGAGGCGAGGGCAGGTGCAACAGGAGTGTCTGAGCAGAAGAGGACGCCCATCCCTGGGACCTCCAAGGCCCTGCTGGCCTCAGCTGCTGACTTGGTTCCTTAGTCCCCCTGATGAGTAAATTATTGAGCCAGCTGCTGTCCTTAGCAACAGAACCTCATGGAGCTCACCTTCCCCTAGAGCAGGGGTCCTCAAACTTTTTAAACAGGGGGCCAGTTCATTGTCCCTCAGACTGTTGGAGGGCCAGACTGCGGGCCTCGGGACGAGTTGGCTGCTAAGCAGTACAGGCAGCGGTGGCAAAAACATCCAGCGGGCTGGATCTTGTCTCTAAGTACAAGATTGCTGCCATGGCCCCAGACATCATTGCTACTCCTCCTTGGACTTCCTTTTTCCCAGAGGTCCTCCTGGGAGACTTCCCCCACCTCTCATTGGCCAGAATCACACCATATGCTTTGTCCTAAACCAATCTCTGGTAAAGGAAAGGAACCAATCAAATCTCTGTGTAAACAGATGGCCACTTGGTGCCTGGTGTCATAATGGAAATTGTACTACCAGTGCAGATTGTCTATGACTGGAAGGTTGTATTTGGTTTCTTTTTTTTTTTTTTTTAATATAAATCACTGTTTTTTTTATTTTTTAACTTAATTTTAGTAAATCATAATTTTATACATTTATGGGGTACAATGTGATGATTCGATATACAATGTGGATGCTTAAATCAAACTGACTAACATAACCATCACCTCACTTACTTGTTTTTTGTGGTAAGACTTTTATAATAAACACTTAGTTATTTTGAAATGTACCCTTGGGTAGTTCCTGTGGCTCAAAGGGCTAAGGCCGCAGTCCCATATGCCAGAGGTGGTGGGTTCAAACCCAGCCCTGGCCAAAAAAAAAAAAAAATGAAATGTACCCTTGCATTGTGCGCATTAGGTGAGATACCACAAAATACCTTCCCTCTCTCCTCTCCTCTCCCTCCTCTTCCCTCCTTCTTTCTGGACTATATTTGTGTTTTATCATTTGTATAAATGTTAAGTGATTATATATTGGTTTCATAATAGTATTGAGTACACTGGATACTTTTTTCCCCCATTCTTGAGATACTTTACTAAGAAGAATGTGTTCCAGGTCCATCCAGGTAAACATAAAAGATGTAAAGTCTCCACCTTTTATGGCTGCATAGTATTCCATGGTGTACGTATACCACAATTTGTTAATCCATTCATGGGTTGATGACCGTGACTTGGGCTGCTTCCATGACTTGGCAATTATGAACTGGGCTGCAATAAACATTCTGGTACAAATGTCTTTGTTGTAAAATGATTTTTGTTCATCTGGGTAGATACCTAGTAATGGAATTGCAGGACCTAATGGTAGGTCAACTTTCACTTCCTTGAGAATTCTCCACACTTCTTTCCAAAAAGGCCGTATTAGTGCAATCCCACCAGCAGTGTAGAAATGTTCCCTTTTCTCCACATCCATGCCAACATCTGCAGTTTTGAGCTTTTGTGATGTGGGCTAATATTACTGGAGTTAAGTGATATCTCAAAGTGGTTATGATTTGCATTTCTCTGATGATTAAAGATCATGAGCATTTTTTCACGTATTTGTTGGCCATTCACCTGTCATCATCACAGAAGTTTCTGTTCAAGTCTCTTGCCCACAAAGAAATGGGATTGTTTGTTCTTTTATTATTGATTAATTTTAGTTCTCTATAGATTCTAGTTATCAAACCTTTGTTAAGATCATAACTTGAAAAAATCTTCTCTCATTCTGAAGGCTGTTTGCTTTACTTGTAGTGCCCTTAGCTGTGCAGAAGCCTTTTAGCTTGATGAGGTCCCAGTAATGTATTTTGGTGTTGCTTCAAATGCCATGGCAGTCCTCCTCATAAAATATTTTCCCAGGCCAATATCTTCAATTGTTTTCCCTGCACTCTCTTCTAGTATTTTTATAATTTCATGTCTTAAGTTTAAATCTTTTATACAGTGAGAATCAATTTTTGCTAGTGGTGAAAACTGAGGGTCCAGTTTCAGTCTTCTGTAGATGGCTAGCCAGTTCTCCCAGCACCATTTGTTAAATAGGGAATCTTTTCCCCCAATGTATGTTTTTCTTTGATAGGCTTATCAAAGATCAAATGACGATATGTGGTCATATTCTCTATTTTATCTATGTTCTCTATTCTGTCCCATATATCTACATCTCTATTTTTGTGCCAGCACCATGCTGTTCTGATCACTATAGATTTGTGGTATAATCTGAAGTTGGATAACATGATGCCTCCTGATTTGTTTTTATTTCTAAGTAATATATTGGCTATTCGAGGTTTTTTCTGATTCCATATAAAATGAAGTACTATTTTTTCAAGTTCTTTAAAGTATGACGTTGGTGCTTTGATAGGGATTGCATTAAATCCGTAGATCGCTTTGGGTAGTATGGACATTTTAACAATGTTGATTCTTCTCAGCATGGTATGTTTTCCCATTTGTTAACAACTTCACCTATTTCTTTTCTCAGGGTTTCACAATTCTTATTATAGAGATCTTTAATGTCCTTTGTTAGATAAATTCCCAGGTATTTCATCTTCTTTGGCACTATTGTAAAAAAAATAGACTCCTTGACTATATTTTCAGCTTGGCATATATAAAAGCTACTGATTTGTAAGTATTGATTTTGTGTCCTGAGACACTGCTATATTCCTTGATCACTTCTAAGAGCTTTGTAGTTGAGTCTCTGGGGTTTTCCAAGTATAAAACCCAGGTATCTTGTCATCTGTGAGGAGTTAGCATTTGACCTCTTCTGACCCCATTTGAATACCCTTGATCACCTTCTCTTGCTTGACTGTGATGGCTAGGACTTCCATTACTATGTTGAATAGCAGTAGTGACAATGGGCACCCTTGTTTAGTTCCAGATCTGAGTAGAAATGTTTGCCATTTTACTCCATTGAATATGATATTGGCTGTGGATTTGCTGTAGATGGCCTCTATCAGTTTAAGAAATGTCCCATCAGCTCCACGCCTGTGGCTCAAGTGGCTAAGGCACCAGCCACACACACCTAAGGTGGCGGGTTCAAATCCAGCCTGGGCCTGCCAAACAACAATGATGGCTGCAACCAAAAAATAGCCAGGCATTGTGGTGGGCACCTGTGATCCCAGCTACTTGGGAGGCTGAGGCAAGAGACTCGCTTGAGCCCAGGAGTTGGAGGTTGCTGTGAGCTGTGATGCCATGGCACTCTACCCAGGGGGACAGCTTAAGGCTCTGTCTCAAAAAAAAAATAAAAAATAAAAATAAATTAAAAAAAGAAGAAATGTCCCATCTAAGCCTGTTTTCTTAAGTGTTGTAATCATGAAGGGATTCTGGATATTATCAAAAGCTTTTTCTTCATCAAATGATAGAATCATATGGTCTTTGTTTTTTATTTTATTTATGTGGTGTATTATATTTATAGATTTATGTATATTTAACCAATCTTGTATTCCTAGGATAAAACCAACTTGATCGTGGTGTATAATTTTTTTAATGTATTATTGAATTCTGTTTGCTAGGATCTTATTGAACATTTTTGCATCAATATTCATTAATGATATTGGTCTGTACTTTTCTTACTTTGTTGAGTCCTTTCTTTATTTGGGGATCAAGGTGACATTTGCTTCATAGAATGTGTTGGGGAGGATTCTTTCTTTTTGTATGTTTTGGAAAAGGTTATGTAATATAGGTACTAGTTCCTCTTTGAAGGTTTGGTCAAATTCTGATGTGAAGCCATCTGGTCCCAGACTTTTCTTTTGGGGGAGATTTTGTATAGTAGCTGCTATTTCAGTGCTTGATATAGGTCTATTCAAAATTTCTAATTCTTTCTAATTGAGTCTAGGAAGGTGGCATGCTTCCAGGTATTGGTCCATTTCCTCCAGATTTTCATATTTCTGAGAATAGAGTTTTTTGTAGTAATCATTAAGGATTTTTTTTAAATTTCTGTTATATCTGTTGTTATTTCTCCTTTATCATTTCTAATTGATGTTATTAGAGATTTTACTATTTTGTTTCTGGTTAGGCTAGCCAAAGGTTTATAAATTTTATTAATCTTTTCAAAGAACCAACTTTTTGTTTCATTGATCTTCTAAATGATTCTTTTGTTTTCAATTGCACTTAATTCTGCTCTAATTTTGGTTATTTCTTTTCTTTTGCTGGGTTTGGAGTTGTTCTTCCTTTTCCAGTTGCTTGAGATGACCCATTAGGTTGTTGGCTACCTCTCTTTCTGTTTTCTCGATGAAGGCTTCTAATGCTAGAAATTTCCCTCTTAGGATTGCCTTTGCAGTATCCCACAGGTTTTGATAATTTCTGTCTTCATTATCATTTTGTTCCAAAAATTTGATGATTTCCTTCTTCATTTTGTCTTTGACACAGCTATCATTAAGCCTAAGGTTATTTCATTTCCATGAATTTGTTAGAGTGTGAAGACTTCTGTTGCTGTTCATTTCAACTTTTATTCTGTGAAGTTTTGAGAAGATACAAGGAATAATTTCTTTTTTTTCTTTTCAAGGAATAATATCTATTCTTTTAAATATGTTGAGGTTAGACTTGTGTCCTAAGATACGATCAATTTTGGAGGATGGTTAGGAGGCTGATGAGAAGAATATGTATTCAATTTTATTAGGATGAAATGTTCTGTAGATGTCTGTTAAGTTCATTTGTTCCCGGGTCAAGTTTATTTAAGTCCATTATTTCTTTTTTTAGTGTCTTCCTGGAGGATCTATCCAGAATAGACAAAGGTGTGTTAAAATCTCCAACTATTATAGTGAAGGAAGATGTCAAATTGTTCATATCCATTAGGGTTTGCTTTATAAATTAAGGAGCTTTCAGGTAGGGCACATAAATGTTAATTATTGAAATCTCTTCATGTTGAGTGTTTCCCTTGACAAATATGTTGTGTCCATCCTTATCTTTGTTGGTTTAAATCCTATTGTATCTACAAATAAAATTGCAACTCCTGCTTTTTTTCTGATTGCCATTTGCATGTATTATAGATGTCCATCTCTTCACCTTGAGTCTTCTTTTATCCTTTGAGGTAAGATGAGTCTCTCATAGGCAACAGATATCTGACTTGAGTTTTGTATCCAGTCAGCCAACCTGTGCCTCTTTAGAAGACAATTTAAACCATTCACGTTAATTGAGAGAATTGATAGGGATGGTAGTATTTTGGCCATCATGTTTTTCAAAGGTCCAGTGCATATCTTTAATCTTTTCACCATTGTGGAAGTTAGGTTTTGTTCAATAAATTCTGGGTGAGTTTACTTTGGTGGTAGACTATTGTGCTGGCCATTATGGAAAATGATTCTGAGTATTTCCTGGAGAGTTGGTTTAGTTATGGCAAATTTCCTCAATGTATGTCAGTAAAGTATTTGATTTCTCCATCACAAATGAAACTCAGTTTAGCTTGAAACAGGGTCCTGGGCTGAAAGTTGTTTTGTTTTAGAATAATGAAGGTCAATGACCATCCTCTTCTGGCTTGAAAAGTTTGGATCGAAAGATCTGCAGTCATTTTTTTTTTTTTTTTTGAGACAGGGTCTCAAGCTGTCACTATGGGTAGAGTGCCATGGCATCATGGCTCACAGCAACCTCAAACTCTTGGGCTGAAGCAATTCTCTTGCCTTGGCCTCCCAAGTAGCTAGTGCTACAGGAACCCACCACACACCTGGCTATTTTGTTGTTGTTGTTGCAGTTATCATTGTTTTAGTTGTCCTGGTCCAGGTTTGAACCCTCTAGCCTCAGTGTATGTGGCCAGCGCCCTACCCACTGAGCTACAGGTGCCGCCCTGCAGTCATTCTAATATTTCTCCCTTTGTCGGTAATGCTTTTCTTTTTTCTTTCTTTCTTTCTTTTTTTTTTCTTAAGACAGAGCCTCAAGCTGTTGCCCTGGGTAGAGTGCCATGGCATCATAGCTCACAGCAACCTCCAACTCCTGGGCTTAAGTGAATCTCCTGTCTCCACCTCCCAAGTAGCTGGGACTACAGGTGCCTGCCACAACGCCCAGCTATTTTTTTGCTTGCAGCCGGCATTATTGTTCGGTAGGCCCAGGTTGGATTTGAACCTGCTCACTCAGGTGTGTGTGCCTGGTGCCTTAGCCACTAGAGCCACAGGCACCGAGCTAGTAATGCTTTTCTTATGTCTGGCTACTTGCAGGACTTTCTTCTTCATATTAACTTTGGCAAAGTTGGCCATTTTGCCAGAGCCTGCAACTGAGTGGGAGTTAAGTCAAGTGGCCGTTGTTGCCGATTCCTTTCTCCTCCCTATGGTCCAGCCAGCAGGTTAATTCAGCCATCAGCCCTCAAGCCAAGACTTGTCTCTTATTTAGTTCTGGGGGAGCACCTGACTGACATGAGTGATGTAGAGAACAACTTTGAAGGCAAAACTAAAAAGAACTTGAGGAAAGGAAATATAATTGTCTAAATTCTGTTATAAGTAACCCAAGGTGAAACTCAGTGATAGAATGTTGGCTGCCTTTTTAGTAAGTGTTCTTGAGGAAGAGGGAATTTGGAGTTTAATCTGAGGTAACTGACCCTTCAAATATGAGTAAAAGTTAATGTTTATGAATAAATTGAAGTTTTTTTTCCAAGAATGTAGAAATTAAATCAAGATTTTTAAAAAGACTAATTAAGAGAGTCTTGGCTCTAGCTCACTGGTTAGGGTCCAGCCACATACACCAGGACTGTCGGGGTCAAACCCACCCCAAGCCTGCTAAACAATAATGACAACTACAACAACAACAACAATATATAGCCAGGCATTGTGGCAGGCACCTGTTGTCCCAGCTACTTGGGAGGCTGAAGCAAGAGAATCACTTAAGCCCAAGAGTTTGAGGTTGCTGTGAGCTGTAACACCACAGCACTTTACCTAGGGTGACATAGTGAGACTCTATCTCAAAAAAAAAAAAAAAGTAGAAAAAGAAAGAAAGAAAAAAAAAAGAATCTCACTCTCAGTCAAAATCTCCAGCGGGAACTCCTGCTTATGTAAAATCAGAGAGCAGGTCAGGATCTCTTAGTCCATCAAGGCGAAACACGCTGAATCCCATTCTTAATCATGATCAAAATCCAGGTCAAGGCCAAGGAGGCATTCTTATAGATGTTACACTTGGTCCAGATCCCACTCTCACTGTCATAGGAGATGATCTCGGAGTAGGTCATATACACTAGAGTACTGGTGGCAAAGGAACTAAAGTCATTCTCCAGTGTCTAATCGGAGAAGACCTACAGGCAGCAGGGCAAATCCAGATCCAAACACATGTCTTGGAGTATTTGGCCTCAGTTTGTATACAATAGAGAGAGATCTTCATGAAGTATTTTTTTGATATGGACCATTGAGTGATGTCAATGTGGTTTATGATCAGCGAACGGGATGATTTTGAAAATTTGCTTTTGGGCTTGGCACCTGTGGCTCAAGTGGCTAAGGCAGCAGCCACATACACCTAAGGTGGTGGATTCGAATCCAGCCTGGGCCCACCAAAACAACAATGATGGCTACAACCAAAAAATAGCCAGGCGTTGTGGTGGGCGCCTGTGGTCCCAGCTACCTGGGAGGCTGACGCAAGAGACTCGCTTGAGCCCAGGAGTTGGAGGTTGCTGTGAGCTGTGATGCTACAGCACTCTACCCAGGGGGATAGCTTGAGGCTCTGTCTCAAAAATAAAAAAAGAAAGAAAATTTGCTTTTGTATATTTTGAGAAACTGATTCAAAAGAGTCAATGAAAAGGGAAAATGGAATGGAGCTGGATGGCAGAAGAATTCATATGGATTATTTTAGCACTAAGAGAATGCATACACCTACACCTGGCATCTACATGGGAAGACCAACTCATAGTGGTGGTGGCGGTGATGGTGGAGGTGGCAGCAGCATTGGAGGTGGTGGTAGAAATCTGAGATTCTTACTATGACAGAGGATATGATCATGGGTATGAAGACAATGATTATCAGTACAGAAGAAGATCATCTTCTCCTTACTATAGGTGATGCAGATCATGATCAAGATCTCATTCCTAGGCTCAGCACCTGTGGCTCAAGTGGCTACACCTAAGGTGGCAGGTTCAAATCCAGCCCGGGCCCGCCAAACAACAATAATGGCTGCAACCAAAAAATAGCTGGGCGTTGTGGCGGGCGCCTGTGGTCCCAGCTACTTGGGAGGCTGAGGCAGGAGACTCGCTTGAGCCCAGGAGTTGGAGATTGCTGTGAGCAGTG
>NW_003852496.1:3144974-3145863 GCF_000181295.1 Otolemur garnettii | reverse complement strand
GCTGCTTGAGCCATAGGCGCTGAGCCTGGATAATTTTTCTTAATGTTATTTAAACTACTCAAATGAAACTCCCTCCTGCCACTTTTGGCCATTTTTTGGTTGCAGCCATCATTGTTGTTTGGAGGGTCTGGGCTGGATTCGAACCCGCCACCTTAGGTGTATGTGGCTGGCGCCTTAGCCGCTTGAGCCATAGGCGCTGAGCCTGAATTCATTAATTTCTTGAGACAACTTTTGAACTACTCTTTGGATTTCTATTTCCATATTTTCCTCTATTCTATTCATCTTATTTGCTGTCCCTATTCTGAAATCTATTTCCAACAATTCAGCCACTTATCTATGAATGGCATTTCTGTTGTATCTCCTTTGTCGTTCCTTGGGGGAGTTGATCTACTCTGATTATTCATGTTGCCAGAGTTCTTCCGCTGGTTCTTCCCCATGAATATTTTCTGTAATTTGACAATTAAAACTGATTGGGTGATATTGGACTGGGGACCCCAGGAAGTAGAGATAACCAGCCCTTTACCAATGAGCTGGAGCTTATGATTGTGGCTTTTCCTCTACAACCTTACAAAGATCCCTTTCAGAGCTGCAGCCAGAGACTCTGAGGATCTGCTTGGTGAAATAGTGCAAGCTGGCTCTGTCTTGAGGTCAGCCAGCCTCTACCCTATCCTAATGAGTCATGGTATTAGACTGAAATCTCAGCTGGGGAGAGATACAAGCAACTATGGCAGCCCACCCCTCACCAGCAACAACTAGAGGGGGAGAATCAGTCCTTTCCCACCTGTCAACCTCAGAGGATCCCACCTGTCAACCTCAGAGGATCCCACCTGTCAACCTCAGAGGGTCCCACCTGTCAACCTCAGAGGGTCCCACCTGTCAACCTCAGAGG
>NW_003852496.1:3122383-3144812 GCF_000181295.1 Otolemur garnettii | reverse complement strand
CCCACCTGTCAACCTCAGAGGGTCCCACCTGTCAACCTCAGAGGGTCCCACCTGTCAACCTCAGAGGATCCCACCTGTCAACCTCAGAGGGTCCCTGGGTGGACAGCCCAAGAGTTCTAATCAGGTTGTCCAGGGAAGTATAATCACTGACCAACAGAGAGAGAGTTCAAAGAGTCTCCAGCGGCCCTATAGTAGAAATGCCTAGGCAGTTCCATCTTGCAAACCCGAGAGGATGGAGCCTGAACCCCTCCAGTGAGCCACCAAGTCCGAAAAGATCACCCTCTGGTCACCATCGTGGCATGTCTGCCCCTCCTGTGCGTCCCTCTCTTCCCACGCCTTCCAGCTTCCACACAAGTCACTGTTTCCGCACTGCTGTCCAGCGGCCCACACAATGCCCAGGCCTCTCAGGGAATTGCCACTCTGGGCTCTGCAGGGGGCAGACCTTCAGATCACCAGGTGAAGTGGGAAGGGTGGATTGGGAGTTCAGAATTGTGGGGAAAATATTTGTTCAATTTTATGTTGGGCAGGATGATGCCTGGGCTCACAAGTGGGACCTCCCTGGAGAAGGAGGCCCAGTGTTTAGTGGCTATCTCCCATGGGTTAAAACGAGAGGTCTTTTATTCCCTCCTTGCTTGTGGAGAGCCTCCCCACTTGGGGGAGGGGTCTGTCATCATCTTGGCGATGGGCTTTGCGCCTGGAATTTGTTTTCTTGGATCATCTTTCTTGGAGTCGCAGCTTGCCTCAGCGGAGATGATGTGCACTGGTCTATCTTCTTTCTTAGCCAGCTCTCCACCTTTGGCTTCACTGAGTCCACTTCTGTCCACTATCTCGTCCTCTGGACAGGAGCCTCTGGCAAAAGCTGCCTCTAGTCAGCCGTCTTCCTCAAGAGCCATTGTATTTTGGTTTCTATCACAACCATAATCAACTGCCACAAACTTAGTGGCTTCAAACAACACCCATTTGTGATCTCATAATTCCATAACGCAGAACTCCAGGCAGGCTTGGCTGGGTTTCTAGCTTAGGCTCTCACAAAGCCAAAAGTGAGGTATCATCTGCTCCCAAGCCCATTAGAGTGTTGGCAGAATCCAGTTCCTTGTGGGCATAGGACTGAGACTCCCCCCACCCCCGTTGCTCTCTGTTCCTGTCTCTGCTCCCCTCATCTTCAGGCCAGCAACAATCTGACCCGATTCCTTCCCACACTTAAAGCTCCCTGACACGGCCTCTTCTGCACCAGATGAGAAAGTTCTCTGCTTTTAAAGGGACTTGTGTGATTAGAGAGGGACAACTGCCCTATCTTATGGGTCATCTGTGCCATGTAGCATCACACCATCCTGGGCGATGGCTCACCTCACTCCCAGGTTCTGGGAATCAGGGTGTGGATTCTTAGGGGTCATCCTGGACATTCTGCCCATACCAGCAGTCACCATAAGGCCCACCACAGTGAGGCAGACATTTTATTGGAAAGAGAGTGAACTTGAGTAAGATGAAGTGAGCTCCTTGAGATGGCACCAGCCAGGGCGTTAGGGTTGCAGGCAATAAAAATTGATGTAACTTATTAAAGCAAAACAGCAGCCTTTCCTCCTGGTCACCAGGACAATACACTCCCCTGGCCTTCTCATGGTGGTCTTATACCCCCCAGATGCTTGCTGTCTTTCATAACTTCAAATAAGTCCAAAAGGTTCTGGCTGGCCTCTGGAGTAAAGAAGAGGCCTCAGTTCTCCAGGTGGATTAAACATGTTTTCCTTAGATTAAATTATCCCCACAGGTGGCAGAAGTCATTGGTGGAATCAATGTTAGCATACTACAGCCTGTGGGCCAAATCCAGCCCATGTCTATTTTTATACAATCTACAATTCAGAATAATTCTTACATTTTTAAATGGTTGGGGGAACGCCAAAGGCATAATATTTCATGACACATGAAAATTTCATAAAATTAGAATAAATAAGGCCTTATTGGAACAGAGCCATGTTCATTTGTTTCTGTATGATCTGCCTCTGTGCAGCAGCAGAGTTGAGTAGACCCAACAGTGACCATCTGGGCTTCAAAGCCTGAAAAATTTACTATCTGGGCCTTTACAACATAAGTTTGCCAATCCCTGAGTTAAATGACAATGTCCTTATGACTACTATGCTGGTCCTTGATGGCCATAAAAGTCGGCATTGGGATGCCTCATGTATTCTTTTTATTATTTATTTATTTGGGGTAGGGATTGGGTCTCACTATGTTCTCCAGGCAGGACTCAAACTCCTGGGCTCAAACAATCCTCCTGCCTCAGCAAATGTCTCCTGTATTCTTTTTTTTTTTTTTTTTTTGAGACAGAGCCTCAAGCTATCCCCCTGGGTAGAGAACTGTGGCATCACAGCTCACAGCAACCTCCAACTCCTGGGCTCAAGCGATTCTCCTGCCGCTGCCTCCCAAGTAGCTGGAACTACAGGCACCTGCCCCAATGCCCGGCTACTTTTTGGTTGCAGCTGTCATTGTTGTTTGGTGGGCCCAGGCTGGATTTGAACCTGCCACCTCAGGCGTATGTGGCTCGCGCCTTAGCCACTTGAGCCACAGGCGCCGAGCCTGTCTCCTGTATTCCAAGCAGGATACTTGGCCTGGGGCAGGGACAGGAATGACTTTTCTCCCCTTTGATTCCTTTGTACTTCCAGCTCTCCAGTCAGCCATTCCCATGTGATTCTGCGTATCTTCTGTTGGTTTGTGTTCTTGCAAAATGTGTCTCTCTGAGTCGGATTCCACCTGCATCAGTGGCATGGTGCTGTTGTGTGCATCAGTGGCATGGTGCTGTGTGCATCGCGCTGCTCCTCACCCTTCCCACTGACGCTGGTCCCGGCCCCAGTGTGTTGTTGGGGTGCATCTCCACTGCTCCTCCTGCTGCAGAGTCTCCCATCCACTCCCCAGAGGTGGCCTCTGATGTCACCACCCCAGATGTCACCAAGTTAGCATCTTCACACATGCCACCATGGAGCCTGTGTGAGAACTTCCCCAGGAGAGGTTTTGCCAGGTCTTGGGGATGTGGGGCACATACTTATGTGGCCAAGTGATGTCAGTGAGCCCCAGTGTGTTCTTTGATATGATCCAGATCCCCAAATTCTTTTGGCCTTACGATTTTTGCTTTCGCATTTTTGAGGGGTCCTGTGTCCCCAGATTACAAAGCTGTTCTGTTGTATGTTCTTCTATTTTAATCGTGTCCTTCTCATTTAGGTCTTCTCTCCTGAGTCCACCCTCTTGAGTGGTTTAGACAGGAACCCAAATTGAGGTTTCTCCATGTACCAGGGGGGCAGCTAGCTTTGGTCACATAGGATTAAAAGCCCAGTCAGACCCCTTACCAGCCTTCCTCTGAGTGCTTCAATCATTAGTCCAGTAATTCCTTCAGGGGTGGGGAGACCGTGGCAAGACCCTCCCTTGTAACATACGACATGTCTATATGAACAAGAGAGTCAAGTTCTAAGTTCAGACGATTGCAGTATAAGCAATTTTCCCTTTTTACTGCATGAGTGTAATAGTAAATTGAACCGGTGGTTTAAAAGCGAGAATTAAACTACTTGGGAGGCTGAGGCAGGAAGATCACTTGAGCCCAGGAATTTGAGGTTGCTGTGAGCTCAGCTGAGGCCATGGTACTCTAGCCTGGGCAACAGAGTGAGACTCTGTCTCAAGAAAACAAGTGAGAATTACTATTCTGGGTAAAATGACTTTGCCTATGAATTTAACTTTTAACGTAAGCTTTAGATCAGCACTGCCCAATAGAACTTTCTGTGATGATGGAAACACTTCTGTCTGCGCTGTCTAGTACGACAGGCAGGAGCCACATGTGGCTACTGAGAGCTTGAAATGTGGCTGATGAGGAACTGAATTTTTAGTTTCGTTTAATTTTAAGTCAATTTAAGTAGCCACATGTGACTGATGGCTGCCCATTGGACAGGTCAAATTTCAAAACTGCGGGACTACCACTGCTAAAATTCACACATGTATTTGAGGTCCCTAAAGGAAAGTGAGTACTGGAGAAGGTGGGTGGCCAGGAGGAAGCTGTGGACAGAGGATGGGAGCTCATGCCTGCTGAGTGCCTACTGCGTGCTAGGCTCACACATCCCTCATTTAACCTGACTCCGTTCCATGAACAGGGGTGACTCATTCCCGTTTCAAAGATGGGGAGCTGAGTGTCAGTTGAAGGTGCCCCTGATGGAGAGACTGGCCCGGATTAAACAGATACAGCCAAATCTGCCATTCTGTGAGGCTGTTTGAGCCTAGAAGCTCCGTGGGGAGGGGCCGGGATGGTAGCAGGCCAGCTGGGCACTGGTGGCAGGCAAGGATGCCACCCTTCCTAGAGCTTGGGCATGGTCCAGCTGAGTGACATAGCAGCCTCCAAGTCCAAATCCACAGGGGTAGGCACCTCATGGTCCCAGGGCAAGGCTGCCACAGCCAGTGGGAAGTGAGGCTGAAATCAGGGCAGGCATCTGGAACAAGGCGTCTCCGTGGGAGCGGTATCTTCCCACAGGTGTTCTAGAGACTTAGGGGGAAGAGGGTTTGTCTCAATGACTTGGGGGTTGGTACTCCGGAGACGTGGGGTCCTGCCAGGGATACAAGCCTCTGGGCAGGTCCTGTATAAACAAGATTCACCTCACACCCCACACACTTCCACATGTTCAACTGGGCATTTGTGCTGTGAAAAACTTGTTTTCTCTGTAATTATCCAAGAAACTAGAGTCTACCTACCTCTGCTGTATATATAAACAATTTTTTACAGAGTTTTAACATACAAAGAATTTTCCAACAATGCAATGCTGTGTGAGTTGAGGGGAGTTTATACTTTGTTTTGTCTGGAATTTTCTATTCTTTTCTTTTCTTTTTTTTTTTTTTTGAGACAGAGTCTCAAGCTGTTGCCCTGCATAGAGTACTTTGGCATAATAGCTCACAGCAACCTCAAACTCTTGGGCTGAAGCAATTCTCTTGCCTCAGCCTCCTGAGTAGCTGGGACTACAGGTGCCACCACAATGCCCAACTATTTTTTTTTTTTTTAGAGACAGGGTCTCACTTTGTCGCCCTTGGTAGACTGCTATGACATCATAGCCCACAGCAACCTTCAGCTCTTGAGCTTGGTGATTCTCTTGCCTCAGCCTCCCGAGTAGCTGGGACTATAGACGCCCGCCACAATGCCTGGCTATTTTCTGTTGCAGTTTGACTGGGGCCAGGTTTGAACCCACCACCCTCAGTATATAGAGCTGGTGCCCTACTCACTGAGCCACAGGTGCCGCCCCCCGCTATTTTTTTGTTGCAGTGGTCATTGTTTTAGCTGGCCCGTGCCAGGTTTGAACCTGCCAGCCTCGGTGTATGTGGCTGACGCCCTACTCACTGAGCTACGGGCACTGCCCTGTCTGGAATTTTCTAAGAGTTGCTCATCGTTTCAGAACCACATCAAATAAGGTGACTGCACTTGTGGGGCTCAGCCTGCTGACAAGGAATGCCTATGTCCCCTGGCAGCTGTCAGGCTGTGTCTCTGTGAGTCTGCGTGTCCATCTTTCTATTTATCTATCCCTCTAGCTAGGGTTTATCTATCCCTCGAGCTAGGGTTTATCTATCCCTCGAGCTAGAGTTTATCTATCCCTCTAGCTAGCTAGTTGAACATATTTTCTTAGCCCTTATTTCAAAATGCCAAATATAGGCTAGGTGTGGTGGCTCATCCCTGTAATCCTAGAACTCTGGGAAGCTGAGGTGAGTGGATTGTTTGAGCTAAAGAATTCGAGACCAGCCTGAGCAAGAGCAAGACCCCGTCTCTACTAAAAATACAAAAACTGATGCAATACCCTATACTTGGCATTTTTATTTTTTTTTTATTTTTTTTTTTCAGACAGAGTCTTACTCTATCACCCTGGGTAGAGTTCCATGGCATTATAGCTCACAGCAACCTCATACTCTTGGGCTTAAGCAATCTTCCTGCCTCAGCCTTCCAAGTAGCTGGGCCTACAGGTGCCCACTACCATGCCTGGCTAGTTTTTTTCTATTTTTAGTAGAGACAGGATCTCACTCTTGCTCAGGTTGGTCTCGAACTCCTCAGCTCAAGCAATCCACCCACCTCAGCCTCCCAAAGTGCCAGGATTACAGGCCTATGCCCCTATGCGTGGCTCAGTCTTTTTACTTAAATAAAAAGCAAGTTGCATCACTGTCATAAATGTAAACTTGTTTTATGTGTTTATTATGTGTTTATTATTTTTTAAGTGCACATTCAAATAAATGCTTAACTGTTTAACACACACACACACACACACACCCATCTATGCCTCTGTGTGCCACCTAGAATTGTCTCAAATGTCCATGGAGTCAGGAACTCCATATACTTAGAAACAGCATGTCATTCTAATTTGCCCTCACAGGAGCCTGGCGCCCAGTGTTTACCCATGTTTATGGGGGAAATACATAGAGGCTCAGAGATGGAGAGAGGGGTGTGGAGGTCCCACAGCAAAGCCACGGTCCTGCAGGGCGGAACCTGAGCTGGATGACCCCTGAGACTGCTCTTTTTCATCCCAGAACTGAGAGAGGGGCCTGCCAGACTCAGCCAGGAGCTGCCAGAACAGGGGGAAGGGAAGAAAGGCAACATCTGGCCCTCGTCTGATTGTGTAAGCCACTGGGCTGGTGGCCAGATGTGGTCATTGGCCTCCAGCAGGAGGAAAACATCACAGGCTCACCCGGGGATCTGGGCGGCATGCAGATGTGGCCAGCTGGAGGGAACACCCAACCACACACGAGGACTCTGGGGTCTGTCAGGAAGTAAGGGTGCCCAAAACAGCCTGCGGTCATGAGGGAGCTGCTTTAGCAATGCCTGTGGGATGATAGGCATCTCTGCAGCTCGTGGAAGCCCCCCACCTCATTCCCTTCATGGCCCCCAAAGGAGAGTGATCCAGGGGGTGAATAAAGGGGTCACAGGCCTGGAAAGCAGGGGGCAAAGTGGGTGGGCCCTTCGCCATACTTTTTCAATGTAGTTACTTCACATCATGGTTGGAACTGGTGTGTCTCTGACCCCCTAACACTTGTTAACCTCCCTTTTGAATAGAAAATAAACAGCCTTGGCTTCAAAAGCAGACAGCAAACCCGATCTAGCTAGAATTGATTAAATTTGTTTTGTTGTCATTTTATGTATTTGTAGGGTGTTACAGAAGGACTTTTGATGGACCGGCGTTCATAGCACAGTGGTTACAGCGCCGGCCACATGCACCAAGGGTGGCAGGTTCAAACCCAGCCTGGGCCAGCTAAACAACAATGACAACTGCAACAAAAAAAATAGCTGGGCTTGTGGCAGGCCCCTGTAGTGTCAGCTACTTGAGAGGCTGAGGCAAGAGAATTGCTTAAGCCCAAGAGTTTGAGGTTGCTGTGAGCTGTGACGCCGCAGCACTCTACCAAGGGCGACATAGTGAGACTGTGCCTCAAAAAAGAAAGAAAGAGAGGGAGAGAAAAGAAAGAAGAAGAAGGACTTTAGACACATTAAATTTAGCAGCATTTATTTGAGCAAAGATGGGTTCATGGATTGAGCAGCTCTGGACACCAGCAGAGGCCTGGAGAGCTCTGCCCTGCAGTGTGAGCAGCCAGCATTTATAGGCCAAACTGGGAATAATGTGGAGAAGTCACCTGAGTGGCTATAGCTGCCTATCTGCCTACGGGGGTACGGTCTGATCAGTTGGCTGTCTAGGATTGGCTGAAACCCAGCTATTTGTTGGATTTTGTTTAGTACTAAATTAGGTTGCAGTCTGTTAGCTGGGAACTCTGATGCAGAGACAGCTTCCGGCTGCTGGCCTCCTGATTACTGAAGTTAACAATGGGTGCTTTCTATTTATGGCAAGAGATGCTAGTTTTTCATTCCTGGCTATAATCTTTACTGTCAAAGAAAATACATATTAGTAGATGAATGGACAAACGGCCGACAGCGCCTGTGGTCGGCGACAGTCTGCATTATTCTTTCACTTAGGGCCCACCCCTCTTTGAGGCCAATGGGTTCTCTAGGGAAACGCTGATTAGAACTGGGGAGGGTGAAGCTGAGACCCAGCCCAGGTCCAGTGGCTCCAAACCTGGTTCTCTTTCCCCCTGTCCTTCCTTGAACAATCCAAGAGCAGGTTACCAGGCGACAGGGGAACCTGCGAGACTGACCCAGCCTCTGGACTTGCCCCAGACTGGCCTACCCTTGTTATTCCTCCCCTAAATAGCTGCCATTTGATTCGTTCATTCATTTCCTCATTCATTCATTTGACAAACCTTTATTGGGCCACTCAGTCCCTGTGCCAAATGCCCACAAGGAAATCCCTGTGTGGTGAGGGAGACACGTCATGATACCTCCACGGGAGAGTAGGTGAGCTCTGGGAACCCAGGACAGGGTGTCTTAGCCTGAAGGGCTTGGAAAGAAAAGAAGCGTGTCTGGCTCTCAGTTCTGGAGGCTGGGAAGTCCTAGGGAATGGCACCGGCACCTGCTCAGCATCTGGTGAGGGGCTTCTTGCCCCATCATCTCATGTTGGGAGGTGGAAGGGGAAGGGAGTGCATGAGAGAGAAAAAAGAGAGAGGGAGGACAGAGACCAAACTCAGGCTTCCCTCAGGAACCCATCCACGACAATGGCTTTCATCGGCATTAATTACTGCCACTGCAGCAGGGATTAAGCTTAGAGCAAAGAGAAATGTGAATTTTGTTTTTAAAGGGACTTAATAAACACAAGTTTATGGCTCGCACTTACTGGGAATTCCTTGTTCATGCTGGTAATTGCAATCCCTGATCTCCCTCACAAATGGGGCTCAGCAAGTTATCCATGACAGGGTAGGCACAGTGCGTCTACAGCCTTGGACAATATAAGGGCATCAATCTCTGGTGGCTGGATGCCACTTGCCCTCTAAGAAGTTGAGACAGTGGCTCGGCGCTTATAGCTCAACCGGCTAAGGCGCCAGCCACGTACACCTAAGGTGGCGGGTTCGAATCCCCAGCCCAGACCCGCCAAACAACAATGACGGCTGCAACCAAAAAATAGCCAGGCGTTGTGGCGGGCGCCTGTGGTTCCAGCTACTTGGGAGGCGGAGGCAGGAGACTCGCTTGAGCCCAGGAGTTGGAGGTTGCTGTGAGCTGTAATGCCACAGCACTCTACCCAGGGGGACAGCTTGAGGCTCTGTCTCAAAAAAAAAAAAGAAGTTGAGACAGTGGGTCGCTTGGGGTTGCCTAACTAATTAGAATGCCAGAATCTCAGAGTTTGTTATCAGAATTAACCAAATTGCTCCCTCAGCTAAGATCAGCCACATACCACCACCCAAGGAATCAAGAAAGAGCTATCAGATGGTGCCCGTAGCTCAGTGGTTACAGCGCCAGCCACATACACTGGAGTTGGTGGGTTCCAGCCCGAGGCCTGCTAAAACCACAATGACAACTAGAAAAAAAAAAAAAAAAAAAAAAAGCCAGGGGTTGTTGCAGGCACCTGTAGTCCCAGCTACTTGGGAGGCTGAGGCAAGAGAAATAAATGCTTGAGCCCAAGAGTTTGAGGTTGCTATGAGCTGTGACAGCACAGCACTCTACAGAGCAGCAACAGAGTGAGACTCTGTCTCAGGAAAAAAAGAAAAACAAAAAAGGAAAGAAAGAAAGAGCTGTCAGTCTGCCAAGCGGTCTGTGTTCAGGCTGGGTGAGGTTTCTCAAGTCGGGTCACATTAAGCCATAGTTTTCACCCTGGTGTTCCCTTCTGTCAATTTCTTTAAGTTTCAGTTTGCAACCATACTCCCCCCAGAATCCAAAGACTTTGGTTTCCCAGAAGCTGCAATCTCATGAGGTTGTAGGTGTATGTTGGAGAAAGGGAGTGAAGGGCCAGGAGGATTTTCCAGGCTTAGCCAGCTGGGGTGAGGGGTGCACACTGTGCTTGGACTGTGGCCCTTAGATACGTTCATCTGTGTGAAACACTTAGGACAGTGCCTGGCACATAGCAAGCTCCACGTGGGTCTTAGATATGGTTATTATCATGTGTCAAGACCCCAAGAGTTATGCACAGGAAGTTCTGGGTCCGGCAGTGCTGTGCCCAGGGATCATCTCCAGGAATGAGGCTGGCTCAGATCTTGGAGGACCCTCAAGATGATGATGATGATGAAGAGGAGGAGGAAGAAATTGGGGTTCCTTCTGTTGGGCATAGGGAGCCACTAGAGCATTTTGAAATCTGACCTTTGTGGCTCAGTGCCTGTGGGTCAAGCGGCTAAGGTGCTCAGCCACCCCCTGAGCTGGCGGGTTCGCATCCAGCCTGGCCCCACCAAACAACAATGACAGCTGCAACCAAAAAATAGCCAGGCGTTGTGGTGGGCGCCTGTAGCCCCAGCTACTTGGGAGGCGGAAGCAGGAGATTTACTCGAGCCCAGGAGTTGGAGGTTGCTGTAAGCTGTGATGCCACATCACTCTATCCAGGGCAACAGCTTGAGACTCTGTCTAAAAAAAGAAAAAAGAAATCTGACCTTTGATCTTTTCCGCAGCCAGAGTGGAATGGGGCCCTTAGGGACAGGGTTGAGGTGGGATGGGGCAAGGACACCTCTCCCCACCTATAGTGCCCCTTGAACAAAATATACAAAATAGTCTCTCTCTTCCTCAGGATCTTTTCTTTGTAACCTCAGAAACTCCCTCATGGAGGGGCTGGGTTTTTAGGGGATCTGGGCTTCTCTGGCTGGCTGGGAGGACTACAGAAGGCTCTGCAGCAGGGTCAGAACTATTTCAAGAACATGGTCATGACAGCAAGTGATGATGCCTGGGGTGGGAAGAAAGAGGAGAGACCTTGGATTCACCCGTCAGGAGGGCAGCTCCACCTCTGGGAGTAAAAGGATCACCCACAGCACTCAGCCTGCCCAGCAAGGCCACCAGTGGCCTTTTACCTTGTACCAAGTCGCTGAGCCAAGAGACAGCAGAGGCAACTCCACCCTCTCCCCACAGTCAACTGGAGCACATTCTTACATGAAACCCTCACTAAACCACTGTGTGGTCCCGTCTCAGGGCTGATGGCTGTCAAATGTCTAGGTCCATACAATTCTAACAAAGACTTTAGCAAAGCAGGGTACCCACTAATAAGTGGGTGGATGGTTGGATTTGCAGGCAGTCAATCAAGAAATACTATATGAACATATTCTGTTAGATTGAAACATCTAAGTGGCTCTGTTGCAGATCAAAAGTACTAAAACTTAACCTGTTCTGTAGGGGTCAACCTCCCAGGCATCATCAACTATGTGATAAATAAAAGTGGGACATTCCGGCCCAGCATCCGTAGCTCAGTGAGTAGGGTGCTGGCCACATACACCAAAAGGTGGCAGGTTCAAGCCCAGCCCGAGTCTGTTGAACAACAATGACAACTGCTACCAAAAAATAGCCGGGTGTTGTGGTGGATGCCTGTATTCCCAGCTACTTGGGAGGCTGAGGCAAGAGAATCACTTAAGCCCAAAAGTTGGAAGTCCCTGTGAGCTGTGACACCACAATACTCTATGGAGGGTGACATAGTGAAACTCTATCTCAAAATAATAATAATAATAATAATAAAAGTGGGACATTCCAAGGCCTGTCTGAGTCGTGCCAGCCAGGTACAAAAACAGAGTGGACAGGGGATGAGGTCAGGTCCTGGAGGTGGTGGGCTCAGATTTAAGTCCCACTCTCCCCAGCCACCTGGCAACTCAACTTTTTCCTCCCCTGAAAGATGCCAGCCCCCTAAGTCCAGGGGCGAGTGTTACTCCACACAGCAACCAGGCCCCGTGAGAGTAGGGGTGCCCAGCCAGGGTTGCTCGGCCCTTTCCCTCTCTTTCAGCCCATTCCTTCCTGCTGAGTCCTCCACTCCAGTCATGCCACAGCCCTTTCCGTCCTCGAACCCGCCTGCTGCTTTTCTTCCCCCACCAGGTCTCTTGCTCACGCCCGAGTCCCCCCTCCTGTAGCACACCTCCTCTGCCCACTGCGGACTCAGCACCCTGCTTGTCTGTGGGAGGGAGTGGCCCGAGTCCAGTGGACAAGGCCCAGATGAGAGAGGACTTGTCTGCACTCCCTGCCTGAGGGCCCGGGTGTCACCCGCGAAAGCAGCCCACTGGATGTGGTGACTTGCAGCTCTTTCTCCCCTCCTCGTCCCTCCCACCTCCTCTGCCCACCTGCATATACACACCTGGGCATAAGAGGGGCCACAGAATAGCATCTACACAACAGCCCTTTGCCCGGCAGCCTCGCTGTGGTAGCCCTGGGCCAGGTGCCAGGCTGGGAACGGAGCAGTGGGTCAGGGGCTGCATACCCATGTGTGACCTCCAGGTGGCCAAACTCAGTGGCTACTCTTTGTATGGTTAAGGGGGTGATGGCACTTTTCTCTGAGGCGAGGAAGAAGCGCAGATGGAGGAGGGCAGAGATGAGTCCGGGTGGCATGGGAGGCTCTGAGAAGCCTGTGGAACATGCAGGCAGCGATGCTGAGGCAGCAGGTAAGCTGAGCTGGAGGGGCTTGTCAGGAGGCTGGATCTGAGTCCGGGGCTCAGAGGCACAGCCAGAGCTGGAGACGTGGAGTGGGAGCCACGGACACTTAAAGCCATGACCAGGCCCCCTCCAGTGCACACAGAGAGGAGATCCCAGATGGAGTCCTGGAGCACATGGCTTGTGGGGCCAGGATGAAGAGGAAACACTGGCCAAGTAGATAAGAAGTGCCAGGGGGCCCTGAGGGCAGCGTCTCCTGGAAGCCAGGGAATCAGTGAAGGAGTCATTGAGTGTCCAGTACTTTCTCTACAGGCCAAGTAAGATGCCCACTGAGACGCAGCCACTGAGTCTGGCAGCATCACAGTCAGGGGTGACCCTTTGAGGAAGTTGTGCTGTCAAGTTGAGCAGCCCAGGATGAGCTGGGGCAGCCACACGTCAGAGGGCTGTGTGGTTTATTTGCTTGTTTTAAAGTGGTGTCGCGGCACATTTGTGTGGTTGGGGGCTGACCTGCAGAGTGAGGCGGCAGAGAGGTCACGGAGTAGCAGCTGAGCATGTGACCAGACTAGCGCAGCCGGGTCTCGAGGGGAAGCTCTTAGCTCTGTTTCTTTGCAGCCACATTTCGCTTCTTGGAAAATTCCAAAGTGTGTCCTAATCCCTCCTGCTCTCCACATGGCTCTGCTCTCAGTGGCTTCCTCTTGTCAACTTCGCTGCATGTGGCCAGGAGTCACCTAATGAGGACGGCAGCTGGGTGACCGCAGACTGGCTGTGCAGGCCCCCCACATCCGCCTTCCTCTGTGCGGCCTCGGCAGGTTGCTCCAGCGCTCTGTGCCTTGGTTTCCTCTGTAAAATGTGGATAATGACCTCACCTCCCACTGAGACTCACCGTGAGGAAGACGTCTGGAGAGCCTCGCACCCACGTGGGTGGGAGGGGGTGTGCCAGTGTGCCCCAGCCAGCTGCACTAGGAAACTTTAAGCAGGCCTGTCCCTCCCTCTAATTTTGCTTTTGATGCCCTCAAATATCTTAGGGAAAAAAAGAAAGATCACCTCATGTGTAATACTTTCAGCCATTTATTCTTTTGTTTTCTTAACGAAAAGCAAGCTTGAGGCCAGCACAGTGGCTCACACCTATAATCACTACACTCTGGGAGGCTGAGGCAGGAGGATCTCTTGAACTCAGGCCCCATCTCTACTAAAAGAAAAATTAGCCGGGCATAGTGCCAGGCACCTATAGTCCCAGGTACTCAGAGGCTAAGGCAAGGAGAATCGCTTGAGCCCAGGATCTTGAGGTTGCTGTAAGCTATAATGATGCCCCAGCACTCTAGCCTGGGCTACAGAGTGAGACTCTGTCTCAAAAAATATCTATATATAATCTTCATAACAGAATCGTAATGCTCTCCTTCTTGGAACAAACATGGTGTAAGAAAAACTGGGTGGGAACACAATGGCACATCCTCAACTTTATGGGTTTTAAAGATTTTTCCAGCTTAAACATGACAAGGGTCCCTTTTGCAAAGATATCCATGCCATTCCTTCGTTTTTCTAAAGGCTTTTCCTAGAAGGCATCTTCTGCTGCTCCTGGCCTGTCCTTGTCCTGTTGCTGTCTCCAGGTCAGCCACATTCCTCCTCAGTGGTCCTGCCATTAAGCAGTTCCCCGGGGTCTGCTTTTTCAAGATATGTGGTTTCACTCTGTGGCTTGGAGGGCAGACTAGGGAACAAGGTGTGCCGCAGAGATGGGAGAGGGACAGACGCTGCTGCAAGGGGGGTTCGGGGTGGGGGACCAAACTAGTTTTATAAGCGACAGTTCCTTAGCATTTTCATGTGACAGATTTTTCTTTCTTTCTTTCCTGATCTTGCAGGGACAGGAAAATGCATATTCAAAAAGTGAAGCCCATGGAATATATCGAGTCAAGGGACTGATGGGGGGATTTGTAGCTTCTTCAAAGCCCATGAGATGCTTCAATTAAAGGCTTTTAGGGTGGCAGCGCCTGTGGCTCAAAGGAGTAGGGCGCCGGCCCCATATGCCGGAGGTGGTGGGTTCAAACTGAGCCCCGGCCAAAAACTGGAGAAAAAAAAAAAAAAAGGCTTTTAGAGGCAAGGAATAAAAATATGCAATTAAAAGAAGCTGAAACAGCTGAGTGCAGTGGTTCACACCTGTAATCCCAGCACTCTGGGAGGATGAGGTGGGTGGATTGCTTAAACTCACAAGTTTGATACCAGCATAAGCAAGAGCGAGACCCCAGTTCTAAAAAAAAAAAAAAATCACTAGCCAGGTGTTGTGGCGGGCACCTGTGGTCCCAGCTACTCAGGAGGCAGAGGCAAGAGTATTGCTTGAGCCCAAGAGTTTGAGGTTACTGTGAGCTATGATGCCTCAGCACTCTACTGAGGGCAAGAAAGTGAGACTCTGTCTCAAAAAAGAAAAAGCTGAAACAATAAAGACCTTTTTAAAAAATCTCATCCATAATAAGAAGTCCAGAGGTGAGTCGCTCCAGGACTGCTTAACTCAGCGGCTAAAACACGTCAGGGTGGCTGGCATGGTGGTGCACACCTATAATCCTAGCACTTTTGGGGGCCAAGGCAAAAGGCTCACTTGAGACCAGGAATTTGAGACCAGTCTAGGCAACATAGTGAGACCTCATCTTTACAAAAAGTAAAAAAACTAGCTGGATATGATAACACATACCAGTAGTCCCATCTACTCGCCAGGCTGAGGCAGGAGTATTGCTTGAGCCCAAGAGTTTGAGGTTGTAGTCAGCTATGATGCCACAGCACTCCAGCAACAGAGCAAGACCCAGTCTCAAAAAGGGAAAACTGTCAGGGTTCTTGCTCAACTATTGAAAATTCAGACATTTCATCATGGTTACAAAATGGCTGCAGTAGCTGCAAACGCTCCATCCTCATACAGCAATGCCCAAAGGCAGGCAGGAAGGGGCCTTTCCCTTCCTAAGCCTCTTACTGTAAGGAGGAACATCTGTCCCAGAGGTTCTGAAGATTTCACCTTGAGTCCCATTGGCTAAAATTGGATTATATGCCCATACCCAGCTGTAAGGGAGGCTGGGAACATGAGAATCTGGCACTTTCCTGGACTGTGAGAGATGGACTCTGCCAGGATGATAGTGGCTGGGTGAGCTTACCTGTGCAGAGTCAGAAGTGGCCACACCCCACACTCCCCTCCTCAACACCTGTGTTTCTCCCACTGCTGCAGGTCAGGGGGCTCCCAGCTTCCAACCCTGACACGAGCCAGCCCAGAGCCAGGAGACAAAAGTGGCAAACCTGAGGACATTGGGACCAGAGACCCAGACCCCACCGCAGAGGGAGCCTGGCAGTCAGATAGCAGCTGCGGAAGCAGAGCCCTGGATGAAGGTTTGCCCCCACGTGCCCAGTCTTGCTGCCAGGCCCACAGCTGATCTGGCTACACCCAACCCCTGCTCTCAGGGGCCTGTCAGCATCGATGCTGCCATCCAGCCTCCAAACAGAACCCCCTGTCCCCTGGCTGCCCGAGCTGGCCATCTCAAGCCCACAAAAGCCCTTTTTGCCATCGCCTTAAGAACCTGGACGTTGCCAGGCATGGTGGCTCACACCTGTAATCCCAGGATCTTAGGAGGCAAAGGTAGGAGGATTGCTTGAGCCTAGGAGTTCAAGATCAGCCTGGGCAACAGAGCATGACCTTGTTTCTACAAAATAATTTTAAAATTAGCTAGATGTGACGGCAGGCACCTGTAGTCCCAACTACTTGGGAAGTAGAGGCAGGAGGATCTCTAGAGCCCAATAGTTTGAGGCCAGCCTGGGCAACAGAGCAAGATCCTGTCACTGCAAAAAAGTTAAAAATTAGCCAGGCATGGTGGCTCGTCTATGGTCCCAGCTACTTGGGAGGCTGAGCTGGGAGGAGGATCCCTTGAGTCTGGAGTTCAACACTCCAGTGAGGTATGATGACATCATTGCACTACATACAGCCTGGACAAACAGAGCAAGACCTCACCTCAAAAAAAATTTTTAAAGAGTTTGTACCTGAAGAATCTGGTGGGGGTGAAGCCTTCAGGATGAAAGGAAGGGACTGTCTCCCTGGTAGGCTACAAAAAGCTGGCTGAGATGGTGCCTGGTGCCCACCCAGTTCAGCTGCGGCAGGTGCTGGGCCTCTACCACTTACATCCATGCTCAGAGGCGTCTCTCCCAGTCCCTCCTTAAAATCCTAGGCCTGATCATTCCCAGGCCAGTCACATTGGGGAGTGTGAACAGTAGCAGATGTGATGGCCTCACCTCACAGGAGCAAAGGACGTGGGTAGCAGCTTCTGGAGGGGGGGAGGGTGTTGGCACCTGAGCCCCTCCCCTCTGCCCACTCACGCCCCCCTGGGAAGGGATGTTGGTTTCCCCACCCTTTGTCCTGTGTCCCTGAATTTGTGCTTCTCCAGCAGTGGATGAGCAGCTGTTCCGCTCCGTGGAGGGCCAGGCCGCCTCTGATGAGGAAGAGGAGGAGGAGTGGCAGGAGGAGCAGAGGCCCCCAGCCGAGGCCAAGCCCCTGCTGGCACAGCTCTCCGGCTGCAGGAGCGGGTAGGCTGTGGGAAGCCAGATCCTGACCTGCCCACAGTGGGCCTTGGGCTCTCAGAAGCTGTCCCAGGAAGCCTGGAGCACCTGGGAGTCTGGTTGGCCTGGCTGGGTCACCTCCCAGCCCCTCTGAGGCTCTGTCTCCTAAAATGGAGGTGACAGGGCCTCCCCTAGCATACATGAAGAAGTGAGGTTATCTTCAAGGGTACAGCTTGTGACTGGCTTTAATTCCCATTGGTTCTCTGTCACCAAGACATGCTCTAGAGCTCTCGGGTTACTCCCAGGAATTAGGGTGACCTCAGACCCTGACCCTTTCCCAATCCAGTGCTCCTTGGGCACACTGCTGCCAGTGCCTCCTCCAGCTTGGCCCTGGGCTGGCACTTTCTTGTCTATTCTCTTGTTTAATCCTCATGACCACCCTAGAGGGGACCAAAGGCCCAGGATGGCGGAGATACCTCAGATGAGTCCCCTGGCTTCTCTGAGCCTCAGTCTCCTCATATCTAAGATGGGGAGGTAACACCTGTCTGGCAGAGGCTGTATGAGTTTTCGAGTAAGAATATGAAGTGCCTGGTGCACAGTAGTAAGTGGGCACCCTTCGGGAGGGTGACATTTACTTTTATTATCATATTATAAAGTCCTCTAGATTTCCAGGGCTTACGATCACCACATGCATTTGTTAAGCATCTGCTATATGCCAGGCAGATTTAGAGGCACTGGGGAAATGGCAATAAAGCAGACAGTGCTGTCCTCTCCTAGATCCTCTATTCTGGTGAAGTGACAAGTGTGAGGAACAGGGATAAAGCAGGGAAGGGACAGAGCAGGAGAGGGAAATGCCAGAAGCCCTCTCACAGAAGGTGCTATTTGAGCAGAGACCTGAAGGAACCAGGAGCAGTGCAGATGTGGGAGATTGGGGGACAGCATTCCAAGGGGTGGGAACAGCAAGTACGGAGGCCCGGGGGTGAGGGAGGGACAGGGAGGAGGCTCCTGTGACTAGAGTGGGCAGAGGGGAGGACAGAGAGGTCGCAGCACAGATCAGATGAGGCCTCTGGCTTTTCCTCTCTGAGAGAGCAGGCACCACGGGAGGGTGCTATGCAGGCAGGTGCCATGGCCTGGCTCTGCTCTTGGACAGCCGACTAGGTAAGGACACTCTCTCTGTGGTGGGAAGGAGCAGACCCCCACAGTGCTGGCACTCTTCTCTGCTGCAGGTGTGATGACCAGACAGCCAAGCGGCTCCTGACTTGCTTTGGCCACTTTGGAGGTGCCGACCACACCCACGCCCTGGGGGAGCTGGAGGCCCGTGTGGCCATGCTGGTGAAGCAGCTGGGGACCCAGGGCTGCAGTGGTGGGAAGACTCTGGGGACGCTGGGGGAGGAGGTCAGCAGAGCTGATGCTCACAGCTGTGAGGACCTGAGGGAGCACAGCCAGGCCCTGGGCCCCATTCACAGACTCAGAGAGACCGGACTCCTGTGATTAGATGTAATGAGAAATCTTTTGACTGCAAGTGAAAGGGTCCCGTCTCAGATTAGCTTGAGTGCAAAACGGGAACCCAGCGGAACACGGAGGGAGAAAAACGGGGTGCTCTGAGCTTTGGGCACAGCAGGTCCGGGGACTTGAGCCCAGCTGTCTCCCACCTGCTCTGTATCCCTTTGGGTGTGGTCTCGCCTTCCCCCACTGCAGAGGGGCTCAGTCCACAAACTGGGGGAGGGGAAGGTAGACCATGCATCAGCCCCGCTGGGCGACACCAGAAGGAAAATGGCTCTCCTAGGACACACAGTCTCAGGGAGGGATCCAGAGGGCCTTGGTCATGTGCCATCTTGGGCCAAGCCTGTCATGGGGGCAGGTGCAGTGATTGACGTCTCCACCAAAGTCAGATGAAGCTGAGGAAGGGCCGTTTCCTATGGGACAGAACAGAACGACAATGGATGATGGGGACCAGACACTGGCAGCCGCTCTCTCCATTTCAGTGAGACCACTTAGCACAGCTCACTTGGGCTTCTCAAGTCCACTGCAGGCATGTGTGCAATGCTATTCACAGGAGCTTCTCAAGTCCACAGCAGCCACATGTGCAATGCTATTCAAAGCTGTCACTTCCCCAATCCCTAGCCCAGTGCAGTTTGGCAAATTGTGGTTTTAATATAAGATAGTTTTGTATTTATATATCTGAAAGTCTGAGGGAAAAGGGTCTGTACTGTTTTTTTACATATGTATGGTCTCACGAAGTCCTGGCTCCTTAAATAATTTTTGTGAACGATACCAATTGACACACAACACACGGACAGCATGCAGGGGCCTCACGTGCTTTCTCTCATTCTGTGCTCAGAGAGCCTGGTGAGGTAGGGAATGAGAGGCAGGGCGGGGCTGAGCCTGTGCCTCCCCACGCCAGTGCGCCCCTAAACCAAGGCAGCCACACCCCTCCGACCTCTGAGGCCAGTGGGTAAGTCTCGGGGGTATGAAAGAGCAAAGGGACCTATTGAGGCTCCAGCCTCTTAAATAAAAATCCAAGACAGAAAAAAAGACTCTGGAATGTCATAATAGATTGGACAAAGACCAGGATCATGCAAATTTTTGGGTTTTGTGAGACAGAGTCTCTGTTGCCCCAGGCTAGAGCGCTGTGGCATCAGCCTATCTCAAAGCAACCTCAAATTCCTAGGCTCAAGCGATCCTTCTGCCTCAGCCTACTGAGGAGCTGGGCATACAGGCACCCACCACAATGCCTGGATAATTTTTCTATTTTTAGTAGAAACAGGGTCTCACTCTTGCTCAGGCTGGTCTCAAACTCCTGAGCTCAAGGAATCCTCCCACCTCAGCCTCCCAGAGTGCTAGGATTACAGGTGTGAACCACTGCACCCAACTCATGCAAACTTTTTGTTGAGATGTGCTGAAGGAAACAAAGAAGAACCCCAGTAAATTGCAGGCCAATGTGGCTATTTCTGAACCTTCCAGTCATATCTGCACCATCTCCAACTTCTGGACGCCCTGCCTTCGGGTGGACACACACTTTTTGGTTGCCCACTGGAATAGGCAGCAATATGGTGGTGACACCCTAGAACCAGACTGCCTTCATTCAAATCCTGTCTCTATTACTTGGGTGACCTTGGCAAAGTTACTCAACGTTTCTGTGCCTCAGTTTTTCCATCTGTAAAATGGGCATGTTAATAGTACTAAGTTTCACGAATGGGTGAATACTTGAGGTGAGCTCACAACATGTATCAGCTGTGGTTATCACTGATTCTGGCGTTCTTCTGTGTTGCTTTGATTTGCTATACAGAGAATACAAGAACCACTGTTTCCCTGAGGCCTTGCTCTTGCCTACTCAGGCACCCCCTGGGGAAAGTCCTTGCCTTCGTGGCTGGGGAGGGGCAGCCACACAGGTGCTGCATGGCATGGTGCACTGCTGCAGGCCATCTGGAAAGAACTTGAAGGCCACGTTGCTCCCACAGGGATAGCCCCCATCCCTTTCCCAACTATATTCAAGGAAATAGGGGGCTGGGGGAGTTCCACGATTAGGCAGCCCTCCAGTCCTACTGGACCTTCCCTCCTCCTGCCTCAGCAGAGTAGACCCTGGGTGCCCAGAGCCACCAGACTTTGCACTTCTTGTTCATTTCATCTGTCTCAAGAGAGGGGACCACCTCATGCTTGTTATGTCTGCATTAGAAGGTGGGTGACCATGTGACACTTTGTCTCTGCTTGGCATCTGGTGTCCTCTAGTGAGATTGACAATCTTTTTTTTTGGTGGGGGGAGACAGAGCCTCAAGTTGTCACCCTGGGTAGAGTGCTATGACATCACAGCTCACAGCAACCTCCAACTCTTAGGCTTAAGCGATTCTCTTGCCTCAGCCTCCCAAGTAGCTGGGACTACTGGCGCCCACCACACGCCCGGCTATTTTTTTGGTTGTAGTTGCCATTGTTGTTGGCAGGCCCAGGCTGGATTTGAACCTGCAAGCTCTGGTGTATGTGGCTGGCACCTTAGCCGCTTGAGCTACAGGCGCCGAACAGGGATTGACAATCTTGGTGGACTCCTTTGCCAAGGGTGGGCTGGTGACTCCGGCTGGGCCAATCAGGCCCCGTGCTGGGACTCCCATTCTGGGAGTGAGGTAGCTGGAGAGAACATTTTTCAACTATGGCTCCTGGACAAGAGCCTTGAAATTCTCCTGCTGTGTCACCGGGGAGCTACCCCACTGCTGAGGTCCTCAGCTTCTGGTCCATTCTGCCCACTGACCCACCAGTGAACTCCCTTTCTGTCTAAGCTGGCTAGATTGGTTTCTGTTGCTTGACATTAAAACAAATTTATTGGCTCTGCGCCTGTGGCTCAAGTGGCTAAGGCGTCAGCCACATACATCTGAGGTGTTGGGTTCGAATCCAGCTCAGGCCCACCAAACAACAATGACAGCTGTAACCAAAAAATAGCCGGGCATTGTGGCGGGTGCCTGTGGTCCCAGCTACTTGAGGGGTGGAGGCAGGAGACTCGCTTGAGCCCAGGAGTTGGAGCTTGCTGTGAGCTGTGATGCCACAGCACTCTATCCAGGGAGACAGCTTGAGGTTCTGTCTCAAACAAACAAACAAACAAAACAAATTTATTAAAATGAAGTGAAATCAGACAGAGAAAAGAGGAGAGAATGGAGTCCTTAGACTAGAAAACAAAACACACAACTCTTACATCACTAGGCTCACTGTGCGGCTTTAAGCCAGGCACCGAGCTCCTCTGGGCTTGATGCCAGCCCTGGGGAGGTGGGGGGGCCTATCTGACAGGCTTCCTGGCAGACCGAGGGAGGTCAGAGGAGATGACCCCTGTGAAGGGGTCGGGGCAGGCCATGGCTGTGCCAGGAAGGGTACCGTGAGTTACAGGGGAGAGGGCGGCAGGCTGGGCAATATCCCCTTTCTCCCCGCAGGCAGAACTACAGCAGAAGGTGGAAGAGAATGAGCACTTGCGGCTGGAACTACAGATGGTGGAGACTGAGAGGGTGCGGCTGTCCCTGCTGGAGGAGAAGCTGGTGGATGTGCTGCAGCTGCTGCAGAGGCTCCGAGCCCTGGTGGGTAGACCCCTGCAGCTGGCACCCTTGGGAAGGAGAAGCGCTTTCTGGAGGGACTCCCCTATGCAGGCCTCAAGCTCTGGCTGTGGCCACAGCCCACAGGTGTTACAAGTATCCCAGTTTAATTGGAATCTCAAAACCAAAAGAGGATAAATATAAGAAAGGAAAATTATAAGCTAAGGTCACATTTACACATGGAAGTAAAGCTATTGAATAAAATACGAGCAAACCAAATCTAACAGTGTTCAAAGAAACGCAACCCAACCAAGTCGTATTTAACTCAGGAACTCAAGAATGATTCCACATTAAAAAAAAAAAAAAAAGATCACTTTTGAGTTATACATTTAAAAAAAGAAAGAAAAAAATTGATCACCATAGTACACCATGTTGCAGAATAAAGGAGAAAACCCGGCTCGGTGCCTGTGGCTCAAGTGGCTAAGGC
>NW_003852496.1:3108554-3122165 GCF_000181295.1 Otolemur garnettii | reverse complement strand
AAAAAAAAAAAAAGAGGAGAAAACCCATACGATGATCTCTGCAGATGCAGAAAAGGCAAGCAGGTAAAATTCAGTCTCCTAAGAAAAAAATAAATAAATTCAGTCTCCTTGGATGACAGATCCTCTTGTGGGGGACATGGTGGTTCATGCCTGTAACCCCAGCACTGTGGGAGGCCAGGCCAGGGGATGAGTGGCAGTCAGGAGTTTGAGACCAGCCTGGGCAACACAGTGAGATGCCATCTCTAGAAAGAGGGATTTTTTTAATTACCTGGATATGGTGGTACATATCTGCAACCCCAGCTACTTGGGAGGCTGCAGTTCTGGAGGATCTCTTGAGCCTAGGAGTTAAAGGTTACCATGAGCTATGATCGCACCACTGCACTCCAGTCTGGGCAACAGAGAGAAATAACAACTCTAAAAATAAAATAAAATAAAACTTTAATTTTAAAAATAAATAAATAGACCAGGTGCAGTAGCTCATGCCTATAATCCTAGCACTCTGGGAGGCTGAGGTGGGTGGATGTCTTGAGCTCAAGAGTTTAAGACCAGCCTGAGCAAGAGGAAGAGGAAAACCCTGTCTCTAAAAATAGCCAGGCATGGGCAGCGCCCGTGGCTCAAAGGAGTAGGGCGCTGGCCCCATAAGCCGGAGGTGGCGGGTTCAAACCCAGCCCCAGCCAAAAAAAAAAAGAAAGAAAAGAAAATAGCCAGGCTTTGTGGAAGGTGCCTATAGTCCTAGTTACCCAGGAAGCTGAGGCAAGAGGATCACCTAAGCCCAAGAGTTTGAGGTTGCTGTGAGCTGTGACACCATAGCACTCAGCAAAGTAGGACTCTGTCTCAAAAAAAAAAATGTTTAAGAGATCTATGAATTTACCCAAGATTCTACAGCCAATACAAGATGAAAGTAAGATCTGAAGCCCAGTGTGCAGGGCTCTGAGGGGGTGCTCCCTGTGCACCAGGCTTCCTGGCAGGCCATGAGGTGTCTGGTCACAGCACAGGCTCTCAGCCAGCCTTTCTACCTCCCAGCTGGGTGGCTTTGAGCAAATTTCTCATTCTTTCCCAGCATTACTTTTATTGCTGGTTAAAAGGGACGTAATACAATTAATTGTTGCAAGAATCAAAGGAACAAATACAAAAAATGCTTTCTTAGTTATGGTTATTTCCCAAATACCCACCCCAGCATGTAGGTGGGGACCTTTAAGTGTAAATCCTTTAGTTTATGACTTCATGCTCCATTCACCCTCAAGGAGTCTCTGAGAAGCCCAGTGGCCAGCCCAGAAGTAGGGGTGGGAGAGAGTAGAGGGCCTTCTCAGCCCCCAGGAAGCTTCACAGAAACCCCCTGGGGCCACCAAGTCTCACATGCTGAATAGGGACACAGCAGCCACAGTCTCATCCAGCCCTGCCCCCATTTCTTTTTAAGAACATATCGAAAAGAGCCCTGGGGAAGATTTTGCTGAGCACGCTGGATACCTGCAGAGACCAAGGTAGGCGAGTGTCCCCCTGCAAAATGTCCTCATCTACCTGCCCTGAACACCTGCCGGGTGTCCTGGGAACAGGCCTCACAAAGTTGAAAGGGCTATTTAACAAGAGCAGAGTGTGGGAGCCCCTGGGAGATGTGCCAGACAGAGGCCAGCAAGGTCAAATCCACAGAGGGAGCTAGGCCACCCAGCAGCCAGGTGCTGGAGAGCCTGGCAAATGAGTCCTTACAAGGGCCCCAAAAGGAAGGAGCTATTATCCCCATTCTGCAGATGAAGAGACTGAGGCACAGAGGGTCACCTGTGGCCACACCTGAGGCTTTGGGTACCTTCCTTAAGCACTAAGATACTTGGTCCCTGTTGTTTAGACAAAGTTTAGGGCAGCAAAATGTCATTGGTGCCAGCTGGACCCAGTGCAGTCACGAGAAGCAGGGCTGTCTCCTGCCTCTGAGGGCCTCAGTGGCTCCTGGGGTGATTGATGAGCCTTTGCTCACTAGCCTCTCTGGCGTCACTAGGCAGAGCTCAGGGATGTCCAGGTATGTCCCTGAACAGTCCCTGGCACCCAGATCAGGAGTCACGTGCTAGAAGCCCCTCTCAGGTCCTCAGACAGAGCTGGGCAGGGTGGGAGGGTACAGGGTATGATGGGGGAGCAGGGAGAAGGGAGAGGGCTCTGTGGGTGAAGGTGAGCAGACTGACCTTGCCCTCTTTGCCCCCTCTCTCTCCCTCTAGAGGGGAGCTCTGGCCCCTTGGCCATCCTGAATGCCCTGCATGGAGCCTTGGCTGGCTGTGAGCTTTTGCAGGGACAGCCCTCTGAACTGACCTCTGAAGCTCCTGCACTCACCAGCCCCCTCCTCATCTCCTGCTAAGGATGTGGGCCCAGCTGTGGGCACCCTGGTCAGCCTGACCACCAGAGGACCAGCCTCCAGGACCAGCCTGACCACTGTCAGACTGCCCTCCATAGCTGGTCTGACCATGTCACACCATCAGGACACTAGAGGCCTCCATCAGAGCCTCCCACTGCAGAGCCTGGCAGCCACCCTTTCCCTGGCCCACCTCCTCCACCCCCACCCTGCACATCCCCCCCCGCCCCCGCAGCCCTGTGCATCCTGGGTCCACTGTAAAGCCCGAAGTTGCTGGATCAGCCCACACCTGTTGCTGTCTTCTGTCTCCTCTGCCCTCAGAGCAGAGGTGCTCACTTACTTCCCAATCCAGTCCAGAGTCTCTTCCTTGGGCTCCCAGCATCTCCTTCCCACTCAGCCTTGTCCCCTTCCTCTCACCAGCCTGCCTGCTGCAGGGGAGACTGAGCCCAATCTTTGGGCTATCTGGTCCACTGAGAAGCTCTTCAAACTCTCTATGCCCCAGGAAGTGTCTGGGGATGCCAAGATTGAAACTAGCTTCCCGGGGCGTGGGGAGGGAATTGGTCTTAAACTAGCTATAGAAGAGAAGTAGGATTTAGCTGGGCAAAGAGAGGAGAGAGGGGCCTTTAATTTGAGGTAACAGCAAGGGTGGTGCCAGAAAGGGCCCCCATGAACAGCCCCCAGAGCCCCTCCTTCCCAAACAGAAGGCACAAGATACTGGACCTCAAGGGCCCCTGGAAGAAGTAAGACCAAGTGCCTGGTCTCACCTCACTTAAAATGTCAGAGGAGAGAGAGATACACTGGAAAATGGTACAACGATGGTGAAATCAGTGCTAAATGGAGGTAAAATAAAGTGTCGTGAGAGCTCAGCCAACAGGGGTTTGTCTGCCCCACAAGAGAGGGAGGCAGTCTGCTCTGCTGAGCCGGGTGGGGAGCCGGGTGGGGACAGGAGTGGGACAGGGGACATGGGGAGCAGGGAGAGGCTCAAAGACCACGTGTGTGGCCCTGTCCTCAGATGCTCAGGGAGGGGGCAAAGGCCTAAGCAGGGAAACACACAGGCCCACCCAATTTTCAGATGGTTTGTCTGGAAATGGAATAAAAGAGATGAATGCTCCGGCCATCACAGAGGGTCCACTCCACCCCTGGTCCTGTTGGATGGGAAGAGCCCCAGGACTCCTCAGGGCCCACTTCTGAGCTCGCTGGGCCCTGAGCCACAGGCTCTGTGGCTAATGACCACGGGACCCAGGTGATGCAGACCCCCACAGGCCTATTCAGTAATGCAGACAGCTGTTCTGGGCCCTGATGTGGTGCTGGTTACACCAACCTACGCCAGTGTCAAAACCTGGCACGGGCAAGACTTAAGAGCTCCAGGGTGCTCTGCACCTGTAGCTCAGCAGCTAGGGCACCAGCCACATACACCGGAGCTGGTGGATTCGAACAACTACAGCCAAAAGATAGCTGGACCTGGCTCGGCACCTATAGCTCAAGAGGCTAAGGAGCCAGTCACACCTGGGTCAGCCTTTGGCAGGCTGCTGGTGTAGAGCTGGCAGGTTCGAATCCAGCCTGGGCCTGCCAAACAACAACAACTACAACCAAAAAATAGCCGGGCATTGTGGCGGATGCCTATAGTCCCAGCTACTTGGGAGTCTGAGGCAAGAGAATCGCTTAAGCCCAAGAGTTGGAGGTTGTTGTGAGCTATGACGCCACAGCACTCTACCCAGAGTGACAGCTTGAGGTTCTGTCTCAAAAAAAAAAAAAAAAATAGCTGGGCTTTGTGGCAAATGCCTGTAGTCCCAGTTACTTGGGAGGCTGAGGCAAGAGAATTGCTTAAGCCCAATAGTTTGAGGTTGCTGTGAGCTGTGACTCCACAGCACTATACCAAGGGTGACTTAGCGAGACTCTGTCTCAAAAAAACAAATACATAAATAAAAATAAATAAATAAATATCACTTAAAAAAAAAAAGCTCTAGGTGGCCTGCCAGAGGGAGGGCCCCACACTTTTGTGAGTTTACCTCCAGAAGCACATTCTCACAATAAAGATGTTTTTAGGCGGTGCCTGTAGCTCAGTGGGTAGGGCGCCAGCCATATACACCGAGATTAGCAGGTTCAAACCCAGCCTCGGCCAGCTAAAACAACAATAACAACTGCAACAAAAAATATCTGGGCATTGTGGTGGGCACCTGTAGTCCCAGCTACTTGGGAGGATGAGGCAAGAGAATCGCTTAGGCCCAAGAGTTTGAGGTTGCTATGAACTGTGATGTCACAGCACTCTACCCAGGGTGACAGCTTGAGACTCTGTCTCAAAAAAAATAAAAAAGATTTTTTAAATCCCCTGTGCTTCTGGCAAGTGGAGAGGAAAGTACAATTTTGAGATATGCCTTTTGTAAACAGTATAACAAGCATATAATGGGAATAACAGAAGGAGAAGAAAAAGAGAAAGGAACATAAAAACAATATATGAAGTAATTAATAATCACTTAGAATGTCCCCCCCAGTTAATGGTCCAGGAAGCTCAGAGGACACATACCATTCTTAACCAGGCCAGGTGGCTCATGCCTGTCATCCTGACATTTGTGAGGCTGAGGCAGGAGGATCGCTTGAGGCCAGGAGTTGGAGGCTGTGAGCTGTGAGCACACCACACCAATCTAAGCTGGGCAATAGAGGGAAGTTCTGGTGGAAAAATAATTTTAAAAAAAGTAAAACAATAATTTCTGAAAAATCTTCACCAAAAACTTCCCTGATATTTAGGCCCATAAATCAGTCATGATCCTGACCCAAAAGTTTCCTATCACTACTAACAATAAATTAATCCCATGGTTGATGCCTATCGATAAAGCTTTTATTTTCCTGATAGAAGCCTTGCAATTATTTGAATTCGAAAACGTCCTGTTAAAATATATCCACAGAGTCTTTGATACTCTTCCTTAAAGATGTAAAGCCTAACTCTTCTCCCTTTGGAAGTGAGCTAGACTTTGTGACTTGCATCTAACAAACAGAATGTGGCAAAGCTTCTGGTGTGACTTCTGAGACTAGGTCAGGGAAGGCCTGGTGGCTCCCTCCGATCTCTCTCAGATCCTTTGCTCTGGGGGAAGCCAGTCGCCATATGAAAAGGGCCACTCAGAGTGATCAAAGTCTCCTGTCAAGCAAGAAACTGAGGCCTCCTGCCAACAGCCATGGCTCAGATCTTAGAAACATCTTCTTCGACCCTAGTCAAGCCTTCTGACACTGATAGCCCAGCCAAGACCTTGACTGCAATATGCAGAAACAGAACTTGCCTGGCAAGGCCACACCCAAGTTCTCGACCCACAGAAACTATGTGAGATAATAAATGAGTAAATGTTATTGTTTTAAGCTGCCCCAGTTAGGGGGAATGGCTTGTTATACAGCAGTGGACAACAAATACATTTTCTAACATGAACTTACGCTTCGTCAGAACAGATGGTAGCTGGATGCAGTGGTGGGTGCCTGTAGTCCCAGCTACTGGGGAGGCTGAGACAGGAGGACCACTTGAGCCCAGGAGTTTGGGGTTGCTGCAAGCTATGCTGATGCCACTGTACTCCAACTCAGGGCAACAAAATAAGAAAACCTGTCTCAAAAAAATTGAGGGGAGAAGAATATTTGTATGTGTGTGGCAGGTATTTAAGTATATTTAAACCTGACAATAACCACCAGCAGATTGGAGGGAGAACAAGGGTTTCCCCAGTCATGGAGAGGCTGAAGGAGGACTCATAGGTGGAGAGATATTGGGGGTGGGGGGGGAGTATAAAATGCACCCTGGCCTAGGGGACAGGGTGAAGAGTCGTGGGCAGCCAAGAGGCAGGCAGGTGATAGAGGGGACATCACTGGCGAGCTGAGGCTCCAAGTCCCCTGTGCATACCTACTGTCCCATAGAATCTCATTTATGTTGTACCCAGGAGTTCCACAAAGACCACACTGCCAAACAAGCCAAATTTACAGCAGAGTCCTTTTATTGAAGAGCTGGCCGGCGACTGCCTCAGTGTCCCAACATGGGGTTTCTGAGAGCAGCCCTGAGTGCTTAAGGAGTCAGGTTTTTAAGGCTTGGTCTGCATCCTGGTTGGCACGCAGGCTGTCCAGATGCGTTCGGGTGGAGAAGCAAGTAAGCATTGTACAGAAGCAGAATTTTGTGGTTAGTCATACATCTTTGTTTTAATATTTTCCCATACATCTTAGTCCCAGCACTTTTCTTCCACACATCTTTGTCTCAGTATTCTCTCCACCTGGCATTGTTTAAAGGTCAGTCAGGATAGTCACTTCGTTTTGCAGGGAGTTAGTCAAGCAAGAAGCTAGTGAGTACTTTCCCATCTATCTTGGGAGTGAACCAGACTTACTCCATTTTGTTGAGGGCCTGCAGCCCAGGAATTTGCCAGGAGTTAAATGGTATTTTTCTACTTTAGCATAGGCCTAACACTTACAAAACACAAATTCAAGGATAAAATTGTTGGCCCAGCGCCTACAGCTCCGCGGCTAGAGCACCAGCCACATACACGGGAGCTGGCAGGCTCGAACCTAGCCTGGGCCCGCCAAACAACAATGACAACTACAACAACAAAATAGCTGGGCATTGTGGCCGGCACCTGTAGTCCCAGCTACTTGGGAGGCTGAGGCAAGAGAATCACTGAAGCCCAAGAGTTTGCGGTTGCTGTGAGCTGTGATGCCACAGCACTCTACTAAGGGTGACATAATGAGACTGTGCCTTAAAAAAAGATAAAATTGTTATAAATTTTAAGACATCAGCCACAGATCTTGAAACCCCAAGCACAGGGCCCTCTGAGTGGGGAGCCTCTGTGGGTAGCTACAGCAGTGCATGCCCATGAAGATGCCGGGGTGCGTGCAGAAGCACGGAGGGGCAGAAATCGTGCAAACTTTCAGAAAAATAAGAGAATTGAGGGTGGTGCATGTGGCTCAAGGAGTAGGGCGCCAGCCCCATATGCTGGAGATGGCGGGTTCAAACCCAGCCCTGGCCAAAAACTGCAAAAAAAAAAAAAAAAAGAAAAGAAAAAAGAAAAGAAAAGAAAAGAAAAATAAGGGAATTGAATATTTGTGAACAGACCACATCTCCTACACTTCTTGGGCTTCTTTTCCAGAAGGGCCTCTCTGGGATTGTTCACATGGCCTGCAACATCTAACAAATATTTTATGCTCCAGAAAAACTGGATATATTTTTTTAAAAAAAGAAAAGTTCTCTGGGAAGTTGTAACTAATGTCCTCTCTCTCACCTTTTGGCAAAAAGAATCATTCTGTTGACCTTAAATTGGCCACGCGACCAAAAAATATTCTGTAATTCCACACTATTGTCACTAGGGGGCGAACGCGGTCATTGGATGCTGATAAATGGCCAGGAGGGACGAGTTTAATTTTTACCCTAACCGCAAAATTCTGCTTCTGTACAATGCTTACTTGCTACTCCACCCGAACGCACCTGGACAGCCTACATGCCAACCAGGATGCAGTCCAAGCCTTAAAAACCTGACTCCTTAAGCACTCGGGGCTGCTCTCAGAAACCCCATGTTGGGACACTGAGGCAGTCGCCGGCCAGCTCTTCAATAAAAGGACTCTACTGTAACACCTGTGCCGTTATTTTTCTTAATATTTTTCTTAGAATCAACTCTCTTTTTAACCGCACATAAATGGATTTTAAGAAATAACGTTTATATGCTCTAATTTAATTAAGAAAACAGTTTCACCTGCCATAGAAGGAAACTGATAGCACAATAAATTCGCAGAAAAGAAAACAGCATTGTTTATTTCTGAGCAGACGGAGCTGCTGAGCCTGAGGAGACAAGTGAGGCTGAGAGACAGGTCCAAGTCTTGATGTTTATAGCTGCAGAGCTGGAGGAGTAGCCCCAGGCCAAGTGAGGCTGTGTTTGATCCTTTTAATCACAGAGACAAGAATCTTCAGATAGAGCGTCTATCAGAGGTGTCAGGCTCAGCTTTTCTTCCCTGATGACAGAGTTTGGGCAGCTGCCCATGGTGACTTACCCAGCACCTGCTTAGGGGCTAGGCTCCCAGCAAACATCGCACAGGCTTAACTCTCACCCCCCATCCTCAGGGCAATTTGAGGAGGTGGGTTCTTTGATTTTTCCCACTTAACAGATGAGGAAACTGAGGCAGAGATGGGCTGCAACTATTGCCTGAGGTCGCAGAACTGAAACATACCAAAGGTAGGTCTGAAAGTCGGGCGTGCTGCTCCACAGCTTGGCTGAACAGCTTGACTGGAAAGTAGGAACACGTGTCTACAAAGAAAAGGCCATCAGGTGTCAGGTCCAATAGCCCTAGCAGTGCTGGACAGAGCTTACCCATTCCCTCCTGATTGCACATGGGCTGAAAACGCTACATATTAGTCACTGCCTCATAGTCATCTCTGCATCCGGTGAGAAGGAGAAATTATCTCATGGAGATATCAAAGGATTCCAGCCTCTAAAATAAAGGTTTTCCTAAGCAGCTTTCCTTATGATATACAGTAGCACCTCCATAGCTGACCGCCCCTTTAAGCTGACCTCATTTTCATAGACCAGACATGCACCACATATATGTATCAGTACAGTAGGCCTAGTTCCTTATGTTGGCCACCTCTGTATGTTAATCAATTTGTTACAGTGCCTTGGGTGGTCAACTTACAGAGGTTCTACTGTATTAATAATCACCAAACTGAGCTGTCTTCTTCAGGTGAGGGGTGACAAACAAGTGACTATCTCCTGGTGTTCATCATTATTTATGTTAGAGGTGCATGTTAGCCTAAGTCACCTGAGATCCTCGACCAACTTTCAGTCACTCACTTGCTGGGGGAACAAGCACCCATGACATTCTACTTCCCTATGGATGCTGAGGGTCCCCGAGGGCAGGCAGGCAGGCAAACACACATAGAAGCACCACTTTCTCGCTGGGAGGGAATCCAGGAGGGCTTCTTGGAAGAGGTCATGCCCTTGGTGAACCTTAAAGGATGGAGTGTGTCAGGCAAAATTTCAGGGAGGGCTCCAGAAAGAGTGTACTGCAGAGGCAAAGGCACAGAGACAGGAATCGGCATGTGGGGTGGGGAAGGAGGGACAGGATGATCCACTGTAAAGCTTCAGGCCAGGAAAACCTGGCAGGTGAGGCCGGAAAGGGTGGCTGAGGGTGACTAAGGCAAACCCTGCTGAGGATATCCTGAAAACAGGAGGGATCCATGACAGAATGGTTAAGACAGAGGCTTAAGGCTCGGCGCCTATAGCTCAACCGGCTAAGGCGCCAGCCACGTTCACCTAAGGTGGCGGGTTCGAATCCCCAGCCAGGACCCGCCAAACAACAATGACGGCTGCAACCAAAAAATAGCCAGGCGTTGTGGTGGGCGCCTGTGGTCCCAGCTACTTGGGAGGCGGAGGCAGGAGACTTGCTTGAGCCCAGGAGTTAGAGCTTGCTGTGAGTTGTGATGCCGTGGCACTCTACCCAGGGGGACAGCTTGAGGCTCTGTCTCAAAAAAAAAAAAAAAAAAAAAAAGACAGAGGCTTAAACAAAATAAAATCCTCTCTCTCTCTCTCTCTCAAAAAGTCCAGGTAAACAAGCCAGAGATGGAATGGCAGTTCCCAAAATCAAGCTCTTTTTGCTCCTCAACCCAAGGCTACTACCCCTGGGGCTGCTAGAACTCCAGACCCCTGAAACCAGCAGGAAGGAGGGAAAGAGGAAGGGAACACGCCCCTCCTCTTTAGGGGTAGACCCAAGACACCACGCCTACCACCTTTTCCACCTTTCCCATTGGGCTATGCTTAGTCACATGACTACATCTCAAGGCAAAGAATGCTGGGAAATGTAGTCTTCGGTAGAAGGCCGAGTGCCCAGCTAAAATCTGTCAGTGAGGAGAAAGGGGAGAGTGGACGCTGTAGGACAGTGGTCATGCCAGTGAGAGGGAAAAGAAAAGTGATAGGGTCCCTGGCCTGGGCTGAGATGAGCTAGATCAGGAGTGCTCAGACGTGAGATGGAAAGGAAGAGGCCATGACAGATGAGGGTGGGGTTCTTGGAGCTAGATTTGGAGGAGGGAAGGTCACGGAGGATGGGTGAGTCTCAGACAGGATGGTGAGTGAGCAGTTGAGGTGGAACAGAGGACAGGGGCAGTGCTGGAAAGGGGGGCACGAGGCCAGGGGAGCACGAGGCCAGGGTACCCACAGGTCCTCATGGTGCTGGGGTCACCGACAGGAATGTGGTGGAGAGGACGTGGCCTGGAGGCAGAGCAACTCAGAAGAAAGCTAAGGGGAACAGCTTCATGACAGCAGGTTTGGGAGCGACTGATTGCTTGGAATCACGCCAAAAGTACAGGCAGTAAGAGAAAAATAGTAAGACTTCATCAAAATGTAACACCTTGCAGCTGTTCATTAAAATACTAATCATAGAGTTTACTCTATATTTAGCTGCTCCACACTAGGCATGTACACCAGCAACTGGGAAGCAGATACTGAACGTTTTACACTCGAGATACTTGCCCTCCCCATGTTCCCTGCGTCAGTGTTCACAGTAGGCAAGCTGGGAGCGACCCGAGTGTGCAACCACAGATGAAAGGATAAAAATGATGTGGCCGTCCAGACAACAGAGTATCACTCAGCCTTAAAGGGGAAGGAAATTCTGACCCCCTGCTACAACATGGAGAGCCTCTCAGACATTAGGCCAAGTGAAATAAGCCAGACTCAAAGGGACAGACACTGTGATCTGTCCATTCTATCCAGAGGAGTCAGATTCACAGGGACAGAGAGTTATGGAGAGCAAGCAGTGTCTAACAGATGGAGCGTTTCAGTCTGGTGACCACTAGTGGTGACAGTTGCACAACAATATCAATGTACTTCATGCCACTGAATGTGAACATGGTAAATTTTATGTTATATCTCACAGTTTTTAAGAAGCTCTGGGGTTTGGAGTGAGGAAGGGAAATTGCTCAGAAGCAGCTGTGAGGGGAGAGGCCGCGGGCGCCCTGAGCTGGAAGTGGAGGAGGGCCTTAGAGAAGCAGGGCTGAGGTTTGCTGCAGACAGAAGGGGGGCCTAAGAGAGGAGGAAGCAGGTCAGCTGAGGGGGGCCAAGGACAAGCAGGGTGTGGGGCCACAGAAGAGCAGCGCTTTCCCAGGAGCAGAAGGAGCCGGCCGAACTGGTGGGGTGAGGTGGAGCGGCTGTCTCAGTGCTGCCCAGGTTTCTAGTGGGTGACAAGATGGACAGGATGGGCTTTCCCTTGGTGGTGGGCATTAGGTTGTGGTGAAGGTGAGGGCCTCGCAGGACGCTCAGAGGGGAGGTAGGATGCCAGGAGAGGTAGGATGCCAGGTTTGGGCTGGAGTCACGGCTGCCAAGGGGGGTGCAGCCGGACTTGTAGCCAAAAGAGAAAATAAATGGCCTGGGCTGCAGACTCAGCGCCCACAGTGAGCAGCAACCTGACCTGGTGCCGCTGGAGCAAGGTGGGGCGGGGGCTGTGGTGTTCAAAACACACACACAAGATTTCTCCAGAATAGAGGAGGCCACAAGTGTGTTTACAGCTCAAAAGGAAGGGTCTGCAGAGCTGAGGCCTCCCCACACAGGGAGCTGGGGCATGTCCTAGCAAGGAGTCTGAAGGGCCAGGAGCAGGTAATGCCTCAGTTTCCCCACAGGGAAAAGGGCATAGTGAACCAGGTCAACCAACCGGGGGAGCCCCTGGAAAGAGAAGCCCCTCCTCCCTCAGCAGCCCAAGTAGCCGCTCCCCTCCTGCCCCAGCACCCACCCAACACAACGGCCCTGGGGACAGAGATAAGGGAAGGATGTGTCTTCCATGCCCAGAGTCCTTAAATAAAAGACGCCACACCCACAGGATGGACGCTGAGCCGCCATGAGTGACAGTGAGAGATGTGGGGCTATTGGGAGGAAGGGAGAAGAGTTTCCAGAAGAGAGATCCTATTTGGGTAAGAAAAAAAACACATGGAGGAACAAAAGCAGCCTTGCGTGATGTTGGGATGGAGGGACATTTGTTTCTCTTCCTGCTCTTTGGAATATTCTAATTTTTCCACAGTGGTTTCTTATTTGTGTAGTTTTAAGTTACACATGCTAAAAAGAAGGAAATCTCAGAGGCCCAAGATTGCGTGGGCCCCACCAGGTCTGGTCAAGGAACACGGCCTGGTGGCTGCAGCATGCCACTCACCAGGGACCCTCACCCACCCCAGGGGCAGGGGATCGGATGGGGAAGACTGTGGGCCGAGGAGACGGGACACACCCCAGGCAGGAGTGGGAGGCTCAGCAAGTCTGAGCCCCGGTGAGAGTCCAGGCTCTGGTCGGAGCTCTCGCCAAGCACCTACCAGGAGACAGACCCTATGGAATCAAGTAGGTCCCAGAACAGGTGTGTCCTCAGAGAACCAGAACAACACCTTTCCCACCGACCCTTCTCTGAGCCAAGCCGCAGAAGGTCGGGGAAACTGGCCATGGGGAGCCAGAGCTTGGCTCCTGTGGGACCCGCCTCACCTCACTGCACCCCTGGGCCTCACAAGCCGGTGCACAGACAGCTCCTTCCTAGAAGGAAGAACCGGGTGGTTTCAGGAGAGACAGTTGGAGGCCTCTCTACAGCCTGGGAGGGAGACCCTGCCCTCCCTAGAAGGTGTGGCCCAGCCATCCAGAGGGGCAGGGATATGAAACCAGGACAGCAGCCTTCTTTAGTAGCGCTGAGCAATATTCCTGTGGGTGCAGGAGGTAAGCAGACAACAGTCTGTGTAGGGTGCCCCTCAGCCCCTCATTCTTAACTTTTACTGCCTGAGAACTATAACTTCTGCAGTTGTAACTCTGCCTTAAAGAACAAAAACGGCAGGTGTGCTGGTTCTTGCCTGTGTTCCTAGCACTCTAGGAGGCCGAGGCAGGAAGATGGCCTGAGGTCAGGAGTTCAAAACCAGCCTGAGCAAGATACTGTCTCTACAAAAAACAGAAAAATTAGCTGGGCATCATGGCACATACCTGTAGTCCCAGCTACTTGGGAAGCTGAGGCAGGAGGATCACTTGAGCCCAGGAGTTTGAGGCTGCACTCTTGCCTACACTACAGAGCAAGACCCTACCTGAAAGAAAGAGAGAAAGGGACGGAGAAAGAGAGAGAGTAGGGAAGGAGAGAAGACGGGAGAGAGGGAGGGGAAGGGGGAAGGGAGAGAGGGAGAGAAGGAGGGAAGGGGGAGAGGAGGAAGGGAGAGAGGGAGGGAAGGAGGGAAGGGGAGAAGGAGGAAGCGAGAGAGGGAGGGAAGGAGGGAAGGGAGAAGGAGGAAGGGAGAGAGGGAGGGAAGGAGGAGGAGAGAGAGAGGGAAGGAGGGA
>NW_003852496.1:3088130-3106855 GCF_000181295.1 Otolemur garnettii | reverse complement strand
GCTTGAGCCCAGGAGTTGGAGGTTGCTGTGAGCTGTAATGCCACGGCACTCTACCCAGGGGGACAGCTTGAGGCTCTGCCTCAAAAAAAAAGAAAGAAAAAAAAAATAAATCCTTTGCCTTATACTAAAGATTTCCATGGAGAGGAACACTTGGGAGTTAGTAAACAAAATTTTTTGAGGTCTTGCAGGCCTAATATTAAAAAACAGGAACTTTATATCATTAACAGAAATGGAAAATGATGTCACTCTCTAAGCAGATGTATCTGTAGAAGTGAGCATACTGCAAATAAAACCGTGGTCTTGAATTCAGCTAGAAACTATGCCAGGTAGGGGCTCTGAGTCCCAGGCTTGCAGCTCTTTGCTAGAAAGGGATCAGGAAGAGTAAGGCAGGTGCTAGAGATGCCCCAGCACCAAAGGGAGACTTTCCCCTTGACCTGCTCAGAAGGACAGAGCAGACTTAAAAGCTAATTCATTCTCCCCCCACCCCCCACCCCCGTGGTATTCTCAGCTGGGGGGAGCTGCCCAGTCCAGGCCTCTATGAGGCAAGCAGAGCAGGGGTTATTGCTCCCATTTGACAGATGAGGAAAACTGAGGTTCGCAGGAACAACCAGCAGCACCACTCTTCTCAGGGCTCTACTCTTTCCAGAAGACTTCCCCCAACTCCTGGGAACAGGTGAGGAGACACCTCAGCTTTCCATCACAGAAATGGCAGTATTGCCGCCCCTCCTTCCATAAGCCAAGGTGGACCCACCATTCTGTGCCCAAAGCCCTGGGACCTCAGGGGCCTCCTGCCTCTGGAGATAGGCCCCCAGGGCTGCACTTGGGGGATAAGCCAGGCTATTTTCATCATTTCCTTCCTCCCACTCAAGTGGCAGCTCCTCGGCCACCTCCCATAGAATTCCACCACATCCACAACCAGGACTGTTCAGGCCACAGAAAGGGGTGCCCTGACTGAAGCCTTCACGGTAGGTGGCCCTCCTTACTACCCAGATGGCTCCTGCCAGGTGGGGTGTGGGACAAAGCCTGTTGGGGAGAGAAAGGGGAGGCCAGTTTCCACCCCCTATAAAAGACAGGGTTGGGTGGGGGCACTGACTCATTTGTTTACTCAGCAAATAATCACTGGAAGCTTGCTATGGGGCCGGCCCTGGTGGGGAGGGCTCTGCTTGGCCAGGGGAAGCAGCCCTCACCCTGAGCCCTGGAGGCCACCTAGTGAACCAGACAGAAGACAGGCTCATGAGACCTCAGTGTGAGTCTGGCACAGATGCTGGGCAACACTGAGCAAGTTGCTTTCCCTCTCTGGGCCTCAATGGCCCCAGCCCTGGGTAATGCTGAGATGAGTGGTTTCCAGGTAGGATCCCTCAGGGCATCCCCACCCTGCTGTTCTCAGCACCAGGAACCATATAATAGTTCACTTAGCCATGGCCAGTTTGCTGGGAACTGATCAGGCTGGATGGGTGGTGAAGTGTCCACATCATCAACCTGAGCCCAGGCTTAGATGGGGGCTGGGTGCAGCCTGGAAGGCCCCCTTTAAAGGCCTTTCCTGGTCTCTGGGGGAAGGGATCAGGGCTGGAAGTTATTTAGCAGTCCTCTGCTCTCAGCACCCTTGAGCAGGGGCTAGTCTTGGCTAGGGGCCAGGAGGTCCTTTCCCTTTCCCAAAACATTTTCCTCCTTGTGCTACAGCCACCCTTACCATCCTGCCTTCTGCCGTGTCCAGTGGGGATCAGTCAGGCCTGGACTGGACACTCCTCATCTCCCTCAGTCATCACCCCATTTCACAGAGGAGAAAGCTGAGGCCTGAGAAGGGAGGTGAGTGCCCTTCCCTAATCCCACATTAGATTCCACCGGGCCCACAGTGGCTTTGTGACAGGTGCAGGCTCCCACACCTTCCCTTATGGCCTCTCTCTCTGCAGCCAGCCTGCCTGATGCCTGCCTGGGGGGCCCTGCTCCTGCTCTGGGCCGCAGCAGAGGCCAGTAACGACTGCCCCATCCCATGCACCTGCCAGGCCCTGGAAACCATGGGGCTGTGGGTGGACTGCAGGGGTCAGAAACTCACAGCCCTGCCCACCCTGCCCGCCCACACCCGCCACCTCCTGCTGGCCAACAACAGCCTGCAGTCCGTGCCCCCGGGGGCCTTTGACCACCTGCCCCAGCTGCAGATGCTTGATGTGACACAGAACCCCTGGCACTGTGACTGCAGCCTCACCTACCTGCGCCTCTGGCTGGAGGACTACACACCCGAGATCCTGCTGCAGGTCCGCTGTGCCAGCCCGGACCTCGCCACCCACCGCCCCCTGGGCCAGCTCACAGGATATGAGCTGGGCAGCTGTGGCTGGCAGCTGCAAGCACCCTGGGCCCACCAGGGGATCTGGTGGGATGTGGCGCTGATCGCTGTGGCTGTGCTGGGCCTGGCCCTTCTGGCAGGCCTGCTGTGTGCCTCCTCAGAGCCCCTGCACTGAGCTAAATCTGGTCAGCCCAAACCTCCAGCAGCCAGAAATAAACTGGCTGCTCAGCCATTTTTTTTTAAGCTCAGAGATTTATCCCCTCCCTCAGCACCCGAGTCTGCCTACTTCTGAAAACTTGGCCTCATTTTGTTACAAGATACAAGTTGGGGTTCCTCAGTCCCTCAAGTTCCTGGTGAAATGGGCTGCCCACCTCCCCCGCCCAGGCATCCCCCTTGGCACAACGTCTGGACATCCTGAGCCAGGGCTTGCGACTCTGGTTCCCACAGACTCATCTGCCCAACGTGGCCCAACCCCTAGGGAACCCGTCAGCCTCTTATCAGTGCTCCTCCCCACGGAGAGCTGGCTTTCACCAGAGCAGGCTGTCCTGAAGGTCCTTGGGGGAGGGCAGGAGGCATCTCCATCTCCGGGACAAAAATGCCTGGAAAGGGCACATCTCCTTCCAACTTCAGCTACTCTGTCCTTGCCACGGGGTACCCTGGGCTCAGCCGGCCCCGTCCTCGCCTCACTCATTTCTCTCCTTCCGTTTCTCTCTCCTTCTCCTCCTCTCTACCCCTCTTCTTCAGAAAAAAACAAAATGACAAAGTCCTCCCTTTGTCATAGAAAACAACTGTCCTGCAAGTGCGGACAGCAGCCCCCTCCATACCCGGGATCCCTTCTCTATCTGTCCCCAAGCAATGATCACCAAATTCTTCAAATAAGACAAGTCTCTCCCTCTGAGGAATTCTGGTGCCAGATGTTAAAATAATAAACTTGTCTCCACCATATGAGGAGGAGGCCAACCCAGCTCTCAGTATAATTACACCAATATCTCTCCACAGCAGGAGTTGTGTGTGGCATGTGGCCAGCAGAGGTGTGCCAGCCAGGGTAGGCCTGGGGGTCAAAGGATGCCACCAGGAAGAACCATAGAGGTCAGGTCGGAACAAGAGCCCCAGATACATTGCTTGAGAGGCTGAAGCACCAGCATCACCTGCGCCCAGGAGTTTGAGGCTGCAGTGAGCTATGGTGACACCTGTTATGGGGCCTAACGTGGCCCTACACGACCCCGCCCCCCAAAAAAAGAACCCCTGAAGAAATTCACACCAAAGGACCCTAACTCACCAAAACCCTCCAGGCAAGTTGTAGAATTGGCCCACCCCCATGGCCCCATATAAAAGGAGTTTCTTCCTGCCCCCAGCACAGATGCCTTCTTTGCCCTTCCCAAGTAGAGCCATCTGCTTTCAATAAACCCAGCCTGAACCTCTCTGCTTCAGTCTCATCTCTGAGCACTGCCACTTACACCTTTCAACACCCCTGCACTCTAGCCAGGGAGGCAGAGCAGGACCCTGTCTCAAAAATATATATATTAGCTGGACAAATACAACACATTAACTGGCGGGATGGAGCCCATAGGCTGAGAGTTTGTGGTTTCTGCATTGGAAAGCAGATATCACATGACACCTGCCTCCTGGCCCCACATGAAGCACCTCACAGGGGTCATTCACAGGGGTCCTTGTGAAACCGTGTGTGGAAGGAGCTGTCCAGAGGAGGATGCAGGCCCAGGTTCCTGCATGATCCTCTTTCACACCTGAAAAGTGCTCCCTCAAAAGCTGCCAGGCCTGTGGGGGCCTTGGGAACTAAGACTCTTCAGTCCCCACCCCTATGTGGGGTAGGACATAGATGCTCCCGCCCCTAATTCTGCCCTCACTCCTTCCTGAGGCCACGAGTATGAGTGAGGATTCCAGGCCCCCACCCTGTTGGCTGAGTGGGCTCGGTCCAGTGGGAACCTGTGGGCTGTCCAGGCAGGGCACACCCTGAGGGTGGGGAGGACGGAGGGCCTTTGCCCAGGCAGGGATCCCCTGTGTGGAAAACTGGTTCCCAGAGAGCCCCAGGAGTGCAGGCCTGCTGAGGTCCACCATCTGTCCTCATCCACGTGTGCTGTTGTTACAAGACTGAAGACTCGGTAACTCACAAGCAGACGAAATTCCTTTCTCACAGCTCTGAGACCGGCAAGTCCACAGTCAAGGTGCCACATCCAGTACCCGAGTAGGGCCTCCCTTCCCACGGTGGAAGGGACAGAAGGTGTCTGTCCACTCCCTCACACGTCCTAATGCCATCACACTGAGATGGAAGTTTCTCTGTACAACTTTGGGCAGGCACCATCTCCACAGCCTCCCTCTGGCCACCACAGAGCCCCCCACACACTGCCACACCACACGCCAAGCCAGTCAGAGCCCCTCACCCCCAACCAGCTGTCCTTGACAGGAGCCCAGGTGACCTGCACGCTCTCCCTCCCCACAGACACCATCTCCAGCTCCCTCACCCCGTCACCCCAACTCCACTGCTTCCTGCCTTCACGCCAGCCTCATGCCCCACTGTCCTCACCACAGCCGAGGACACCAGCACCCTCAGTCAACACCCTGCCATCCCCATACCCTCCTCCCCACAGCTGTTAATACTAGCACCACCAAACGTGTGCCCTGCCTCCATCACAGGCAAACACAGCTGTGTCACCACTATCAATCTATCTCTGTGGTCACAGGATGGCACCCTAACAGGCATCTCCTTCAACACTAGTTTTAAATCCCACCTGCCCATGGAGAATTAGTCAAGGTAATTTTACCAGCTGCTGTAGCCACCTGCCCACCTGCATATCCAACCTCACACTTGCTGGCCAGGAGGCCCTCTGGGGCCCTCTCGGAGCCCTGGCTGGACTTCTGCATTTCTCTGGCCAGAGGAAAGCAGGAAGTCAAAGAGGACTTCATGGACTCCAGGGCCAGGCCAGGAGGGGACACAGACCACCAGATCAGACTCAGAGTTCACTGTCTGCATCCAGGTCACGGGCCCACCCTAGCTGCAAGGGATCCTGAGCACACTCTCCGTGTGCACCCAGGGGCCAGGGCAGGCCAGCATATGGCCAGGTTGGCTCCACATTGTTAGTACAGAAAACCAAACAGGCTTGATCAGAAAGAGGACATGCTTTGGAAAGGGTGTTGGAGAAGGGGCGTGTGTACTACAGGGGCACACGCTGAGTCTTGATCCAGAGACACAGCCAGATCCAGACACCCCCCCACACTGCCACCTGATGGTGTGTGAATACAGACCCAGCCACACCGGCTGTGAGCTCACACACCCATGCACCATACACACGCACATGAACAGGCACTTGTATGCATGTGCACACCTACTCACACAAACACTCATGCGCACACACATGCTCACATGCACACTCACGCCCACACACTCTATGCAGTGGAAGTGAGGAAAACGGAAAATCCCTGCTAGGACACCACAGTCAGCTGTGCAGCCAGTCTCGGCAACTGACGCTGAAGTCAACGGGAAAGTTTAAGCAGAAACAGATCTGCAGTGTCTCAAAGTCTCTCCTCCAAAACCTTCAGTAATTTCAGAGGGGAAATTAGTAAATTTACAGTGAAGAAACTCAGAGACCCCATTTGAATTGGCTGCGAGAGGGAGGCAACCTGTGCCCCACAGTAACTCAGTGCATTGACAGCCTGTCCCAGCACGTCCCGAGTCTCCTAAGCGGCGCCCTTCCCGACAGCATAACCTCGGTCCCATCATGAGTCTGCAGCAGAGAAATCCAGACTGATGGGTATCCTACAAGATTACCTGCCAGCACCCTTCCAAATGTCACAGCATTAAAGACAACAAAGGTGGAGGAAACAGGCCGCAGATGGGAGATCCAGGGACCAAGCACCTGACTGCAGCCTGGGACGTGAGTGGAAAAGCCCGTGAGACCCGAATGGAGCCTGCAGTTTAGCTGATGCCGGTGATGTCTGTCCTGTGGTTACATGAGAGGAAGCTGGATGAACCCTGTGCTGTGTTACCACTCTCTGCACTATTTTTGCAACTCTTGTGTAAGTCTAAAATTAATCTCAAAAGGCTGGGCACTGTGGCTCACACCTGTAATCCTACCACTCCAGCAGGCTGAGGTGTGTGGATCTCCTAAGCTCGTAAGTTCAAGACCAGCATGAGCCAGACCAAGACCCTGTCTCTAAAACCAGCCAGGCATTGTGGTGGGCGTCTATAGTCCCAGCTACTTGGGAGGCTGAGATAAGGGGATCGCTTAAGCCCAAAAGGTTGCTGTGAGCTGTGACACCATGACACCACAGCACTCTACCAAGAGCAACAAAGTGAGACCTTGTCTCAAAAAATAATAATAAAATTAAATTAAATTAATCTCAAAATACACTGTGTGATCTATATTGGATCTTGGATTGGGAAGAAAATGCTATTAAAAATTAATATATTCATGAATTAGTACTTTGTTTTCGCTTGTTAAGGCTAAGACATTTTGCTCTTGAGGAAATTAAGTTTGAGCTACCATCAATTTTTTTTTTCTTGAGAGTCTCTGTCACCTTGGAAGAGTGCAGTGGCATCAGCTCAGAGCAACCTCAAATTCCTGAGTTCCAGGGATCCTCCTGCCTCAGCCTCCAAAGTAGCTGGGACTACAAGTGCCCACCACCATGCCCAGCCAGTTTTTCTATTGTTAGTAGAGGGGATCTTACTCTTGCTGGTCTCAAAGTCCTAGCCTCAAGTAATGCACCTGCCTCAGCCTTCCAAAGTGCTAGGATTACTGGCTTGAGCCATCATGCCCAGTTCATTCATTCTTTTTTTTTTCTTTTTTTGAGAGACAGAGTTTTACTTTGTCACCCTCGGTAGAGTGCTGTGACGTCACAGCTCACTTCAACCTCCAGCTCTTGGGCTTAGGCGATTCTCTTGCCTCAGCCTCCCAAATAGGTGGGACTACAGGCACCTGCCACAAGGCCCGGCTATTTTTTTGTTGTTGTTATTGCAGTTTGGCCACCCTCAGTACATGGGGCTGGCACCCTACTCACTGAACCACAGGTGCCACCCTCCATTCATTCTTTTTTTTTTTTTTTTTTTTTTGCAGCTTTTGGCCAGGGCTGGGTTTGAACCCACCACCTCCAGCATATGGGGCCAACATCCTACTCCTCTGAGCCACAGGCACCACCCTCCATTCATTCTTTTAAAAAAAATAATCTTCAGGCTCAGCACCTGTGGCTCAAGTGGCTAAGGCGCCAGCCACATATACCTGACCTGGCAAGTTCAAATCCAGCCCGGCCCGCCAAACAACAATGACCACTACAACTAAAAAATATCCGGGTGTTGTGGCGGGCGCCTGTGGTCCCAGCTACTTGGGGAGCGGAGGCAGGAGAATCTCTGGAGCCCAGGAGTTGGAGGTTGCTATGAGCTGCGATGCCACAGCACTCTACTCAAGGTGACAGCTTAAGGCTCTGTCTCAAATAATAATAATAATAATAATCTTGGGCGGCACCTGTGGCTCAAAGGAGTAAGGTGCTGGCCCCATAAGCCGGAGGTGGCGGGTTCAAACCCAGCCTCGGCCAAAAACTGCGAAAAATAATAATAATAGTCTTCAAATTACTAAACAATAATATGTAATATTGATTATTAACAAAGGATAATATGGGGACACTCTGAATTTTGAGTGTGAAGTGTATATTTGAGTATCGACCAGGTGCTGTATTTCCTGAGTCTGAGTGTTGCACTGTGACTGGGTGAGGGTGTGACTCAGGCTGAGATCTTCAGGGAGAAGAGTCATCGTGGGCGTTTCAAATAATTCAGGGAAAACAAGATGAAGAATGGGACAGAGGGACAAATGTTAACCAGTCTAGGTAGAGAGTACGTGAGAGAGTTCAACGTAACAGTCTTCCAATTTTTCTGTACATTTGAAATTCTTTTCAGAATGAAAAGTGGGGGGTTTTTTTGATCGATAATGATTTCCCCTGCATGGTCATGTTGCCAGGTTGAGGCTGCTCAGGCTGTTAATTTAGTGTGTTTTCCACAGCAGGATTTGCTGCCTTTTTTTTTTTTTTTTTTTACTTTTTTTGGCCTGTGAAGCGTTCCAAGGCCCGGTCACAAGCTGTTCTCATCAGCAGCTTCTCAGCTCAAGTGTCCGTTGGGTCCACTCTGTGTGCCTCTGACGCTTAGGACCAGTGACATCCATCAGCTCCAGTTTTTTTAAATCAGTTTATCTCCTATGCCTTAGGAACGGCTGTGAGCAGAAGGCGGCCGCTCTGCCCTCACTCAGCGTAGCCTGAATTACGAGGGAAGGGCAAGTTCGTGGCATGAGGGACCTGCTAAGCCTGAGAGCTGCCTGAGCCGATGCCCAGCCTTGGACTGCCAACTCTCCTCCTGACTTTGGGACTGGAAATCTCATTTCCACCTCTCTGGATAATAAGCAGTGATGACTTCTACTTCAAGTAATGGGAAATGTCTCAAAATCTTGGGAAAGTTTTACTGTTTTTGGATGGATCTCTAAAACAGTGGATCAAATTCAGGGAGGAAAGCTAAACTACATTACTTTCTTAATTTTTAGTTGCACAACCGGTACCTATGTACATTCTTTTTGGAAAAAATTAAAACAGGCCGGCACGGCGGCTCACACCTATAATCCAAGCACTTTGAGAGGCTGAGGCGGGTGATTGCCTGAGCTTGATGCAGGACAGGTGGTGCCACGACCTGGACCTGGCGGTATTGATGCTGCTGAGGCTGGAGGAACCAGCTTGCTGGAAGGGCCGGACACCTGCAGGGGGGACCCTGGCACCTTGCTGTCTCCTGCCCCTACACCTCTCGCTGGTCAATTTCAGGGCTGGTGCCTTGCTATCCTTTCCTGTGAGTTTTCAGGGCCTGAGAGTTCAGGCACCTTGTAGCTGATTGGATGACTGGCTGTAACTAATGAAGACCCATGCCCTAAAAGTCAACATTGAGTTCCGGCAAAACAACCCCCTTCCACTATATAAACTGAGCAGAGAGCCCAAGGACAGACCTTCAAGAGGGAGTGGGAGGGTTTGTTACCCTCCTGGGTTCTCTCTGCCAGGAGCTTTGGTCTTTTTTTTTTGGGCCAGGGCTGGGTTTGAAGCCACCACCTCTGGCATATGGGGCCAGCACCCTTCTCCTTGAGCCACAGGCACTGCCCAAGCTTTGGTTTTTTTGTAAGTTGTAATTTTTTTTTCTATGAATAAACCCTGCCTTACCAATGATCCTGTGGGCCGTGGATTCATTCTTTGAACTGCGGGGGCCAAGAACATGAAACACCCGCATCAAGTTCATGGGTTTGAGGCCAATCTGAGCAAGAGCAAGACCCCCATCTCTAAAAAATAGCAAATATTGAGGCTGCACCTGTGGCTCAAAGGAGTAGGGCGCAGGCCCCAAATGCCCGGGGTGGTGGGTTCAAACCCAGCCCCGGCCAAAAACAAAAACAAGCAAACAAAAAGAATAGCAAGGTTCGGTGCCTGTGGCTGAAGTGGCTAAGGCACCAGCCACATACACCTAAGGTGGTGGGTTCAAATCCAGCCCGGGCTTGCCAAACAACAATGATGGCTGCAACCAAAAAAATAGCCAGGTGTTGTGGCGGGCACCTGTGGTCCCAGCTACTTGGGAGGCTGAGGCAGGAGACTTGTGTGAGCCTAGGAGTTGGAGGTTGCTGTGAACTGTGATGCCACAGCACTCTACCCAGGGGGACAGCTTGAGGCTCTCTCTCAAAAAAAAAAAAAAAAAATAGCAAGTGTTATGGTGTAAGCCTGTAGTCCCAGCTACTTGGGAGACTGAAGCAGGAGAATCACTCAAGTCTAAGAATTTGAGGATGCTGTGAGCTATGAAGCTACAGCACTCTACTGAAAGCCATAACGTGAGACTCTGTCTACAAAAAACACAAAGAAATTAAGACAATGCACTGCTCTCCTCATTCTGTGGCTGTCCCCTCTTTATGTTCTTATGGCAGGTTTTTACATATGTGGTATCATATTTACAGATTCTCGTGAAACTGGCCTTTCTCATCTGTCTGTTAGTTACAAGGCACTAGACACCCTCCTCTTTTCAGCTGTTCCTCTGCGTTCCACTGTCTCCACTTCCTACATCATCTCCACGTCTTCTTTGTCCTCTGTTGGTGCACTTTCCTTTATGAACAGTGCTCCAGCAAAGGGCCGTGTGCACCTGTGTGGCCATTGCTCTGGGGCACTCGTCCTCAGAGAGTTCCAGAGACCACTGAGGGGAGTAGGTCCCTGAAACCCTATTAGGGGGTTCTACAAGTTCAGAACTATTTTCATAATATAAGCCATCATCAGTCTGTTTCCCTCTAGTTCTTTCCAATTAAAAGCCTTCTTAAAAATGAGGCTTGGCGCCCATAGCACAATGGTTATGGCGCCAGCCACATACACTGAGGGTGGCAGGTTTGAACCCGGCCTAGGCCAGCTAAACAATTGCAACAAAAAATAGCCAGGCGTTGTGGCAGGTGCCTGTTGTCCCAGCTACTTGGGAGGCTGAGGCAAGAGAATCACCTAAGCCCAAGAGATGGAGGTTGCTGTGAGCTGTGACACTATAGCACTCTACAGAGGGCAACATAGTGAAACTCTGTCTCAAAAAAGAAGAAAGGATGAAAGGGAATTTCCAGATGCTACCCAATGTGTCGTATCACCACACACACGGCGTCGACCAACACAGACGTGAGAATCCAGCTTCCTCTTGTTGAGCCAGACATTGAAGGGATCTGCAAAAATAAAAAGCAATGCTGCACTTCCCAGATTTTGTTTTGGTATAGATCTATTTTTGTGAAAATATTTTATGTTAACACCCTTAAGGTTTATTATAGTGATTGTGACCAAGTCTACATGTAAATATTGTTGCATTGTCTTAACTTTATTCTCCCATACTGTGACTATTAGTAAGTATAATTCACGTAAACAAAGACTCTCTGTAGTCCTTCAAAATGTTTAACAGTGTAAAGAGAGGAGAGGAGGCTTGGCGCCTGTGGCTCAAATGGCTAAGGTGCCAGCCACATACACCTAAGGTGGTGGGTTCGAATCCAGCCCAGGCCCGCCAAACAACAACGACGGCTGCAACCAAAAAACAGCCAGGCGTTGTAGCAGGTGCCTATGGTCCCAGCTACTCAGGAGGCTGAGGAAGGAGACTTGCTTGAGCCCAGGAGTTGGAGGTTGCTGTGAGCTAAGATACCACAGCACTCTACCCAGGGGGACAGCTTGAGGCTCCTGTCTCAAAAAAAAAAAAGAGAGGAGAGGAAAAAGTTTGAAAACGGCTACTCTGGACCAAGATGCTTGAGGCTGGGCCCCAAGGCTGGCACTTCCTAACGTATGTACATACACTGAGCTCCAAAAAGTGGCCCTGTGGCCATCCCAGGCAGTGTGTGCACTTCCCTGACTCACCGCCCTGCCCGGGACAGCCCATGGGCCCCTCAGACAACACTGCTGCCTGCCCCACTGCCACCCTCCCCAAAGCACAGCCCCCAGGGAAGTTCCCAGAGGGCTGCTTAGAACCTGCCCTTCCTTAAAAGCACAGGTAGCCTGTGCTCACTTTGCTGGCTCGGGGTGCTAATGCTTTCCAGCAAGCATTGCTCTGTTTTAGTTACTGTAAAAATGTCACACACTGCAACATCACCTGGCTTGCGTAGTGTTGATGGCTGCTGGGGCAAGCGTGTCCTGTGAGTTTCTCTGTCCCTCATGCTTTCCACAGTGTGACCTCTGTTCCAAAGAACTGTCCCTCCCTCTTTTTCAGAAAAATTATTTATGGCCGGGCGCGGTGGCTCATGCCTGTAATCCTAGCACTCTGGGAGGCCAAGGCAGGTGGATAGCTTGAGCACCAAGTTCAAAACAAGCCTCATCAAAAGTGAGACTCCATCTTGGGCGGTGCCTGTGGCTGAAAGGAGTAGGGCGCCAGCCCCATATACCAGAGGTAGCAGGTTCAAACCCAGCCCTGGCCAAAAACTGCAAAAAAAAAAAAAAAAAAAATATGAGACCCCCGTCTCTATTAAAAACAGAAAAACTGAGGCAAGAAGATCGCTTGAGCCCAAGTTGGAGGTTGCTGTGTGCTATGATGCCATGGCGCTCTACCCAGGGGAACAGCTTGAGACTCTGTCTCAAGAAAAGAAATTTATTTATTTATTTATTTATTATCTTTTTGATCCCCCCCTTTTTTTGAGACAGAGTCTCACTTTGTCACCCTTGGTAGAGTGCTATGATATCACAGCTCACAGCAACCTCCAACTCCTGGGCTTAGGAGATTCTCTTGTGTCAATCTGCTGAGTAGCTGGGACTACAGAACCCACCACAATGCCCAGCTATTTTTTATTGCAGTTTGGCCGGGACTGGGTTCGAATCCTCCACCCTCAGTACATGGGGCCGGTGCCCTACTCACTGAGCCACAGGAGCTGCAGTATCATTTATTTATTTATTTATTTATTTACTTTGTGATAAAGTCTCACTCTGTCTCCCTTGGTAGCCTGCCAGTGGTGTCACCGCTCACAGCAATCTCAGACTCTTGGGCTCAAGTGATCCTCTTGACTCGGCCTCCCAAGTAGCTGGGACTACAGGCACCTGCCACAGGCTGGGCTATTTTTTTTTTTTTTTAGAGACAACATCTCACTCTGATCTTGAACTCCTGAACTTAAGCAACCCCTGGCCTTGGTGCTGGATTACAGGAAGGAGTCACCTCGACCAGCCAGATACCCTTCTACCTACTATGTTTCCCACTTCTCGGTTTGAACCTGCATGTTTCATAGGTCACAAATTCTTAATGCTGTTCCTTGGTGCTAGTTTAGGGGAATTGTGTGTGTGTGTGACTCGGACAAGGAGCAGCTGCAGACAGGAAAAGAGCACCAGGAGGGCTCCATGACCAAGGAAAGAGCCGGCCAGGAGAGGCTGGACTGTGAGCAGGGGGGGCCTTGAGGGCAGGGCCCTGTGGCGCTCAGCTGTGTCTCCACTGCTCCAGGGGCGACAATTCTGGGCACAGAGAGGTGCATACAGCAGACATGCAAGTGTCAGGCATTGCCCCAAGTACCCCACCATTACTAAGGCATACAGTCCTCAGAACTGACCCATGGCAGTGGGCAGTGGGTCTCCTGTCCCCTGCTCCCTCCGCTTCTCAGAGACGGGGAAGTTGAAGCACAGAAAGGTAAGTAGTAGAGGTGTGATTTGAACCCAGGCAGTCTGGCCCCCGTGGCCAGCCCTGGACACCTCCTCCTAGTGCTCAGGCCCTGCTGGTTGACCTGAGAAGTCTTGATCCGGCATGAGAGAAAGTTCATGGGAAGGCTGCAGTGTGTGGACACGGACAATTCTTAGGTGGTCTCGGTTGTTCTGAGGTCTAAATGCGATGACACCACAAGTGTTCTCACCTCTCCTTCCTCCCTTCCTCCTCTCTCATCCACCCAGGGTAGTTGATTCTTAACACGTGGAGATTCTTTGAGACAAATTAGGATAACAGACACCTTTCATTTCTAGTGATTCAGAAACCCCCGGGCATGGTGTCCACTCTGGACCAGTGTGTGTCCTTCACCAGAGAGGACCCTATTAAAAAGTTGGTGGCACCACCAGTGGCAGTTCATTTTGTGATCCCCTCCCTCTGCCAGTCGGGCGCCTGGCTCTGCCAAGTGACTGCTTCCTCCCCTGGGGCCTCAGGGAGGTGGGGCTGAGCAGACTTGGGCTCTGGTAAACAAACCTTTCAGGGATGTCCAACCTTCTGTCTTCCTTGGGCCACACTGGAAGAAGAGTTGTTTTGGACCATACATTAAATACACAAACACTAACGAAAGCTGATGAGCCAAAAAAAAAGGTCCATGCCTAATTTTCGTGATATCCACCATCATAGACAAGTGAAAAAATCCTCACATAGTCTGCCGGTGGCCGGCAGGCCACAGGTTGGACACCCCTGCTAGACCCAAGGAAAGGAGAAAACCGAGAGGGAAATCCATCACAGGAGCTGTATTTACTCAGCATAAAAAAAAAGCCTTCTAGAGAGAGGGAATTTTCCTATGTTGCCCCAGCTGGTCTCAAACTCCCAGCCTCAAGTGACCATCCCACAGTAGCGGGATTGCAGGCTGAGCCACTGCCCCTGGCCTGAACCGTGTCTATTTAAACCTCTCCGGTGGTCCTACAGGTGGTCCTACACAAGAGGCAGGGCCCATCTTCCTTTCCCTGTGACCTGCTGCCTAGTGCTGGGGGTCACTGCCTGGACTCCTGCACCCCCAGGGGCCATTTATCACCTACTCCCCCACCTAACTCCCCCAAAGCCTTTCAGAAAGTAGGTCACATCTTTCTCTTTTAGTTCCCACCTAACTGCCTTACACCTTGACATAATTTCACGAGTGTGCTTGGAAAAGAGGCCTGTCTCAGGACCATTAAAAATTAACACAGCATGAGGTTCCTGGAGAGACTGAAAGTAGAACTGTGGTCACCAGGGACTGGGACGGGGACGGGGAGTCAGTATTAATGATGACAGAGCCTCGGTTTGGGAAGCTGAAAAACTCTGAGATGGAGGCTGGTTAATGCCACTGTGCCTTTATGAAGGATTAAAATGATAGATATCATGCTATGTACACTCTACCACAATAAATAACGAAGTGATTTTTTAGAGCGTAATTAGTAGATCATTAACACCCTATTATTCTAAACCTTTTTACACATAAGCATTTTCCTGTTTCTTAGCTCTGGAAAGAATGTTCTCATTGAACGTAAACTAGCATGAGGGGCGGACGGGAGCCATAGGGAGGACCATTGCAGCATCTCCTTCTGGAGCTTTGTTTACAAAGTTGTGTGGAGTTGAGATCATAACCAGATACGATCATTTTTAGTCCAGTCTTTTCTCTTTTTTTCTAAGTGGGAGTAGAAAATTGGTTCTCCTGACTATGTATAACTAATTCTTCTTCTTTTTTTTTTTTTTGAGACAGAGTCTCACTATGTTGCACTGGGTAGAGTACCATGGTGTCACAGCTCACAGCAACCACAAACTCTTAGACTTAGGCGATTATCTTGTGTCAGCTTCCAAAGTAGCTAGGACTACAGGTGTCCACCACAACACCCAGCTACTTTCTGTTGCAGTTGTCATTGTTGTTTAACAGGCCCAGGCCAGGCTCACATGCACCAGCCTCAGTGCATGTGGCCGGCACCATAACCACTGTGCCACAGGTGCCGAGCCTATATATAACTAATTCTTGATCACGGACAAACATTCAAAGAATAGAGAAAACTCTAAAAAAATTAAAACTCCAGTTCCTCCCCGCCCCCAGAGATATTTATTGTTAACTAGGCTGAATATTCTACTATCATATGTTTACAGGGCCGGGAGCAGTGGCTCATACCTGTAATCCTAGCACTCTGGAGGCCTATGCTGGTGGCTTGTCTGAGCTTAGGAGTTTGAGACCAGCCTGAGCAAGAGTGAGAACCATCTCTAAAAATAGCCAGGTGTTGTGGCACATGCCTTAGTCTCAGTTACTTGGGAGGTTGAGACAAGAGGATCACTTGAGCCTAAGAGTTTGAGGTTGCTGTGAGCTATGACACCAGGGTACTCTACCAAGGGCGACAAAGTAAGACTCTGTCTCAAAAAAAATAAAATATATATATATGTATACACATATATATAGTTATTACACATATAATCCTAATATTTAAAAGTGCTTTACTTTTAGAGTAATTGGGAACATATTTTCATGGTCCCTATGTGCTTACTGAGTCCTGTCGAAGGGTAGAGTAGGCCCCATTCCATCATGTTTCTACCTTAATTTTATTCTTTCTTCTTTTATTGATGAACATTTAGATTTTTTGTGAAAAGTACAATTATAAACAGCTATCTGCTTTTTTCATTAACTTGCATTTTCCATCAATGTTGGAATTCCAAAAGTATCCCAACCAAATCCTTCATGGAGATCATTTGTATGCCTTTCTGGGACATTTAGATTATTTCTAAACCTGTCCCCACCAATAAAACCTTTTCCACATATAGACATGTTTTCCTTTCTTTTTCTCTTTTTTTTTTTTTTTTTTTTTGAGACAGAGTCTCACTATGTCTCCCTCAGTAGAGTGCTGTGACATCACAGCTCCCAGCAACCTCAAACTCTTGGGCTTAAGCGATTCTCTTGCCTCAGCCTCCCAAGTAGCTGGGACTACGGGCACCCGCCACAACGCCCAGCTATTTTTTGGTTGTAGTTGTCATTGTTGTTTGACGGGCCCGGACTGGGTTCGAACCCACCAGCTCCTGGCGCTCTAACCACTTGAGCTATAACCTCTTTTTCTTCTTTTTGTAGAGACAAGGTCTCACTCTTGTCACCCTGGCGAGAGTGCAGTGGTGTAATCAGAACTCACTGTAACCTCAAACTTCTGGGCTCAAAGGATCCTCCTGCCTTGGCCTCCTGAGTAGCTGAGACGATAGGTCTCCACCATGCCCGACTAATTTATTTTTATTTTTATTTTGTAGAACTAAGGTCTCACCATTGCCCAGGCTGGTCTCAAACTCCTGGCCTCTATCAATCCTCCTGCTTTAGCCTCCCAAAGTTCAGAGATTACAGATGTGAGCCACTGCTCCTGACCTGGACATGTTTTCTTAGGACAAAATCTGAAAAGCTCATTTAGAGGAAAAAACGTCCATTTATCGGATCAAAGGTAAGGTCAGCTCCTTGTATGTGAGACAGATGCAGTGGCTAACTGCGGATGAAGGGGGTGTAACTGACGTCCTCCCATCCCCTTCCCTGCCCCTTAGGGGCTCCCAACATGCTCAGAGACTATTAGAAAGCCCATTTGAGCAACAGGAGTGTAGAGCTTTAGTGCGGCCTTACAATTTGGTTTATTGAAAGACAGTGTAGCAAAATGTCACGGAGGTCTGAATAAATGGAAAGAAATGCCCACGAATGAACCGCAAGATTCACATCTATCAGATCAGTGTCTAAATTCAGTCCATCCCTAGGAAAATCCCAACAGAATTTCAAATTTTTTTAGAATTTGAGAGAGGGCTGAGGCTGATACCACTTTCAACTTAACCCTCAGCAGAAGTCCAGGGCCAGCTGGGAGAGCAGCTTCCAGAGGTGATAACCGTGTGCAGCCTGGGCTGCTGGAGACCCCTGTGAGGCCTTCCCCAGACCGGGGCTGCCCCTGCTTACTGACCACATGTGATGCTCTCCTCTCCCTGCCCAGACCCCACCTAAGTTACTGAGTGGCTATAAAAAGGGACAAATTTACAAGGACAAGGTGAATGAGGGGGAAGGTGTGTCGGCACAGCTCTGTCAGGCGGAGTGTGGACAGTGGAATCCTGAGGGAGTGGGGGTGTGTGCTGAGTAGGACTTGGAGTTGAAAGCACAAACTGGCTGGAGGGCTGGCAGACAGCATGTGGGCCCTCAGGTCCCTCCCCAACTCCTGCATCCAGAGATCACCGTTTTGTACAGATGGAGGGTTCATTTCTGGAGAAATTGAAAAAACTCCAGTATAGGGATAACAGGCAGGGTAGAGGGTAAAAGGGTTGAAAATAGAAGGACCCCCCCCCCACTGTGGTGCACCCAGGGCCCCTTCCTGAGCCCCTGCCAGGACACGAGGCAAGGTTTGTCCTGTCCCCAACCCTCTGGAAGGTGAGATTTCCATGGTGGCCTTGGGACGAGGCCCCCAGCTACAAACATTAGGGGACCTCTCCCCAGTGAAGGCGAGCTCGGCCCGGTCACCCAACACCCAGACAAGTCCATCCAGGCACCTGGGCTCAAGTGGGGAGTCAGGGGCCCCCAGCCCTGACAGGTGCCCCTCACAAGGAAGCCAAACAGCAGGAGAAAACTTTAAAACTTGTTTTAAAAAGAACAAAATACCCAAGGGCAACTTGGAGTAACATCCCAATCCAGGTCTGTGCAGAGAACACAGTGCACTGGCGGGACTGCGGGGCACGTGGACTACGTGGACTCAGCCAGAGGGTCAGAGAAGGGGTCACTGGGGCATCACAGAGGGTGACAGCTTCAGCGGATTAAACACATCAGACCGGCAGGAAGCCTGATAACAGTCACAGCCTCCCAGGGGGGAGGAGGAGGGAAGGAAGCTCCCGCCCACAGACCCGTGCTGGGACTCAGACTCCCCTTCCACTGCTGGGTTCATTCAGGTCTAGGATACCTTTTGTCCGTCAAACATTTCCATGCTTTGCTATTCCAAACCGATCAGTGAATACTGCATCATAAACATTTGTTTAATGTTACATACATTGTTTAGGTGACTTTTTCAGAGTTTGTTTCTTTCTATTACAAATGTAATATATATTTCATGTAGAAAACTGGACAAAGTGTAGAAAAGTGGAAGAAAGACCCAAGGCCCCCTAGTCCCCTCTCTTGGAGAGGATCCCGATCGTCCTAAATTGGCATTCCGACACCGTAGTCCAGAATACACTGCAGTGAGAGGTGGCTACTCCCGGATGCCCCTTGCTCAGAACGAGGCTGGCAGTGAAGTTTTTTTTTGTTTTTTTGTTTTTTTTTTTTTTTTT
>NW_003852496.1:3079455-3087640 GCF_000181295.1 Otolemur garnettii | reverse complement strand
CCCAGCTACTTGGGAGGCGGAGGCAGGAGACTCGCTTGAGCCCAGGAGTTGGAGGTTGCTGTGAGCTGTAATGCCACGGCATTCTACCCAGGGGGACAGCTTGAGGCTCTGTCTCAAAAAACAAAAAAAAAAAAAAGAAAGAAAAGGGAGGGAGGGCCCCAGCGCACAAGGAAGGGAAAGTTGTTGGGAGTTTTAAAGGGTAACAATGGCTTTGTGGGTGTGGTGGTCACGCCTATAATCTTAGCGCTCTGGGAGGCCGAGGTAGGGGGATTTTGAGCAAGAGGGAGATCCCATCTCTACTAAAAATAGAAAAACTAACCGTGTGTTGTGTTGGGTGCCTGTAGAAGGATCTCTTGAGCTCAAGAGTTTGAGGTTGCTATGAGCTAGGCTGGTGCCATGGCACCCAAACTTGGGTGACAGAGAAAGACTATGTCTCAAAAAAACAAAAGGCTCAGCACCTGTAGTATAGTGGTTACGGCACCAGCCACATGCACCGAGGCTGGCAGGTTCAAACCTGGCCCAGGCCAGCTAAACAACAATGACAACTGCAACCAAAAAATAGCCGGGCGTTGTGGCGGGCACCTGCAGTCCCAGCTTCTTGGGAAACTGACACAAAGTAATCACTTAAGCCCAAGAGTTTGAGGTTGCTGTGAACTGTGACACCATGACACTCTACCAAGGGTGACATAGTGAGAGTCTGTCTCAAAAAAAAAAAAGAAAGAAAGAAAGAAAATGATTCTATTTGAATCTAATGAGCAAAGGAAAACTCAAAGCCTATGGCTTGTTCCTTGAGCTGACTGATCTGGGGCAACTACGTCATTAGGATAGTCATGCTATGGAAGTTTGTCACTTGTCCCCACGGCTGCATCAGATGAACAAGGACAAGTGGTTTGAGGAAAAGGAAAGAGAAGGTTATTAATTTGTTGGCAAATGAGGAGGTTGTAAGACTCACATCTTTTCGACACAGAATATTACTTTGTGGCCCTCAGTGTAGTGCCGTGGTTTGACAGAACCTCAAACTCTTGGGCTTAAGCTATTCTCTTGCCTCAGCCTCTCAAGCAGCTGGGACTACAAGCGCCCACCACAATACCCGGTTATTTGTTCTTGTTTTAGCAGGCTCAGGCAGGGTTTGAACCCTCCAGTCCCCGTGTATGTGGCCAGCGCCCTACCCACTTAGGTATGGGCACTGAGCCTAGTTTTTCTATTTTTAGTAGAGATGGGGTCTTACTCTTGCTCAGTCTGGTCTCCAACTCCTAAGCTCCATCAATCCCCCCAGAGTGGTAGGATTATGGGCATGAGCTACCACACTGACCTTGTTCCCCATATTTAGATGACAGTGAAACATTCAGACCCCAGGTCTTCCTTCTCCCTGCAAAGATGGCACGTGCCTGTAGTTAGGCCCATCCATCCTCCTCCAAGCCCTCCCCTCCCAGGGTCTCCTCACAGCTTCCTGGGATGCAGGCATGACAGCACTCAGGATCCCACATGTAAGGAAACAGGAACCCAGCGAGGAGAAATGACCTGCCCAGGGTCACATGACCAGTGGGGCATACCTGGGGTGTGACTGGAGGCTGGCCAGAGCCGTCCCATCAGTCTCAGACCTGCAGGGCAGCACGGCCTGCCCTCTTCCCTGGGGTGACAGACCAGCAGCCACACTAGCTGAAAGCCCCTGTTTCAGTGGAGGACTCCTTCTTTTAGTGGCCAGGAATAGAGGTCTAGTTATTTCGGGGTACTTTACTTACAACAGAGCTTCCTGGGGCTAGGGACCTGATGCACTCAGCTCACCTCCGAGCTCCACGTGCCAGGCACACAGGAGCAGGAGCAGCTTCCGTCCCATGGTGCTCCCAAGGCCTGCCTTGGAACCACAGTTGCCTGTGAGCCTGTTTGTTCCCCTCTAAAAAGCAGAGTAACACCTCCCTTACAAGGACCTTGGTGTGGACGTGCCCCCAGCCATCACCAAACAGCCTTCCCCAGCAGAAACCCAGGTGAGGGAATCTGGGGCCCAGAGAGAAGCAGTGACTGGCCACTGGCCCAAAGCCACATAGGTGATCCTGGCAGAGATGGGACCCAAGCCTAGGCATTGACATCTTGCCCACAGGGTCCCACAGGAGTCTGAAGCAGGGCTGGGGACTGCTATGGCCATGTGTAGGCCCACCCACCCCAGCAAGAGACTACTCTGAAAGCAGCTGTGTAAGAGGGACCAGCTGGTGGGGATGTGGCCTTCTGGGCCAGCCCAGGGCCCACAGGAGAGAAAACCAGTCCTGCACACAGCCGCTCATTGCAGAAATCTGTTTAATAGTTTAGGAATGTGTACACTCTGGCTCTGCTAAGTTTCCATAAAGGCAACTTCTCCATGTTTTAAAAAATAGATCTGATACAAAGATTTATATATTCATAAATAGGTAATGTGAAAAATTACCAAATGCAATTACCCTGCGCCCACCCCACCCCCACATCCAGTCCCTGCAGGAGGCCCCAGACCCGCAGCCCTCCTGGGGGACAAAGTACTGAATTCAATATGAATTAGGAGCCTCTAGCTCCCCGCTCCAGGGGTGCCATGTCCTTGGGGTGAAACCCTTTGCTGGAAGGAGCCACCGCTCTGGCACCTCTGGGAGTCAGCATCCGGGTCCTTTCCTGCCACTCTCCCGCTGTCAGAAGGCAGCAGTCTGGGTTCTCCTCAAGGCTCCCGACTCCACCCGCTCTTGCTATTCTTAATTTATAAGCAAAGGAAGAGATTCAATTGTTCTCTTCTTGCCCCAGAGGCCCTAGACTGCCAGGAGAGGGTCCAGCCCCTCTGAGCAAGCAACCTGAGGCCCAACCTGTCCTGCCTCACACACTTCCCATCTCCCCTTATCCACTCTGGCCTCCGTCTGACAGAGGCAGAGCAGGGCAGGGCAGGCGCCTGCAAGGGCCTGAGCCCCCGGACACTGGCTTTGTGTCTGAGATAAGGTTCAGAGAGCTTCGCTGTAGGAGATGGCTTTGATGCAGGACTCTGGGGAGCCCCGAAGGCAATGGGTAGGGGGTAATCATTCATGCCAGGGGGAGCTAGGGCCAAGGCCAGGGCTTGGGTGGGGCCTCCTCACAGGGCAATTGGGACGGATCATCTGTGGATTCTAGATGAAATGAGTAAAAGGGCAGATTGGTAGGGGAGCGACAGGGTCCCAGCCGGGAGACCAGGTTGGCCCAGACAAGACAGAGCTGCTCCAGGTGCTGGGGAAGCTGGGCAGAGTGGAGGGCCCCCAACCCCAACCCAGGGATCCTGGACCAGAATTGACCTTGCAGACTGGCCACAGGAAGGGTGACCTGGGGCAGTGGACACGGATCAAGGCCAACAGGTGCCCAGGGTATGGATGGAGCCTGTCAGGGACAGAGGCAGGGGGCACAGCGGAGGGAGAAAGTGGAGTCGCAGGTGAGCCTCCACCTCCAGAATAAGCCCTTGCAGTGAGGCTGCTCTTGCTGGCAGAGAATGGGGTGGCAGGCTTCACTCTGCCCGGCAGCTCTGATCTCCATGTGCAAGGGAAGTGGGGTAGAGCCTCCTCAGTTGCTGGGTGAGCCCCAGGCCGGGCAGCAACCACCGCCCTACTTCTAATCAAGCCTCTGCAGGGCTTCAGGCCTCCTGCCTAGGGGGTGAAGAGCGGAGGTGCCTCCGTCCCAGGTGACCAATGAGCCCCAGTCACCAGTCAGCTACCAGTATTTGTACCCTCCCCGCATGCTCATGGCAGCCCAGGCTGTCCTTGCGAAGGGGGAGGGCAGGTTTCTCTCCTTTCCCTAGCTCCTGAGATAGGCGAGGCTCCTCCTGTGAAGCCCAGCCCAGAAGCAAGAGGAGTACCAGCCTTTTCTCGTGGCAGAAGGTAGGGTCAGTAGCTGTGCTCAGGTAGCTGGACTGCCCTGGAATCGGGCTGCTTTTCGAAAACAAGAGGCCCAGGCCCAGACCTCTGCTCTCAAGGCCCCCTGCCTGACCCACCAAAGAGCAGGGCTCTGTATGCTCGGGCTTCGTCAGACTTCTTCCAGCCTGGGCCTCCTGTGTGACCCCAGCAGAAAGTTCTTGAGGCTGGAGAAAGACGCTGCTCGTGGTACATCCAGTCCCACCTGGGCCTGAGGGGACACTCAGTGCCAGGTAGTGTCTACCCCACAGGCAGAGCCCAGGCACTACCATGGGAGACAGGGGCAGGCATCAGCTTTCCCTGCCAGTAGTAGGGCCCATGCCCCATTTGGCTCCACCCAGCCCCTGCCAGGATGCAAAGCTGCTGTCTAAGAAGCCAGGCAGCCTTGCTGCCTCCAGCTCCCCACCCACAGCCGGCCTACAGTGGGGCTCCGACCCGCCTGGACCACCCTCAAAGCAGGCCCTGCTCAGCAGCTCCTCGCAAAAGCAGGCCACTTTCTTCCACTCCAGAACCAGGCCCAGCCATCCCGTTAGTTGCTATCTGCCCACGAGGGAGCCTGGCAAGGACGCTCAGCCATCTTCATCAAGCTCTGCTTATCTCAGATTCAGCCAGGGAAGCATCATCTATGCCCTGACCCTGTGTCACAAGACTGCTGTGGGGCTGCTGCAAAGGCCTGCTCCCTACCCCACAAGCCAGGCCTGCCAGGAAGGGGGTGGGCACAGACTGAAGTACTCACAGTAGAAGGCAGGGCAGTCTGGGTGGAGCACAGCAGTCCACGCTGAGCCTGGCCCAACCTCACACCTGGACTGTGAGATGATGTGACCTCACCTGGGGTATCTGAGAACAGTGTTTCTAGAGGGGTGGGGGCCACACTGCGGGAGCCTGAAGGTTGACCTGAGCTAACATGGAGGGACTAGAATTAGCCTGGGAAGGTCACCTGGCTCCCTGGGCCCTGCCCCTTAGTCACTGAGATGTCTCTGAGCCACAGGCTCAAAGGACAGTGCCACTGCCCAGAGCCAACTTCTGCCTTCTAACCTCAGTGGCCAGCTCAGGCTGAAGAAGTTAAGGGCCCAGGAGGATGAAAATGGTCAGACTGAGGACAGCCAGGGCCTTGTCTTTTTTGTTTGGGGGGGTTTGTAAGCCAGACTAGGACCCATGGGGGATCTGATGGTCCTGAACTTGGCAGCAAGGATTTCTGTACATGGGCTAAGGCTGGATGCCCTGCAGGGCCCTCTCAGGTCCCAGTCTCAGGGGTGCAATCTTCTACTTTTACTTTAACCGTCCACTTACCTATCTCACTCCCCCAGCCCACCAGACTTGAGAGCCAGCACTGAAAGATTAGCTAGTTTTATAACCTGAGCAGCAAAACATTGTGCCCCAAGCTGGGAGACAGTCCCTACCTAGCTGTAGGCCATGACCCCACATTTGTGCAGATAAAAATGAGAAGCTACACGGAAAACCAGAAAACTTGAGAGGTCTTGATAAGGCACCGAGCCAGGCCCCAAGGAAGTGTCTGTGAGTGGAGAAGCCGGCAGTGAAGGAAGGAAGCGGGTTCCTCTCCTGGAAGGAGCGTGGGTATCCCTGGGGCTGTGCTCAGGCACTGCATCTGTGGGTCTGGCTGCTTTTGCTTGCAGCTGCCAGAGTCCCAGGAATGACCCAGGGCACTAACCACATCGTGGAAGGGAGGGACCTGCTGCCACAGCTGCAGCAGACTCTAGGGAGGAAGTGGCCAGACCAGTAGGTGTGGAGCAGGACGGGCACCTGCCCAGCCTCGCCCACTGCAGTCTACACTGGCAGGCACAGGCCATTCCTGGAATGTGAAGAATGGAGAGGGGTGAGCCCCATACCCTACCCTGGGCCACCAGCCCCCCTGCAGGTAGTACCCTGCTTCTCTCCCCCCGTCAAAGGGAGGCTGCCCACCAAGCATCCAGGACAGAGGATGCATCACTCCAGGGCTTTACTCAGCTGCTCTCGAACCATGGTGTTCAGGAGGGCCGGCTCTGGAGGGCTGGGCTTGGTCCAGAGAGCCCAAGGAGGAGGGGAGCCCCTGCCCGCCTGCCCTGCCCCCATCAGCACCCACAGCCCCAGCTCTCCCCAATGTCCTTGCTGTCCAGCTGGATGTGGTCAGTGCTCTTCTCGCTGAACATGGGACCCCCGTGCCTCATGATAAGCTCCGTGGCCACCCGCAGGAAGGCCTCCTCCACGTTGCTGGAGTCCTTGGCAGAAGTCTCAATGGCACAAAGGATGTCATAGTGCTCAGCCAGGCTCTGTGCCTCAGCCAGGGTGACCTCCCGGAGCTCCCTGAGGTCCGACTTGTTTCCTGCAAAGAAAACCCATGGTGGAGGCTGCAGTCTCAAGGTAAGCCCCATCCCCACCGGCAGGGCCACACCAGGCACCCTGGTGCCACTCACACACCTCCACCACAACAGACACCCCTGCACGTGGCAATCTATCTTTCTTAAAACGTCTTTTTTACTTTTAGGCTCTTAATCTATCCTCAGTCCCTCATTTTCTTTTCTCACTTCAAGGCTGGAGGAAGACCTGGGCTAGAACTCCAGCTCCCTGCCCCCTGCTACGGGACTCTAGGGAAGGTCACTTCATCTCTGAATCTCTTCTCAGGTCCTTTTGGCACAGGACAGCAGAGCAGAGATTAAATGACACAGTGAATGTGCAGCAGACAGCGGGCACTTGACTGGCCCTCAAAACCAGCCAGGTTAGACGAAAACTGGATTATTTTTTCTTGCTCCTACTCTTCTTCAATTTTCTTTTTTTTTTTTTTTTTGAGTCTCAAGCTGTCGCCCTGGGTAGAGTGCCATAGCATCACAGCTCACAGCAACCTCCAATTCATGGGCTCAAGCAATCCTCTTGCCTCAGTTTTTCTATTTTTAGTAGAAACGCGGTCTTGCTTTTGCTCAGGCTGGTCTTGAACTCATGAGCTCAGGCAATCTGCCCGCCTTGGCCTTCCAGGATCACAGGCGTGAGCCACCACACCCAGCCTCCCCTCAGAGTTTTTTGATTCTTTGTCAGACTGTGGTTTTTGATTATTATGCTTTTCTGATGGTAAGAGCACAGACTACTGCATTAGCTGAGAGTATACCTTTGGCTCCTCCTAGAAGGTGGAAAATGTTTTCATTATTTTCTAAAATGAAATCTGTTGAAATGCTCCTGCCGCCCCTGCTCCTGCCTTTTATATTGTTGTTTTTCGAGACAGAGTTTCACTGTATTGCCCTGGGGAGAGTGCCGGGGCATCACAGCTCACAGCAACTTCCAACTTCTGGGTTTAGGTGATTCTCTTGTCTCAGCCTCCCAAGTAGCTGGGAGTACAGGCACCCACCACAATGCTATTTTTGTTGTTGTTGCAGTTTGGCTGGGGCCAGGTTTGAACCCGCCACCCTCGGTATATGGGGCCGGCGTCCTACTCACTGAGCCACAGGTGCCGCCCTCTCCTGCCCTTTTATTTGAGACAAGGTCTGGATCTGGCTCTGTCACCCACACTGGACTTCAGTGGTGAAGTCAACCTGATGGGCTCATGTGACCCTCTCACCTCAGCCTCCAGAGCAGCTGGGATTATATATGCATGACACAATGCCCAGCTAATTTTTCTTCATCTTCTTTTTTTTCTTTAAGAGATGGCAGTCTTGCTATGTTGCCTAGGCTAATCTTGAACTCCTAGCTTCAAACAATCCTCCAACCTCCGTTTCCCAAAGTGCCAGGATTACAGGTGTGAGCTGCCTTGTCCAGCTTCTTAAAAATCTCTATAAGGTGTACTTCTGTAACAGGGTTATAGGGAAGACTAAAGAAGAGCCTATAAAGATCCCAAGATTTCCTCAGTAACCCTCAACAATGTGGCAACCAATCAATTTCAATATGTGGAATTTATTTGGATACTGATTTTAAAGAGCTGGAAAAAACACAACACGAATGATTTTTATGAGTAATTATAAAGCTGAACACAACCCTGGGTAGAGTGCTGTGGCAGCACAGCCCTCTATAAATAGACCAGCTATTTGGTGCTATTAAGGAAATGTCATTATTTTCAGATATGAAAAGAATGTTATATATACTTAAGTGTTTAAATATTTTACAAATTCATGCTGAGATACTGACAGATGAAATGTTTTTATTTTTATTTTTTTAAGAGACAGTCCAGGCATGGTGGCTCATACCTGTAATCCTAGCACTTAGCAGGCTGAAGTGGGTAGACTGCCTAAACTCCCAGGCTCGAGACCACCCAGAGCCAGAGCAAGACCTCATCTCTTAAAAGAAAAAGAAAAAAAAAAAAAAAGGCTCAAGTGGCTAAG
>NW_003852496.1:3077181-3079242 GCF_000181295.1 Otolemur garnettii | reverse complement strand
AAAAAAAGGCTCAAGTGGCTAAGGCACCAGCCACATACACCTAAGCTGGAGGGTTTGAATCCAGCCTGGGCCTGCCAAACAACAATGACAGCTGCAATCAAAAAATAGCCAGGCATTGTGGTGGGCACCTGTAGTCCCAGCTACTTGGGAGGCAGAGGCAAAAGAATGGCTTAAGCCCAAGGCTTGAGGTTGCTGTGAGTTGTGATGCCATAGGACTCTAATGAGGGTGACAAAGTGAGATTCTGTCTCAAAAAAGAGCTTGAGCTCCAGCCTGGGACGTTTATGCAGAAGGAAAGCAGAGATAAATGGCCTCCCTCTGCAGCAGTGGGTTTCAACCCTGGACTAGCAACGTGGGTGTCACCCGGGAACTTGTTAGAAATGTACCTCACGGGGCCCACTCAGCCCTCCTGGGTGGTGGCTCTGGAGGTGGGGCCTACACCTGCACGTTAATAAGCCCTCCGAGTGATTCTGAGGCCGGCTGATGACGTGTGCTGCCCTACAGTGTGGCGTGATGGAGCAATCAGCAAACTGCGGTGAGCAGAGCTCAAATCCCACACTGCAGGCTCACAGGCTACAAGACTGGATAGATCTCTGCTTTCTTGAGTCCAGCCCCAGCTCTGTCAAAGGACAAGTTGCACTTCAAATCCCATGGTCCCTGTGCAGACAGCTGTAGCGCAAGCCACTGTGCAGAGGCTGCAGATGTGTGGCAGACACAAGGGAACTGCAGAGCCAACTAGCTCTCTTTCTTCTTTCCTTTAATTCCATTTTTTTTTTTCCTTTTCTGAGACAGAGTCTCACTGTGTCACCCTGGGTAGAGTGTAGTGGCATCACAGCTCACAGCAACCTCCAACTCTTGGGCTTAAGCAATTCTCTTGCCTCAGCCTCCCAAGTACCTGGGACTACAGGTGCCCACCACAATGCCCGGCTATTTTTTCGTTGTAGTTGTCATTGTTGTTTGGCAGGCCCAGGCTGGATTCAAACCTGCCAGACTTGGTGTATGTGGCCAGCGCCCTAGCCACTGAGCTACAGGCACCGCCTTTAATTCCAATTTTGAATTAACTTTGTAAGTGATTACTGGGATCAGAATTTACAAAATCATAGATCAAATTCTGGCTGGGTTCCTGCCAGGCCAAGCTCGGTCTCTGTGCTCACATTCACCCTGTATTTGAGAGGCAGACAGGGAGACGGGCTCTGTGGTCCCAAGTGGCCCAGCTCACCGATCAGCAGCTGCACGATGTTGGAGCCCGCGTACTTCCTCACGTCCTCGATCCAGTGGGGCACTGACAGGAAGGAGCTCCTCTTGGTGATGTCGTAGGCGAGGATGGCCCCGTTGGCACTGCGGTAATAGCTCTGCGTGATGGTGCGGAAGCGCTCCTGGCCGGCCGTGTCCCAGATCTGCAGCTAAAGAAATGAGGAGCCTCAGTGAGCCTGGTGGTACAGGTACACCTGAGCCCTCAGGGCCTGAGGCCGCCTAGAGCCCTGGCACCTGCCCCTTTGTGTGTCCACCCACAGCCCAGAGCCGGTAATCTCTGCCCAGGGTGGGCAGCGCAGGCCTGTCTGGTGTCCATCCTGCCAAACTGCCGCTTCTATCAGAAGCCAAGGAAGCTCTTCTTGCACACGGGTACTTCTCTGCAGCCCATGTCCAGGGGGAGCCTTAGCAGAAGAGGTGTTTGCTACATGAAGACAGGGTGGGAAAAGACCCTAAGTTCCTTGCTTATGGAAACAGCTTTGTGATCAAAGGCCCACGGGAGGACATGCCTGTTGCCCACCTGCACTCTCTGCCAGAGCCCCCATCACCAGGCTGTGGAGTCATTAGAGGGGGGCCTAGAATTCTCTACCCAGGCTCGGTGCCTGTGGCTCAATCGGCTAAGGCACCAGCCACGTACACCTAAGGTGGCGGGTTCGAATCCAGCCCCAGACCCGCCAAACAACGATGATGGCTGCAACCAAAAAAAATAGCTGGGCGCTGTGGCGGGCACCTGTAGTCCCAGCTACTTGGGAGGCAGAGGCAGGAGACTCGCTTGAGCCCAGGAGTTGGAGGTTGCTGTGAGCTGTGATGCC
>NW_003852496.1:3065254-3077124 GCF_000181295.1 Otolemur garnettii | reverse complement strand
AAAAAAAAAAAAAGGATTCTCTACCCAACCAACTACGAGTCAAGTGTAAGGGTTTAATAAAGGTATCCTCAGACGTAGGCCTCAAAAAAATTCACCTTCCTGCCACCCTTTCTCAGAAAGCTACTGAAGGTTCCTCTACCTAAAGAAATCTATCAAAAACAAGAAAATGTGGGATCCAGAAAACAGAGAATCCAACTCAAAAGAGAACAAAGGGAGTCCCTAGGATGATGGAACAGAGAGACCCCAAGGCAAGGGTGGGCTTTAGTGCAGACACCAGCCCATCTGAGGCAGGTCCCAGCGGGCAGAGCAGCCAGTGGGGAGCAGCCTCCCTCCACAAACCACCACAGCTAGAGAAAAACAAATAGAACCCAGACAACAAGCAGTACAAGATCATAATCCCCAAAAGAAGCAAAATTCAAGAAATGAACCTCCTGATCACCAGTGTTCTACTAGGGGACAGTGGCCTAGTGCACCAGAATCCAAGCACAGGGGTCATACCAAGCTGAGGAGGCAGAGGTCGGAGTGCTAGAGTGGCTGACGCAACTCCAGTGTAAGTCCCCATAGAGGGGAGCCCACATTTAACATGGCGCATTCCAGTGAGCTCTTGACCAGAGTGGCCTCTCTAGGTTGAGAAGAGATCCGAGATGGAGGGTGAACAGCGCTGGGGGTAGTTCTGAAGTTCCAAGCCCTCATTAGTGTCACGTCACCACATTGTATCTTTTTTTAAAAAATACATTTAATTGTTGCAGGTTGAACGCATCCCTTATCTGAGTTGAGACATCAGAAAGGTTGTGCCCTATGAGTGAGGACCACGCCTCAACGTAAGCCTTGGGTTTGGAGTTTGAGGTCTGTCATATCAAACAGAACATAACAAAACATAAAAATAAGCCTAAAGAAATTCAAGGCAAGCAGCCAGCAACTGAGTTGACTATTAGGACAAGACTCTTCAAAAGAAGGTAACAGAATCCAGAACGTCCAGTCATCTCAATTTTCAATATATAATCAAAAACTGCTAAAACGTGCAAAGAAACAGGAAAACATGAACCACAGGTAAGAAAAAAGAGTCATCAAAAGATAATTTAGTAAAGACAATAAAGAAGCTACTTTAACTGATGTTCGGAAAATTAATGGAAAGTATGTTCAAAGAATTAAAGAAAAATATGAGCGTAGTAAGTGGACAAACAGGGAATAAGCAGAAAAATGAAAAACAAATCTTGTTTTGAGACAGACAGAGCCCGGGGTCGAGTGCCACAGTGGCACAGCTCCCAGCAACCTCAAATTCTGGGTTCCAGTGATCGTCTTGCCTCAGCCTCCTGAGAAGCTGGACTACAGGCCCCCACCGTGACACCTGGCTAATTCGTATATTTTTAGTGTAGATGGAGTCTCACTTAGCTCAGGCTGGTCTTGAAATCCTGAGCTCAAGTGATCCTCCCACCTTGGCCTCTCAGAGTGTACGACACCCAGCTTGGAAATTATTTTGAAAACATTTTAAAAATGTGTTTTAGAAAGAAAAAAATAAAAATTAAAATGTATTTCATTATTTACTAATCATCAAAATTAATTTTTAAATGAGTAGAAATTCTAGAACTATAATGGATAGTAAGTGGAAAATTCACTGGATGAGCTTATATAGGCGGAAAAAACAATCAGAGAACTTGAAGAAAAATCCATAAAAATTAATCTGAAGGGATTAATGAAAAAAAATGAACAGAATCACGTGGATTTGTGAGATAATACCAAACTGTCTCTTAGTCATATAACTGTGGTTCCAGAGAACAGACAGCAATAACAGAAGGGAAAAATATTCAAAGAACGAATGGCTTTATAAAAAACCTCCAAATTTGATGAAACATCCTGGCTCAACACCCCCAAGAAGAAAAAAAATTACAAAATATACTGCAGCAGTTCGTAGCCAGGATGGACAGGGGAAAAAAAGATACAGGGGGAGATGTGGAAAGTAGTCAGAGAAAAGACATATTACAGGTGCGGGAATAACAATACGAATGGCAAATAACTTCTCATTGCAAACAACAAAGGCAAGGCTGGAAAGTGCTAACAAGAAAACAAAATGCTGAAAGAAAAAGCACTTGACACTGAGGTCTTAACCAATGACACTGTCCAGGCTGAAGGATAACAATGGTAAATCATCACCATCTGGTGGGAAGACTCAGAAATGGGAAACAAGTGGGTACATGTGAAACACTGTTTGCTTTTTCCTGTAATTTTTTATAAGACAAATGACTATGAGATTATAAATGACTGTAGGATGGGGTTTATAATATAGTAGAAATAAAAAATATTACAAAAACTTACAAAGAACAAACAGGACACATCAATGAAATGATTACCACTGTAAGGTTACTACATTCGTAAAGAGAAAATCTGAAATTTGAAATGTCAGTTCTTTTTTTTTTTGAGACAGAGCCTCAAGCTGTCCCCCTGGGTAGAGTGCCCTGGCATCACAGCTCACAGCAACCTCCAACTCCTGGGCTCAAGAGAGTCTCCTGCCTCCGCCTCCCAAGTAGCTGGGACCACAGGCGCCCACCACAACGCCTGGCCATTTTTTGGTTGCAGCCATCATTGTTGTTTGGTGGGCCCAGGCTGGATTTGAACCTGCCAGCTCAGGTGTATGTGGCTGGCGCCTTAGCCACTTGAGCCACAGGCACCGAGCCGAAATGTCAGTTCTAAAGTACAAAGTGGTACAATATTCACTCGAAAGAGCCTTGAAGTTCCGGATACAGATCGAGACGAGAGAGAAAATAAAATAGAATTCTAAAAAACTTTCCATTAAACCAAAAGAAAGTGGGAAAGGAACAACAGAAAAAAAAATAATAATAATAATAAAAAGAGAGGCAAATAAAAAAATAACAAAGGGTAGACTAAAACCCAACCATGCCAATAATTACAATACATACAAATCCACTGAACAGTGGTTAAAAGCCAGGGTTTTGGTGGATTTCTTCCTGGTTGGAAATCTTACCCCACCTGCATCCAGGTGGAATAAAGCTATTTTAACTGCACAAACAGGCCTCTGTCTTCCTTACGCCTCGCACCTTGGAATAATCTTCCATTTTTGACTTTGTAAACTTTCATTTCGTGCTGAACCCAGGATGGGAGAAGCCCCTTTAGCCCCATCAGACCCAGCTAAACGGACCCTTCTTCCAGCAAGAGGAAAGAAACTGGAAACCTGACCCTGCCTAAACTCCATCCATCTGATGGTGAGCTTTCATCCAGAACTCCTTTTCTAAACTTTTTAAACTTGTCTTCCTATCGTCTACTCTTAACTTCCTCTTTCCCTCTCCCTCCATCTCTGGGTCTCTTCCTTCCTTCTCCATTTTTTCCCTGCAGGTTCCCCATGTGGGGCCTGGCCTCCCTGAGCCCAGCCCCAGCCACCCCAGCCAGCCAGGCTCACCCATCCATCTAGTGCATGGGACACGGACTTACAGGCTGGTTTATTTCGGCTGGTTTCACACGTGGAGGCCTCACTTCCCTGATCTCAGCCAGGCTCACCTGTCCGTCCAGTGCCTCGTGTTTGGGGGCACCCTCTTGTAGGCCTGGGCTCCGGCTGGTTCCCCAGCCTCACCTCTCTGGGGCCCTACTGTGGGTCTAGACCCCTCCAGCTGGTTAAGGTCATGTGCAGAGGCCAGGCCCTCTTTTGACCAAAATCGTGTGGAGAGTCCAGGTAATCTCCTGACGCCAGCCTTGACCCAGCTCGTCAGTGCATTGTCCTACTGTGGGCTGGACCATTTTTGGTAGTCTGTGAGCCAGTCTCACTCATCCAGTGCTCTCCTGAAGGTCTGGATGGCCATTTTCCCCAGCGGGTCTCACACATGGAAGCCCACCTCCCTGGTTCCAGCTCTGGACTTTCTTCTTCCTCCTACATTCTCCCTGTAATCTCATTTCTTTTCCTCACAGATTTCCCCTTGTTCACCTCTAAACTGCCTTTTGTTTTTGGGTTTTTTTTTTTTTTTTTGAGACAGAGCCTCAAGCTGGCCCCCAGGGTAGGGTGCTGTGGCATCACAGCTACAGCAACCTCCAACTCCTGGGCTGAAGTGAGTCTCCTGCCTCAGCTTCCCAAGTAGCTGGGACCACAGGCGCCCGTCACAACACCTGGCTATTTTTTGGTTGCAGCCGTCATTGTTGTTTGGTGGGCCGGGGCTGGATTCGAACCCACCACCTTAGGTGTATGTGGCTGGTGCCTTAGCCGCTTGAGCCAATTTTGACTAAATTAATCTCTAAAGCTCTCTCCTGACCTCAAACCAAAACGTCTCATTTTTTTCCGTGATACTGCCTGACCTATGTACAAGCTTGGCAGTGGCTTGCAGTGGCCTCAACATGGCACCTGGGATCTCTCAATTCTCACTGATCTCAATAATTACTGTCGAAAAGCAGGCAAATGGTCAGAGATCCCTTATATCCAGGCATTTCTCATGCTCCAAAACATTCCTTCCCTGTGTTCATCCTGTGAATGCTTTCAGATTCTCCTGGCTTGGGTAACACCAGCTTCTCCTGGGACCTTCCACAGCCCCCACTGCTCCTCTCCAACCCCCAACTGCCATCCCTCCATTCTCTTGATCAGAACACCCGGGAAGTTCCTCTGGGTGGGATACCTCTCTTCTGTCTATAACCTCCTGTCAGTCACCCTCCAACCCCCCACATCTATATCCTTCCCTAAACAACACCCCATTCCCCCTCTTTCAACTGCCCCCCATCCACCCTCTGCCCCACGTGGTAGAAGAAAAAGTAGTGGAATTTCCCCCCAAAATGAGAGATCTCCCAGCGAGATCTCACTGATCCGGCCTCAAGGTGGGGAAGTGCCTTCCAGAGCTGCAGTAGTGGCTTCAGCCATTAAGCAAAACCTGGCTACTTAGGATGGGTGGAGAGAGAGTAGCTGGTGAGACCACACCTACGGTGCATCCTACAGGGTACATGGTGCATCCTACAAGGGTACACGTAACATCTACTAGGGGTAGAATATCAATGTCTTAACACAATAACTAAGAAAATGCCATGAAGGCTATGCTGACCAGTTGATGAAAGCATTTCAGATTGTGTGTAAAACTAGCACATTGTACCGCAACACAGCTATAAAAAAAAAAAAAAAAAACAAAACCTTCCTCAGGATCATGCTTTAAGTACAGCAAATCAGGCTTCTGGGCAAAGCAGTACCCCAAATCCAAACCTCCCGCCCCCAAACCACGTCCAGCTCACAGAGGTCTGGCTGCCCGGGTCCTTCTGAAGATCCAGTCAGACACTCTCAGAACGTGGCTGAGGTTCCCTCCTGAGCCCAGCTGCAAACGACTGACGACCCCCAGAAAATCAGAATGGCTCCCGGATTCTGTCCTGGAAAACTCAACTCTAGGCATTTTTGCTTATAGAAGGTAAGCCGATCTTTTCTCTTTTCTAACAAACACAGGAGCCACTTCATGCACGCTGCCACCTTGTAAAAACCCTCTAAAAAACGGGCAGAGATCTTGGCAATGGGTACTAGATGTCCTCTCAGGATTCCTGGCAGCCTGGCAACCCCACCCGGTTCCCGCCTCTCACATCCACCTTCATCTTTGGTTACTATCTGATAAGGTCACCAATTATGATTTTTTTTTTCTCATGCTCAGTTTCAAACCAGTAACCCTCCGCCTCATGTCAATTTATTAACCAGTCACCCCCAAACAATTCCTCATATCTTCAACTTACTGGATACCAACCAGCTCAGACTGAAAAAGCCAAAGAGTTCCTGTAAACACCACTTCCTTCCCCCTCCCATTGTCTCTTTTTTTTGAGACAGTCTATGGCACTCTAGTGCTGTGGCATCACAGCTCACAGCAACCTCAAACTCTTGGGCTTAAGCGATTCTCTTGCCTCAACCTCCCAAGTAGCTGAGACTACAGGCGCCCACCACAATGCCGGGCTATTTTTTGGCTGCAGTTGTCATTGTTGTTTGGCAGGCCCTGGCTGAGTTCGAACCCAGTGTATGTGGCTGGCGCCCTGGCGGCTGAGCTAGAGGCACCGAGCCCCTCCCATTCTCCTTACAGGCAGCCCATGCAGCCCCGCCCTCTGCAGGAAGTAGTCAAAGAGATACCACACCTATCATCCCGCCTCCTTACAACAGACTAAAAAGACTGGGAAGATACAGTCAAATCCACCCAAATAGGGTGGACCACCTTAAAGAATCAACCCGGGTGGCTCAGCGCCTATAGCTCAACCAGCTAAGGCACCAGCCACGTACACCTAAGGTGGCGGGTTCGAATCCAGCCCGGACCCACCAAACAACAATGACGGCTGCAACCAAAAAATAGCTGGGTGTTGTGGCAGGCGCCTGTGGTCCCAGCTACTTGGGAGGCTGAGGCAGGAGACTCGCTTGAGCCCAGGAGTTGGAGGTTGCTGTGAGCTGTAATGCCACGGCACTCTACCCAGGGGGACAGCTTGAGGCTCTGTCTCAAAAAAAAAAAGTGCCCATAGTCCAGTGGTTAGGGTACCAGCCACATACTCTGGGGGTGGCAGGTTTGAACCCAGCCAGGGCCTGCTAAACAATGACAAGTACTACAAAAAAATAGCTGGGTGTTCTGGCAGGCGCCTGTAGTCCCAGCTACTTGGAATGCTGAGGCAAGAGAATCGCTTGAGCCCAGGAGTTTTAGGTAGCTGTGAGCTGTGATGCCACAGTACTCTACCAAGGGCGACATAGTAAGACTCTGTCTCAAAAAAAAACAAAAAAACCCAAAAGATTCAACCCTATACCCTCTCCTCTCCAATGTCCCACCAGAAAAGGTGAATGGGTCAACCTTTTATGCTACCCCACCCAACAGATGTCCAGGAAAGGGAATGTCCTGACCTTTAAAACCCCCGTTTGACATCACCCACGTGTGGATTTCTTCTTGGTTGGAAATCTAACTGCACCTGCACCCAGGTGGAATAAAGCCATTTTAATTGCAAAAAAAAAAAAGCCAGGTTTTCAGACTGAAAAAAGACTGGACTATATATGCTGTCTACCTAAGATACACTTTAAATATAAAGATACAAATATGCAGAAAGAAAAAATACATACACATAATACACAAAAAAAGCACAAGAAAGTGTAAGAATGGCTCAGCACCCATAGCACAGTGGTTATAGCGCCAGCCACATACACTGAGGCTGCTGGGTTTGAACCCAGTCTGGGCCTGCTAAACAACAATGACAACTGTAACAAAAAATAGCTGGGTGTTGTGGCAGGTGCCTGTAGTCCCAGCTACTTGGGAGGCTGAGGAAACAGAATCACTCAAGCCCAAGAGTTTGAGGTTACTGTGACCGGTGATGCCACAGTGCTCTACCAAGGTGACAAAGTGAGACTCTGTCTCAAAAAAAAAAAAGTATAAGAATGATGATACCACATATGATAATATCAGACTAAGGATACTTCCAAATGAAGAGTTTTACAAGAGATGAAAAGACATTTCATAATGACAAAAGGGTCAATTTATCAGAAGGACACAATCACACTGAACATGCCTGTACCTGATGGCAGTTTTAAATTTCACTAAGTAAAAACTGACAAAACCAAAGAGAGAAATAAACAAATCCACAATTGTAGCTGAAGATTTTAACACCCCTTTCTCAGTAACTGGTCACACAAGTAAACAAACGAACAAAAATCAATATGAATAAAGAATATATAATCTGGCCGGGCACGGTGGCTATGCCTATAATCCTAGCACTCTGGGAGGCCAAGGTGGGTGGATTGTGTGAGCTCAGGACTTGAGGCCAGGCTGAGCCTCAGCATCTTGTCTCTACTAAAAACAGAAAAACTAGCCTGGAGAGGTGGCAGGTGCCTGTAGTCCCAGCTACTCTGGAGGCTGAGGCAGGAGGATCACTCAAACTCAGGAGTTTGAGGTTGCTGTGAACTATGAGGACACCACTGCACTCTGGCCTGAGGGACAGAGTAAGGCTCTGTCTCTAAAAAAAAAAAAAAAGAGGAAAAAAAGAATCATTATTGGCCCAATTGACATTTCTAGAACCCTATACTCAACATATATAATAATAGCACATTTTTTTCAAGTAGACCTGTGATGTTCACCAATACTCTAAAGAGGGCCATAAAACAGGTCTCAATAAATTTCAACTCATAGACTGTTACTCTAACCACAAAAAAACTAAACTAGAAATCAAGAAAGCACTGAGAGAGATATCTTCAAGAAGACGAAACTGAAAGAAAACAGCAGACTGAGAGGAGGACTGCACTCCAGGATGGACACAGCCAGGGGGGTTGCAGATGAATCAGCCCCAGACACAGCAACCCCCCAGCAAAAGCAAGATGGTCGCAGCCAGAGAAAACCAGAGGATGAGGGGAACGAAAAGCAGCAATGGCACGTCGCATGGCTTGGCTGTGGACAGCATTTACCTGTCATAATGTGTGCATCCATGCTTGCATTTATTTTGAGACAGAGTCTCACTTTGTTGGCCTCTGTAGAGTGCCATAGTATCATAGCTCACAGCAACCTCAGACTCTTAGGCTCAAGGTGATTCTCCTGCCTCAGCCTCCTGAGGCAGCTGGCGCCTGCCACCAACACCAGACTAGTTTTTCTTTCTTTCTTTTTTTTTTTGTTGTTATTGTTGTCATTGTTGTTTAGCAGGCCCAGCTGGGTTTGAACCCACCGGCCCGGTGCATGTGGCTGGCACCCTAACCACTGAGCTACAGGCATCAAGCCCAGTTTTTCTATTTTTAGTAGAGATGGGCCTCGTTCTTGCTCAGGGTGGTCTCAAACTCCTGAGCTCAAATAATCCACCTGCCTCTGCCTCCCAGAACGCTGGGATTACAGGCATGAGCCACGGCATCAGCCTCATAATGTACTTAGTAAGTAAATCATTCAGGAAGTTCTTACTGGTGCCTACTGTGTCTCCAGGTACCAGAGACAGCAGAGGGAACCAGACCCAGATTCCTGCCCTCCAGGAGTAGCTTACAGCTATAGGGTGGGAGGGAGACGTCATGTGAGCTCAGTAATAACCAGTGAAACTGATGATCAGGGTAAGCATTTACATTTATTATAAAATTCACTTATTCACATAGAGTAGTACACAGAATAGCAATGTGCACTACAAATAAGCATGCTAGGTAACAATAAAGAAGGAAAAAAACAACCAGGGCAAAAAGCACAAAGTACGGAGAGGAGTGAAATTTTAGAAAGGGTGGTCACAGAAAGCCTCACTGTGTGATGTGAAAAAAAAAACACAGAAGCGAGTTGTGCAGATGAGTGAGCGAGAAGCCCTCTGTGGAGAGAAGTGCGAGTGCAGAGGCGCAGCACAGCGTGACTGGTGGAGTGGAAGGAAGCAGGAGAGCAGGTGGGGCAGAGTCCAAGGCCAGAGCAGCAGTGTCAGGGCGGCCAGGCCCACAGTCCTCACAGGTGGGAGCCGCTGCAGACTTTGGAGCAAGTCCGATTTCTTTTTTATCAAGACCGCTCTGATTGCTGTATTGAGAAGAGGTTTAAAAGAGCAAGGGGAGACCCCTGCCAGAACCCAGGGAGAAGATGATAGTTGGGCTGGAGTGGCGGCAGTGAAGGGAGGGAAAAGCCGCCAAAGTCGGGACGTTCTTTGAAGATGGAGCTGAAAGCTGAAAGGACAGTAACGCAGACCTAATCACCACCACCCGCGAGGCCACTGGAAGGCTGCAAAGTGCAGCTGTGCAGTGGGGGGGGGGGGACAGTGTTGAGAGTGAGTCACAGCCTCATCTTCCACAGCAGCAAATTAATAGAAAGAACGTGGCTGTAACTGCAGCAGGACCATGTAAGCCAAAAAAAAGGAAGAAAGAAAAATGAAAAATCCTATCAATTAAAAAGAGTTGGAAGGGATGGCACCCGGGGGACATCACGAGACCTTGTAAGAAGCCCTGTGAAAGCCTTGTATATGGACCTACCAGACACAAGTCTAAGTTTGAGCAACATAAACACTAAGTGAAAAACTCAAAACTAACTACAGATTCAAGAATCCAAGTCACCCAACTGGGGAAATGCAGGCAGTGACGGAGCAGGTCCTCTGGGAAAGCCATCTCTCCCGTCCTACTCCCCCCAGGCGGGGACGCTAGCGGTGGCAGTGACCTGCAGCTGATAGGACTGAGCTCATGACCCACATCACTCACCAGCTTTGTGTCTCTGGGCTAAGATTTTGTCCAGTCTTTTATCTGGACAAAAAGGTACTGTTCAAATAAGAGAAGCCAGGTGCACAGGGCCAAGGCAGAGAGAAGGTGCTGGATAAATGCTATTTATTTATAGTACCGAGCTACTATCATTTGGTGGCTGATGCTTTTAATACACGCAAAGGATCTTTAATGCGAAGGAGAGATACAAAGTCCCAGAAGAAACATATATATTGGGCTATGTGCATTGAGCGATTCACTTTTTTTCTTTTCTTTTCTTTTTTTTTTTTTTTTGAGACACTCTCACTCTCTTGCCTAGGGTCAAGTGTCATGGAATCATCACAGCTCACAGCAACCTCAAACTCCTGGGCTCAAGGGATCCTTTTGCCTCAGCCTCCTGAGTAGCTGGGACTACAAGTGTGCCCACCACAACACCCAGATAGTTTTTCTATTTTTAGTACAAATGGGGATCTCACTCTTGCTCAGACTGGTCTTGAACTCCAGAGCTCGAGCAATCCACCCGCCTCAGCCTCCCAGGATGGCAGAATCACAGGCATGAGCCACTGCACCCTGCCTGTCGCTTTTTCACTAAACATGGGCTGAGCTCCCTGCCCTGTCCCAGGCCCGGCTCTAGGAGCTAGAGATGTGCAGAAAATGGAGCTTACTGGCTCCCGTTCCAGTAAGGGGAGGCAGACCCTCTTAGAGGTGATAATGAACATTCTGGAGAAAGTGAAGCTCAGGCAGAGGTAACAGTAAGTACACAGGCCCAGAGGCAGGGAAAGCTTCACCTGTCTGAGGAACAGGGGGCAGTGAAGGGAAAAAGCCAGAGACAGGTGGTTAAGGAGGCGGGCGAGCCGGAGCCAGGACTTGTAGGGCAGAGTCAAGAGTGCGGATTCCATTTTTCTTGTGATGTGAGGCCCCTGGAGACTGTCTGAGGCAGGAAACATGGACCAGATGCCCCCTTCCTCGCACCTGGCACCTCCCCTGTGCTCCAGCCATCACTGCAGCACCCAGCTCCACAGTCACAAGGGCCTGCCTGCACCGTCTGCACTGCGATCCAGATGTGCTCTGGTTTATGACTTGGTGATGTCACTCTGGCCACTGAGTGAACGGTCCTGTGATGGGATGGGATCACACAGAAGTTGTGGTATAACAAGAGGGTCAATCCCCTCACCCCATGTCTACCATGTTCCACAAGAGAACCAAGCCAGGAGAGCACCTTCCGCAGAGAACAGACCACCTCCCCAGCATTAGGCATCAGATAGTCCGCTTTAGCTACAGGAGCAGTGGGCAGGGGAGGGGCCCCCAACTAAATATGGCAAGCAGGGACCGTCCTGCACCATCTCACGGAGAGGGCAGGCCCATGCACAGCATCTCAGGAGATGAGCAGACCCCCACCCCCACCCCGTGCACTCTGGAGCTCCTGGCCATCTCACTTCTCTTTGCCACCACCTCCAGGCAGAGAACAGTGGCCAAGGTTACGAAGGAGAGCGGAAGGCTGTGAGCTGTGAGGAAGGCTGATAGGACTCAGCCAAGGCACCAAATGCAGACCTGAACTCCGCCTGCCATCTCCAGGGCAGGCAGGGACGTGGGCCCTGAGTCCCGCTGCGTCTGCCCTGCCTGTGCCCTCCTGCTGCCTGCAGCTGCCCCCAGCTCTCTGGCGGGGCCTACCTCACTCTACCTGAACAGACTCGGTCCTGCTTCCAGGCTTCCCCCACCCAGTCCACCCTCCCCTCCTGCTGCCTGCAGCTGCCCCCAGCTCTCTGGC
>NW_003852496.1:3056036-3064881 GCF_000181295.1 Otolemur garnettii | reverse complement strand
TCCAGGCTTCCCACCCAGTCCACCCTCCCCTCCTGCTGCCTGCAGCTGCCCCCAGCTCTCTGGCAGGGCCTACCTCACTCTACCTGAACAGCCTCGGTCCTGCCTCCAGGCTTCCCCCACCTGGTCCACCCTCCACATGAAGCCAATATGCAGCCTCTGAAATGGCACTAAAACCCCTGCTTTCATGCCTCGGGTGGCAACCCCAGGATGTGCCTCCTCGCTGTCCTTGGAGGACCCTAAAATCTTCGGACACAGGCTCTTGCTCTGAGGCGTCCCTGCCTGAGGTGCTCCCCTGGAAGCTCACCTGCCTGCTTCCCGTTCCTCAGATACCACCTCCCCCAGAGGCCTGTCTTCCTGGTTACCTCTCTTACCTCTCACCTGGTTCCCTGGCCCACTTCACGGGGACACACACACACGCTGTCTGTAAGTGTTCCCTGCCTCTCCCTCATGTGAGGTCAAGAGCACAGGCTTCCTGCTATGTGTCCAGCACCTAGCACAGCGCTTGGCCTGGAGAAGGTAGAAGGCGCTGGAGGAATGAAGACTGCATCCCCCCAGAGCCTGTCACACCGCCAGGCCTTGCCGCCACGTATCAGCATGGGCTGCAGGCTGCTCATTTGCCAACTGTTAAGGCTAAGGGAATTTTCATTGCCCAGAACACAATCAGCCATAAACTACTAAACTACCGGGTTCATCTGCCAGGTTGAAACCCCCACCCCAGTTCCCCTCCTTCTCTACCCCGACTCCCAGCCCTCCCTCAGCCTGCACACTCTCTTGACCAGCCACGGGAACTCTGCACTGTGAACTGCAGACAAGCCCCTCACCTGGCACATCCAGCCTTTCCCAGCCAGCCTTCCTGGTCTTACAGTTGACCTTCAAGGGAAATTCTCCAGGCTGCTGATATCTGGAGTGAAGTCTGTGAGCAGGAAAGGGCCCCCAGAGGGTGTATGCTCAGAAAAGGGGCACTGGCCCACCCTCTCACTCACGGAGGTTAGCAGGTAAGTTTCAGATGGGGTAAGGTAGGGGTTTCAAGGTAGCAGGAGTGTCAGTCTTGGGTTTTCAGGCCCTGCTTTTACCTTGGTGACGGGAGGCTGAGGCATCTTTCCTCCTCCAGGCGCCCCAGCTACCAACTCCCAGCTCACAAGCCCTCCGAGCCTCCACACCCAACATGTGGCAATGCTCTCACCATCATCTTCATTCCCAGGACAGGCTGCATTCAATCAAGCGTAGCCCTAAGCTTCATGTTCCCCCAGCCCTTGCAACAGCAACAGCACAGAGTAGGTTGTCTATTTCAGATATATGGAGATGCCTTTGGAGCTGGCCAGGGAACACTCTGAAATGACAGGACTGGTGAAACCCAGTGGCAATCAGAAAAGAATCTCACATCTAAAGCAAATTCAATAAAACAAGCCAGCAAATCATTGTTCCTTTTTTTTTTTTTTTTTGTAGAGACAGAATCTCACTTTACCGCCATTGGTAGAGTGCTGCAACGTCACACAGCTCACAGCAACCTCCAACTCCTGGGCTTAGGCGATTCTCTTACCTCTGCCTCCCAAGTAGCTGGGACTACAGGCGCCTGCCACATCGCCCAGCTAATTTTTGTTGCAATTGTCATTGTTGTTTAGGTGACCTGGGCCAAGATCTAACCCTCCAGCCTCGGTGTATGTGCCTGGTGCTGTAACCACTGTACTACGGGTGCTGAGCCCAAATCACTGTTCTGTAAACCAAACAAAAAACAGTCTTTTTAGTGGGAATTGGCCAAGGGTCATAATGTGTAACTGACTCCTAGTTTCTAAGTCTGTCTCTTGCCGTCAAGAATGGGTCCTTGGCTCGGCGCCTGTGGCTCAAGCAGCTAAGGTGCCAGCCACGTACACCTGAGCTGGCAGGTTTGAATCCAGCCCGGGCCCGCCAAACAATGATGGTTGCAACCAAAAAATAGCCGGGTGTTGTGGCGGCCGCCTGTGGTCCCAGCTACCTGGGAGGCAGAGGCAAGAGACTCACTTGAGCCCAGGAGTTGGAGGTTGCTGTGAGCTGTGATGCCATGGCACTCTACCCAGGGCAACAGCTTGAGGCTCTGTCTCAAAAAAAAAAAGAATAGGTCCTTAAGGGGAGAGACCCCCTCTCATGCCTCTCTGTACCATCAGTGACCCTCAATCAATCAGGAAGCTGCTGATGACAGGTCTCGGAAGTCAGGCCAGTGCAGAGGGGTGGAGAGCTGCTTTCCAGGGATCTGTAGTTCCTGACTGGGGAGCTCACATATGCCCTGTGAGAAGTCAGTCTTGCTTACCAGGGTACAAGCACTATTGGACTCAGGTTCTGAGACCTAGGGCCCATCCCCATGGGAACAGGAGAGGATTTTATTTAGACAGCTTTTCCTGGCTCGGTGCCTATAGCTCAGCGGTTAGGGCACCGACCACGTACAGCAGGGCTAGCGGGTTTGAACCCATCCCAGGCCTGCCCAAACAACGACAACTACAACTGCAAAAAAATAGCCAGACATTGTGGCAGGTACCTGTAGTTCCAGCTACCTAGGAGGCTGAAGCAAGGGAATCACTTAAGCCCAAGAGTTTGAGGTTGCTGTGAGTTATGACACAATAGCACTCTACCAAGGGTGACATAGTGAGACTTTGTCTCAAAAAAAGAAATAAACAGCTTCTCCCAAGTAACCCAGGAGGCAGTGGGAAGTTCCCTGCCTCTGCACATTAGAAAGGACCTGGTTAAAAGTTAGTTCTCAGGGCAGCGCCTGTGCCTCAGTGAGCAGTGCGCCAGCCCCACATACCGAGAGTGGCAGGTTCTCGAACCCGGCCCCAGCTAAACTGCAAACAAAAAATACCAGGCATTGTGGCAGGCGCCTATAGTCCCAGCTACTCAGAGGCTGAGGCAAGAGAATGGCCTAAGCCCAAGAGCTGGAGGTTGCTGTGAGCTGTGATGCCATAATACTTTACCAAGGGCGACAAGGTGAAATTCTGTCTCTAAAAAAAAAAAGTTAGTTCTCAGGACAAACTCCAAAAACTGGTCAGACTGACCCACATACAAGTTCCTGAGCTATTTTTCACTGTGTCTTGGGAGGTGGTGAGTCGAACCAGGAAGTGAAGTTTGTGGGCCACTGCAGCCCCTGACAGCTCACTGTCCCCAGTACCTGACAGCTGACTATCCCTCAATTCTCCAGGCGTAGCTCTGGGCTCCCTAGCAAACAACAGGCCAAGAAATGGGTATGCTGTTAAGACCAACAGCAAGACGCTGCAAAATCTCTGCCACACTCACCACTATCTGGGCAGTCAGGTGAGTGAGCAGAGATCAAGAGAGGACAAAGAAGGGCCACACTGGGCCAGCGACACAGGTTGGCAGCAAGCAGAGTGGACTCCAATGCAGCCCAGTAACGGGGCAAGAAATGTCTGTGGGGGTGAGGTGGGGAAGGGCTGGGACAGACTCCTTACAGTTTATGTCTGAGTGTCACAGGAAAGTGGCAGCAGAGGTCTGACTGACTCTGAAACCCCACACTCTTCGCCATGTACACAGCTCTCCACAAGCACATGAGAACCGCTTTCAAATAAATCTCACGGCTCGGCACCTGTGACTGAAGCAGCTCAGGCGCCAGCCACATAGACCTGAGCTGGCGGATTCAAATCCAGCCTAGGCCTGCCAAACAATGACGGCTGCAACCAAAAAATAGCTGGGTGTTGTGGTGGACGCCTGTAGTCCCAGCTACTTGGGAGGCTGAGGTAGGAGAATCGCTTGAGCCCAGGAGTTGGAGGTTGCTGTAAGCTGTGATGCCATGGCACTCTACCCAGGGGGATAGCTTGAGGCTCTGTCTCAAAAAATAAATAAATAAATAAATAAATAAATCTCACCAGCTACTAACCCTCCTGCAGGACTCAAGCCTTTCCTTAACAGTTACAGTGGGAAAAAGGCACCCTGTGGGCAAGACCCTAGCCTCAGGCCAGCGGGTCCTGCCTCAGCCACTCACCAAGGGTCACCTGCTCCGTATGTACCCCTTTCGTACCCCTCTTCCCCATCACCCACAGGAAGCTCAGACCATCCCCACCAGCCAAAGTGGTGGCCCACCCTGCTGCTGCCACTCACGTGCCCCTTTCAGCACCTGGGACGCATACAGGGCGACCAAACCAGAGCAGGGCCAGGAGCTCTCCATGCTAACCTGCTCCTTGGAGGGTACCATGGCTACGGAGGGCTTTCTGCAACCAATAGCAGCATCCTCCAGGCTCAGGCTTCCTCTGCTGGAGCCCATGTGGCCTCTGCAGTAAGTCCCCTCAACTCCATACCTTTCTTCTTCCAAAATTCCTCAGCAGCCAAAGTCCCAGGCACAGGGGCCTCATGTCCCAAAATGAACTCTCCTTCCCCTCAAACCGCCTCTCGGGTCCCCTGTTCTCTGGTCATGCCAGGGTGGCCCAGTGTGGCCCCGAGCTGCTCTTGCCTCCATGTCAACTCTCCAGAGCAAAACCTGGCAGGCAGCCTGCTCCCATTACATGGACAAACCCTTGCACCCTTGTCCCCTGATCTCTGTCTGTCTCCCCTCACTAGGGTTCTCCACACATCTTCCAGGGCCTTGCCCACCCTTGTGCCTGAGTGGCCCTACTCCCAGGACAGTCCTAACTGTCCACATTCCACCTGCTGTAGCCGCAGTGAACATGTGGGTACCTGTCAGGCCAGAGTCCAATCCTCTGCTCAGAAATCCCAGTCACTACAGCAGTGACATTCACACCTTTATACAGCTGTTCTCTGACCTGAGGTGAGCTCCTGGAGGACAGGGATGGCCACTTATTCACCCATTTCTCTCTGGTGTCCGTCCTGCCCATGCCCAGGAGAGAGCAGGTGCTTACAGAACTGAATGAACAAACCCTGCGTGTGCCCCACATCATCACCCCCAACCCACAGTCTGCCTTTCAGGGTGTCAGATGGGTAACTTCTAGCCAACTGCCATCATCAGGCTCAAGAGAATACCTTCTAGGTTTCACCTGTTTTTCCCTCTTAACCCCATTTCAACTTGTCTGCTGCTCCAGACAGAAAAGGTCAGCTCAAGGTTGTGGTTCTTAAATGATACCCCCTGAAACAGTCACAAGAGCACAGATGAATCTTTAGAAATAAACAGGAATGTGGCTCGGCGCCTGCGGCTCAAGTGGCTAAGGCGCCAGCCACATACACATAAGGTGGTGGGTTCGAATCCAGCCTGGGCCCAACAAACAACAATGACGGCTGCAACCAAAAAACAGCCCGGTGTTGTGGCGGGCACCTGTGGTCCCAGCTACTTGGGAGGCTGAGGCAAGAGACTTGCTTGAGCCCAGGAGTTGGAGGTTGCTGTGAGCTTTGATGCCACAGCACTCTACCCAGGGGGACAGCTTGAGGCTCTGTCGCAAAAAAAAAAAAAAAAAAAGAAAGAAAGAAAGAAACAGGAATGGAGAAATCCTGCGGACATTCCCCAACCACCTTATCGATGTGGCCTCACTCCTAGTGGGGAGTCTGACATGGTGGCCACCCCTGTACTGTAGGGAAGCACTCCGGCTGGAACAGCGTGGCCTGAGCCTCTGAACTGCAGCTTACGAGTAATACAAGGGGTAAAGGCATGCGTGAAAAGGGCACCATGAGGCAAAAATCAGAAGGTGAGTCTAAAAAAAAAAAAAAAAAAATCAATGTCATGGAAGAAATGTTGTTGTTCTGGACTAAAAGACGAAGAAATCCAGCCTGGTGTCTCATACCTGTAATCCCAGCACTCTGGGAGGCCAAGGCAGGTGGACTGCTTGAGTTCAGGAATTTGAGACCAGCCTGAACAAGAGTGAGATCCCATCTCTACTGAAAACTGAAAAACTAGCTGGATGTAGTGGTGACTGTGCACCTGCAGTTCCAGCTACTCAAGAGGCTGAGGCAGGATTGTTTGGGCCTAGGAGTCTGAGGTTGCTGTAAGCTATGAGGACACTACTGCACTCTAGTCCTGGCAACAGAGCAAGACCCTGTCTTTAAAAAAAATGGTGGACACATAGGTTCATGCCTATAATCCTAGCACCTTGGGAGGCTGAGGCTGGAGGATGACACTTGAGGCTGAGAGTTTGAGACCAACCTGGACAACACAGTGACACCCTGTCTCAATAAAAAAAAAATAGGCTTGGCGCCTATAGCTCAACCGGCTAAGGCGCCAGCCACATACACCTAAGGTGGCGGGTTCAAATCCCCAGCCCGGACCCACCAAACAACAATGACGGCTGCAACCAAAAAATAGCTGGGCGTTGTGGCGGGTGCCTGTGGTCCCAGCTACTTGGGAGGCTGAGGCAGGAGACTCGCTTGAGCCCAGGAGTTGGAGGTTGCTGTGAGCTGTAATGCCACGGCACTCTACCCAGGGGGACAGCTTGAGGCTCTGTCTCAAAAAAAAAAATAAATAAATAAAATAAAAAAAATAAAAGTAAAGTCTAAAAAAAAAGCAAAGCAAAACAAACCAACCTCATGCCCAGGCGCAGTGGCGCAGGCCTGTAATCCTAGCACTCTGTGAGTAGATAGGAGGATCCCTTGAGCTCAGGAGTTTGAGATAAGCCGAGCAAAAATGAAATCCCATCTCTACAAAAAACAGAAAAGTTAGCAGAGCGTGGTGGGATGTGCCTGTAGTCCCAGCTACTCAGGAGGATGAGGCAAGAGGATTACTTGAGCACAAGAATTTGAGGTTGCTGTGGGTAGAGGTTGCTGCAAGCTATGGCAACACCACTGCACTGTGGCTGGGGCAACAGAGTGAGACCATCTCCCAAAACCCAGAAAGACTGAAGAGGCAGCAATCAAGTGCCAAGCACAGACCCCCACTGTACGCTGGGTTGGTGGCCCCAATACCACAAGGCACTGAGGGTAAGCTGAGAATACTTAAAAACAAGCTAGCCAGCAATCATTTGCTTACATATGGTAAGGACAGTGTACATATTCCCATAATTATTATAAAATATACATGTTAAAATATTTAGGGGTAAATTATGATGTCTACAACTTACTTTCAAATTTTAGATTATATACGTAGAAAAATAAAACAAATACAGCAAAACACAACTGTTGAATCCAGGTGGAAGATACAGATAAGGGTCACTGTGCTCTCTTTCAACTTGTCTCTATGTCTGGAATTTTTCATAGCATAAAGTTAAGGAAAAGGGAATAAAAGAGTATTGTTAATACCCTTAAAATGAAAGCATTGCTGATATGAAAAGGAACCAACTGGACATCTTGGAAACTAAACATGTAATTGTCAAAATAAAGAAACCAAGAGACAACCTGAATATGAGGTCAGGTACAGCTGAAAAGTACAGCAGTGATTGGGTGGCGCCTGTGGCTCAAAGGAGTAGGGCGCCAGCCCCATATGCCAGAGGTGGTGGGTTCAAACCCAGCCCCAGCCAAAAACTGCAAAAAAAAGTACAGCAGTGAGCTAGAGGGTAGACCCCAGGGGTTGTGCCCAACATGGCAAGACAGAACAAATTATTAAGACGGTGGCTCACACCTGTAATCTTAGCACTCACGGAGGCCGAGGCAGGTGGATTACTTGAGCTCACAAGTCCAAGACCAGCTTAAGACTCTGTCTCAAAAAAAAAAGACAGAGGAAAAGGTAAGAGACGTGGAGGAGAGAGAACAGAGAGAATTACAAGACGAAGCTAATCAAAGAAATAAAAGTCCCTAGAATCCTAGAAATACATAGATTTTCATATTAACTATACCTACCAAGTTCAGAACAGGATCCCACACCTAGAAAGCTATGGTGATTTCAGAACAGCAGAAATCAATTTTTTAAAAGCCTAAATGTTTACTCGGTGCCTGTGGCTCAAGTGGCTAGGGTGCCAGCCACATACACCGGAACTAGCGGGTTCGAATCCAGCCCAGGCCTGCCAAACAACAATGACAACTACAACCGAAAAATAGCCGGGTGTTCTGGCAGGTGCCTGTAGCCCCAGCTACTTGGGAGGCTGAGGCAAGAGAACTGCTTAAGCCCAGGAGTTGGAGGTTGCTGTGAGCTGTGACGCCACCTCACTCTACCCAGGGTGACAGCTTGAGGCTCTGTCTTAAAAATAAAATAAAAGTCTAAATATTTCCAAAAAGAAAAACTGAGTTAACAATAAGCAAACAATAGTTTCGCTAGAATTAGACATCACATCCCCAGCAGCAGCACGCGGTGCCTTAGGACTACACAGTCACGAGCCACCTGAGATGGTTCAGTGCGGACCATTACCTGGTGACCCCGACCTGCTTTAACCAGGCGACCCATGACTCGTGGTCTGTGGGGACGCTGGTGTAACCACATCCCCTCCTTGACCAGAGCCCCAGGCAGGTCTTTCTGGAGGTGCTGCACAAGAAGGCATAGTCACTGCAGAGTGCCCCTCAAGACATCTTAACAGGACAAGACGTGGGTATGATCTGACCCTGTGCAGCCCTAAGCTAATGAGTTAATACATGTGTCTGTGTTTTAGGTTTTGACAAAAAAGTTAAGGTAGTAAAAAAAAAAAGAAAGAAAAAATGTTTTTTAAATAGTAAAAAGCTTACAGAGCTGGGCACAGTGCACATGCCTGTAGTTCCAGCTACTCAGGAGGCTGAGGCGGGAGGATCAAGTGAGCTCAGGAATTTGAGACCTCCCTGAGCAACAAAGCAAGATTCCACCTCTAAAATTAAAAAGAAAAAAATCTTATAGAAGAAAGATGTAGGCTTGGTGCCTATAGCTCAACCAGCTAAGGCGCCAGCCACGTACTAAGGTAGCGGGTTCGAATCCCCAGCCCGGAACTGCCAAACAACAATGATGGCTGCAACCAAAAAATAGCCGGGCGTTGTGGCGGGCGCCTGTGGTCCCAGCTACTTGGGAGGCAGAGGCAGGAGCTTGAGCCCA
>NW_003852496.1:3054427-3055924 GCF_000181295.1 Otolemur garnettii | reverse complement strand
AAAGAAAGAAAGATGTAAAGGAAAAAAGTTTTGTACACCAGCATAGTGCCTTTATGTTTTAAGTTATGTATGTATATGTTTTAAGCTGTTATAAAACAGTCAAAAAGTTAAAGAGCAATATAAAGTTTATGAAGTGAAAAAGTTACAGTAAGCTAAGCACTATTTATTATTGAAAAAATTTTTTATATAGCTGGGCACTGTGGGGGGTGCCTGTAGTCCCAGCTACTTGGGAGGCTGAGGCAAGAGAATCACTTTAGCCCAAGAGTTGGAGGTTGCTGTGAGCTGTGATGCCAAGAACGACATAGTGAGATTGTCTCAAAAAAAAGAAAAAAAGAAAAATAAAGAAGAGAAAAATTTTTATGAATGCAGTGTAGCCTAAGTGGCCAGTGTTGACAAAGGGCGCAGCAGGGTACAGTAACGTCCCAGGCCTTCACAGTCACTCCCCATCACTCACTGACTCACCCGGAGCAACTTCGGTCCTGCAAGCTCCACTCATGGTAAGTGCCCTACACAGATGCACCGTTTTATTTTCTTATTTACTTACTGACTGACTTATTTTTAGGAGACAGAGTCTCACTCCGTCACCCACACTGGAGTGCAGTGGCACAATTATAGCTCACTGTAACCTCAAATTCCTTGGCTCAAGCCATCCTTCTGCCTCATCCTCCCAAGAAGCTGGGCTCAAAGACACATGCCACTATGCCTAACTGATTTTCCTTATGCCCTCGGAGTCAGTGTAAGTGCACTCGATGGCGCTGCACAATGAAATCTAATGACACACTTCTTTTTTTTTGAGACAGTCTCACTTTGCAGCCCTGGGTAGAGTGCCGTGGTGTCAGGGCTCACAGCAACCTCAAACTCCTGGGCTCAATTGATCCTCTTGCCTCAGTCTCCCCAGTAGCTGGGACTATAGGCACCAGCCACAATGCCCGGCTATTTTTAGAGATGAGAGCTTGCTCTGGCTCAGGCTGATCTTGAACTTGTGAGCTCAGGCAATCCACTGGCCTTGGCCTCCCAGAGTGCTAGGATTACAGGTGTGAGCCACTGCGCCAGGTCCCAGGACACACACTTTTCAGAACATATTCCTGTCTTTAAACAAAACATGACTGTTTGGTATCTTCAGAGTTCTCTTTTTTTTCCTTCTTTTGAGACAGAGTCTCACTTTGTCACCCTCCATAGAGTACTGTGGTGTCACAGCTCAACAGCTCATGGGCTTTGGTGATTCTCTTGCCTCGGCCTCCCGAGGAGCTGAGACTATAGGCACCTGCCACAACGCCTGGCTATCTTCAAAGTTCTTCTACTTAGATTTCTATATCTAGTCAAGCTAATAGGTAAGTGAGGGAAAAATAATTTTGAATATGTGATTACTGAGAGTTTTTTAGTATTTTTTTAATTACTCAGTTTATCAATTATAGACTTTTTCTGTAAGAGTAAACTGACAGAAAAAATTCAGATAAGGCTCGGCGCCTATAGCTCAACAGGCTAAGGCGCCAGCCA
>NW_003852496.1:3051694-3053406 GCF_000181295.1 Otolemur garnettii | reverse complement strand
ACAACTCACAGTAACCTCCAACTCCTGGGCTCAAGCGAGTCTCCTGCCTCCGCCTCCCAAGTAGCTGGGACCACAGGTACCCACCACAACACCTGGCTATTTTTTGGTTGCAGCCGTCATTGTTGTTTTGGCAGGACCGGGCTGGATTCGAACCTGCCACCTTAGGTGTATGTGGCTGGCACCTTAGCCACTTGAGCCACAGGCACCAAGCCTAGACAACTCAGTTTAAACATGCATTTAAAATTTAACGAGGTGAGCCAGGCATGGTGGTGCAAGCCAGTAGTTCCAGCTACTCAGGAGGCTGAGGTGGGAGGATTGCTTGAGCCCAAGAGTTTGAGACCAGCCTGGGCAACACAAGGAGACTCCATCTCATTATAAAAAGAAAGAAATAAAATAGAATTCAGTAAGGTGAGTAGAAATAGCATGTAGGGCGGTGCCTGTGGCTCAGTGGGTAGGGCGCTGGCTCCATATTCCGAGGGTGATGGGTTCGAACCCAGCCCCAGCCAAACTGCAACAAAAAATAGCTGGGCTTTGTGGCGGGCACCTGTAGTCCCAGCTACTCGGGAGGCTGAGGCAAGAGAACTGCCTAAGCCCAGGAGTTGGAGATTGCTGTGAGCTGTGACCCCACAACACTCTACCAAGGGCGATAAAGTAAGACCCCATCTCTAAAAAGAAAGAAATAGCATGTGTATTTCCAGATTGCTATAGGACAACATGGAAGAAAACGAATCAATTAGACAAAAGGCACACTTGGTTATGTGGGGAGTTGGTCGCTGGACAGCAACTAGAACCTGCTTCATTCATTCATTCAACAACGGACAGGCAAAGCACACATCTGGGCGTGCCAGCGCACTGATGCAGGAGACGGAGTCTCCTGAGGGCCTGGGATGGCAGGGGGCAAAGAGTAACAAACCAGGATGAGTGGGAATAGTGCTGAGTCCTAGGAGGAAAGACATGACGCAAGGCAAGTAAGGGCACAGAAATGTAACCGGAACCCTAAAACCTTACGCTCAGTGCAATTCCACATGCATGCAACGTCCAGGACGGGCAAACCTCACAGGCACAGAAAGGAGCCAAGCGGCTGGCAGAAGCTGGAGGAAGGAGAAATGGGAGTGACTGCTAACAGGGAAGGGGTTTCGTTAGAGGTGATGAAAATATTCTAAGATCGACTGTGGTGGTGGCTGCACAACTCCGTGAGTATACCAAAAAAACCACACAATTGCATATTTTAAAGAGGGGGGATTTTATAGTATGTGGATTATGTCTTAGTAAAGACATTTTGGAAAGGCTTGGCAGAGTGTTATGTTAGACACGATAGCCAGGGAAGGCCAACTCTGGCAAAGCAGAACAGCCACCTGCCTGCTGTGCTCACAAACCACGGCAAAGTGCCCCAGGCCTGCCGCACACACAGCGCCTTCACCCATCACCACACTCCTGCCCACTGGCAGGGAACCCCCTGAATTCCCAGGAGGTCTCCTTTCCCCACCTCACATTTATTTTACCATCTGTGCGATGTTTGTTAAAATTTGCTGGGTGTCCCCCAGTTCTCACAGGACCACCCCCAGAGCCCATTCTTCAAGCACAGCTTTGAGAGTCTAGTGTAGCCAGTTGTCGTCCAGCAGCACCCTCGTGCAACCAACAAGAATTAGGGGCTCGGCTCAGCGCCTATAGCTCAGCTGGCTAAGGCGCCAGCCACGTACACCTAAGGTGGC
>NW_003852496.1:3030961-3051268 GCF_000181295.1 Otolemur garnettii | reverse complement strand
AGTGAGACTCTGTCTCTATAAAAAAAAATATGAACCTGGCGTTGTGGTGGGCGCCTGTAGTCCCAGCTACTTGGGAGGCTGAGGCAAGAGAATTGCTCAAGCTCAAGAGTTGGAGGTTGCTGTGAGCTGGCGCCGAGCCATAGAAAAAAATTTTTTCATATCTCTATGTTAATATTTCTGGATATACCACCAAAATGCTTATGGCTGTTAATATTTCTGTATAGTAAGACAATGACAAATTTTTTATTTGGGAGTTTTTAATTTAAAAATTTAATTCTTTAAATAAAAAAATTTTAATTTTTAAAATAATCAATTTTCTTCATTTTTAATTTAAAAAACATCTAGTTTTTGCTCTCCTCAGCCATAAAAACAGCAGACATGGGAATTATCTGGCTTGAAATGATAAGGAACTTTCTTCAGAGAATGAAGTCAGTAAGACTTCTGGGCTTTTTTTTGTTTTTTTTTTTGTTTGTTTTTGTTTTTGGCCAGCGCTGGATTTGAACCCTCCACCTCCGGCCTATGGGGCCAGCGTCCTACCCCTCTGAGCCACAGGTGCCGCCCTCCAGTAAGACTTCCAAGATCACTCAGCCCAACTGGTGCAAAGAGGGAAAGTGACCCTTAGTCCTCATGCACCTGTCCCCTTAAAAAGTGGTGGTCACAGCTGGGTGTGGTGGCTCATACCTGTAATCCTAGCACTCTGGGAGGCCAAGGCAGGTGGACTGCCTGAGCTCACAGGTTCAAGCCTGCCTGAGCCAGACAGCCAGGCGTTGTGGTGGGCGCCTGTAGTCCCAGCTGGTTCAGAGGCTGAGGCAAGAGGATTTGCTTGAGCCCAAGAGACTGAGGTTGCTGTGAGGTATGACGCCACGGCATTCTACCAAGGGTGACAGAGACTCTGTCTCAAAAAAAAAAAAAAAAAAAAATTGAGGGTTCCATGCCTGTAGCTGAGCAGCTAGGGCACCAGCCATATACACCAGAGCTGGCGGGTTCAAACCCAGTCCAGGCCTGCCAAACAACAATGACAACTACAACCAAAAAATAGACAGGAGTGGCGCCTATAGCTCAGTGAGTAGGGAGCTGGACCCATACTCCGAGGGTGGCAGATTCAAACCCAGCCCCAGCCAAACTGCAACAGAAAAATGCCAGGCATTGTGGCAGGCACCTGTAGTCTCAGCTACTCGGGAGGCTGAGGCAAGAGAATTGCCTAAGCCCAGGAGCTGGAGGTTGCTGTGAGCTGTGACGCCAAGGCACTCTACTGAGGGCAACATAGTGAGACTCTATCTCAAAAAAAAAAAAAAAAAGTGGTGGTCACCTCAAGAGGTGGTACACTTATCAATGAGCGGTCACTACCCTGCACAGATGGGGATTGCCTTCAGGGCCTTTGGCAAGGCCCCTACCTAACATGAACCAGAGTTGCTATTCTCTAGTCAGACCTCATTCAGAACTGCTAACACTATGGAAGGGGGGCCTCCGTAGTCTTTTGACTGTTTTTAATTTTCAAACCCACCCCTGAAAGACCTGCCAAAAGAAAGAGCTGCAGGTTCTGAACAAGTGCCTAAACTCGGAGCGTCACGGAGGATGAAAGATCGGGAAAACACATAGATAATTCTTTCAGGAGACAGCTCTGAAAGGGCCGACGCCCATCCAGCTACCCGTCCGGGTCCCAGGTGGCATTCTTACAAACCAGTCACATGACTTCCATCCACAGGCCGTACTTGGGACACTGTAAACGCGGTCACTTGTAAACACACGGGAAAGCCTCCCACCACCACACCTCGGGCGACTTTGTGATTTTCAGTCCGGGAAAGGGAGATATTGAAAGCAAAGTGACGCAAGAGGAGAGGAGAGCTTATTTTAACGGTATCTAGACAGGAGCTATTCACGACAAATGGTCCTTATTCATGAACAAAAAGGAGGGCTGAGAGCTCCTACGTCTAACAGCACTGGGGGCTTCTGGTGCCACGTGACGCCAAGCAGCATTCCCACAGCACAGCCTAGAAGATGGGTTTTCCTGTCATTCACACTGGCCATTTCCAGCAGTCCTTCCCCTGGTTAATCCAAACTAATCAGGATTTCCTCCTTTAATCAGCACTTGCATTAGAATGTTGATAATATACTGCTAATTAAAAGGTAAAATAAAAAAATAAAATAAGATAAAAGGTAAAATGCAAGTGACCTTCCTCACACATCTGTGTGTCTGTCAGTTCCCACCACTGCCACTCTATGGCAGAGGATCCCCCATCTCACTGAGGAAGAAATGAAGGCCTCTAAGTGGCAAAGCCTGTCTGGCCTTTTGGCTCCTCGTCTGGTGCTTTTTCCTCATTGCATTTAAAGCCCCCAGTGCTGTTAGGTGTCAGGTGTCCTGAGATGCTCTTCTCATGACTGAACTCTTGAGAACGCCCAAAACCACAGCATCAGCTCAGAGCAAGAGCGGACCACTGACCCAGCATTACACGAAGGCCAGTGGGAGCAGAGGAAACCTGCAAGGGCTTAATAACCAAAGAAATGAAAATGGGGAAAGGAGACACACAGACACCCTGAGTCGCCAGGTAGAAGCAGAATATGCAAAAGAACCCTGGCGACCCTACTTCCCATGACCCCTCATCAGTTTGGGGTCACTACTCAGCCCTCCCTCCAAATGTCAGCAAAGTCTCTGGGGGCCAATCTCCAGTCTTTAGGAAAAAACCCCTATGACCCTGCGAGACAGATATTACTTTTGTCACTTCACTGATAGGCTAACAGATCAGTGAAGCAACTTGCTCACAGCCAGCCTGGCAACCAGGCTGAAGAATCCAGCTTCCTAACCCCCGCCCCACTCTCCCTTATCAGGTGGTTACAGACACCAACATCCGTTCCTGTCTGCGAATGACCTGCTGGGTGAGGTCCTTAACGATAGGGGTTTGCAAGTGAAACGGATTACAAGAGGTGCAGTCACATGCCTATGGTATAGCAGACCCCTTCACAGGGTCAGTTTCTGGTTTCAGGTATCTGCTGTCAAGGTATCTTGGTCCAAAAATATTACATGGAAGCTTCCAGAAATACAAAATTCTTAAATTTTAAGTTGCCACTGCTGTTCTGAGTAGCATGATGACATCTTGCGCCATCCCACTCCATCCTACCCAGGTCATGGGTCACCCTTTGTCCAGCATTTGTGCTATGTCACCTGCAGGTTAATCATACAGTGGCCATCTCTGTTATCAGACCAACTGTCACAGTATCATAGTGCTTGTTTTCAAGGAACCCTTATTTTACAAAAATGTCCCCAAAATACAAGAGGAGTGATGCTAGTACAGTGTTGCAATTGCTGCGTTTCATTATTGTTTTGGTTAACCTCTCTAAAGTTATAAACTAAATGATATGACAGCCATACACACCTAGGACAAAACAGTAAATACAGGTTCTGGTACTATCCGAGGTTTCAGGCATCCACTGGGGGTCTTGGAACATATTCCCCAAGGATGGGGAGATTTATGGGGCAAACTCAAGATCTGAACCTGGCACTGCACAGTTCTAAAGCTGGCCCTCTTTCCACTGCACATGTTGCCTCAAGACTGTAAGAAACCTCAGGAGGCAAGGTTTATTTTGCAATTAGGATGGCTATCACTGGTATCAAGAATAGATTTCTTCAGATGACCAGCATGACCTAGAACTTCTCTCTTATCTAACAGTCCTTTTGCTCTTTCTTTCCTCCTCTTTTTTTTTTTTTTGAGACAGAGTCTGACTGTGTCGCCCTCAGTATGGTGCCGTGGCGTCACAGCTCACAGCAACCTCAAACTCTTGGGCTTAAGCCATTCTCTTGCCTCAACCTCCCAAGTAGCTGGGACCACAGGCATCCGTCACAACACTCTGCTATTTGGTGTTGTTGTTTCAGTTGTCATTGTTATTTTAGCTGGCCCAGGCCGGGTTTGAACCCGCCAGCCTCGGTGTACGTGGCCAGTGCTCTACCCGCTGAGCTACAGGTGCTGCCTCCATTTGCTATTTCTTTTTTTTTGTAGAGACAGAGTCTCACTCTATTGCCCTCAGTAGAGTGCTGTGGCTTCACACAGCTCACAGCATCCTCCAACTCCTGGGCTTAGGCAATTCTCTTGCCTCAGCCTCCCGAGTAGCTAGGACTACAGGTGCCTGCCACAGCGCCTGGCTATTTTTTTGTTGCAGTTTGGCCTGGGCCGGGATTGAACCCGCCACCCTCAGTATATGGGACCTGCACCCTACACTGAGCCATAGGCGCTGCCCTCTTTTTGCTATTTCTGATCAAAACTGATTTTATCCACACAGAAAAGTACATGAGCAAAGTCAGCTCCTTGACTGGAAGGCCTGAGAGTGCAAACTTTCAAAAGAAACCGTTTCCTCTGACCCTGCCCTGCCCCCTCTTTTGAAAGTGTCAGTAGCAGCTACAAAAACAAAGATGACTCTTGTAGGGCCAAAGGAAGCTTGAGAGCCAAAGGTCCTGAAACCTGGAGGCCCAGGCCCAAGGGCACAGGCTTTCCCTCTGTGGAGGAGAGATCTGGCAGCAGCCCCAGCAAGCAGACAGAAGACCTGACAGAGCTGAATAAAGGGGTACAAGTCCACAGGGCTGACCTCTGCGCTGGACTTGAGGCCTGTGTGCCTAGTGATCTGCAAAAACGAGTTTACATAACAGGCCTTTGTGTTGTCCCAGATAAGGGGACAGAGTTTCAGTGAGGAGAGTTTCACAATGTTTTAAGAATTTAGAACCAGCTGAGATTTCCTGAGGACAGTGAGTGGGGAGCAATGAGGTGTGGGGAAGGGCACATTCAGACATAATCTAGGGAGGAAAACGGTTAACAGCAGTAATACTAAAATACATCCTAAATACTAAATACTAAATACCTAAATAAATACTAAATACCTAAATACGAAAATACATCCTCAATACTAAAATACAACATTATATTTTTTTATATTATAAATCCTAGGTTTTAAAACAAGAAATAGGTAGTACTGATAGTTTCTTTCCAGAGGGCACTGGGTGGCTTAGAGGATGAAGGAGGAAGGGAGATTTTTTACTGGATACTCTTAAGTTTCCAAATTTGGGGTTTTTTTTTCGAGACAGAGTCTCAAGCCATCGCCCTTAGTAGAATGCCATGGCGTCATAGCTCACAGCAACCTCAAACTCTTGGGCTTAAGCAATTCTCTTGCCTCAGCCCCCCAAGTGGCTGGGACTACAGGCACCCACCACAACGCCCAGCTATTTTTGGTTGCAGTTGCCATTGTTGTTTAGCTGTCCCGGGTTGGGTTCGAACTCTCCACCCTCAGTGTATGTGGCTGGCGCAGTAACCACTGTGCTAGGGGCACCCAGCCATGTTTCCAAATTTTGAAATTTAAGCCATGCCAATAGATTACCTATTCAAACATAATTCAAGAAAATTTTAAACAATTTTAAACACATCTAAAGTTTTTCCAACAAGCCTAAGAAGCAGACAGAATGAAGACCACTAGTCCCATTTCGCAGATGAGGATAGTAAAGTTCCAGGAAGGGAAAACCAATGGCCCAAGGTTGGGGTTGGAAGTAAGACCCAGACCTTCAGACTGAGGACTCCATAGCCTAACAGCAAGACTCAGGTTCACTTTCTTTCTTTTTTTTTTTTTTTGGCCAGGGCCGGGTTTGAACCCACCACCTCTGGCATATGGGGCCAGAGCCCTACCCCTTTGAGCCACAGGTGCCGCCCTCAGATCCACTTTCTTATGCAATCCTTATAGCTAGAGCCAAATGCAGCTGAAAGAGCACAGGACATGATCACCACATACGAGGTCTCAGCACCACAGCATACCCAGCCTGCCTGGAAAGAATCCAGCCGTGGACTATGAAAGTAGTATTAGCAGTAGTTGGATACTTTCCGGACAACCCTCCTATGTGAGCTGTCGGGGGCTATCTAAATGGTCCGGTTAACAGATAAATAACCTGGCTCGGCGCCTGTGGCTCAAGCGGCTAAGGCGCCAGCCACATATACCTAAGGTGGCGGGTTCGAATCCCCAGCACGGGCCCGCCAAGCAACAATGACGGCTGCAACCAAAAAATGGCCGGGCATTGTGGTGGGCGCCTGTAGTCCCAGCTACTTGGGAGGCTGAGGCAGGAGACTCGCTTGAGCCCAGGAGTTGGAGGTTGCTGTGAGTTGTGATGCCATGGCACTCTACCCAGGGGGATAGCTTGAGGCTCTATCTCAAAAAAAAAAAAAAAAAAACTTAAAATTGTTGGGTGTTAACCCTTATATTAAAAATCTTTCTAAAATGCCCAAAGCCACATTCTTTCAGTGAGTACAATGGCCACAACTGCAATTTTCACTAGATTCTTTAACCTTGAGGATCTTAGGGTCACCTTCATGAATTCAGAGATCAGAAAGGTGGTCAATGAGCACTGGGCCACACCCTGGGTTCACATCCTGGTTTTGCTACAGACTTTTAAGTTACCTTAAGTAAGCTGGTCACTTCATTTACCTTGGCCCGAGCTTCATTGTATAAATAAGAATTAAAGGCACATACTGAACACCATGTGTCTGTCGCTGGCCAAATGGGCATCACTGTGTCTTCAAGCAGCTCACTTTCTTTTGAAGGAGACAACAACCAGGTGATTTTAAGTTCTGGTAAGTTCTATGACCTGACACAAATGAGTAATAAGATAGTGGGTCTGGGAGGTCAGGGAATGCCTCTCTGAAGAGGTGCCATTTAATTTACACTGGGATCCAAATGATGAATTATCAGTTACATGTGATCTAGGAGCAGAATATGACAGGCAGGGGACGGATGCAAACGTCCAGAGGCAGGAGTGCACCTGGCCTGTTTAAAGGCCAGAGGGCTTGCCAGGCTGGAGAGCTGGGAGAAGGGGCAGAGGGGAGATGAAGTCAGAAAGGCAGATGGGTCAGAATCTGGATGCTATTCTGGTTGCAATGGAAAGTGAGTATAGAAATAAGGTAATTTAATTAATTTAGCATTTTCAAACTTCTTGGTTTTTATACACAGCAGCAAAACTTTTAATAAAATAACAAGAACTGGCTTCAATATACAACTAGATAAAAGTGGTATTGCTCTGACTGGTAGGGGAAGCTAAAGCCCTCCTGGCCCTCCCCCTTCCTCAACAGCTGTAAGCTCAGAGGAGCTAGAAACCACCAGATGATTGATCTCTAAGGCTCCTCCAACTCTAACAGAACCCCAGCATTACTGTCAAACGCTACAGGAGAGGCGGCTTAGGAGACAAAACTGGAGGACATTTTTGACCCAGGACAAGCCCTCTGAAGACTTTAAATTAAATCCCTCATGTGCACTTGCTTTCTGCAGGAAGAGCAACAATAAAATCTGGTTCATCAAGGGTTCCAGATAAAAATCACATCGCTGAAACTACAGGGACAGACAACAATCGGGATTGACAGGGGAGGGGGAATGAAAGGAGAACTGACTACAAAGGAACAAAAGGAACTTTCTGGGTTGATGGAATATTATCTATCTTGGATGTAGTGGTCACATTTGTCAAATTCACAGGTCTGTGCACCCACAATGGGCATTGTTTACAGTGTACAAATTAAACCTGTCAGAATAAAATCATGCTGCTGGCAGACACTTCAGAGGTATTTTACAGATGAGAAAACAGACAGAGAGGGAAAATGGCTTGCTCCTGCTCAGGCAGGAGACCTAGGAACCCCAGATGGAAGGACAGTGTCCTCCTAAGTTCACTGCAGCTCTGAAGTGGGCTCAGTTTCAGGTTTCCTGACTGCAAGTGAGAAGTTCAATAATTGCCAAAGGCTTTCCCACTCCAACAGGCTGTCATAAGGGACAAACCTCAATGCTTTGTAGTGAAAAAACTAGGGGGGAAATTCCCACCTAGTGTGTGCCCCGTGAGCTGGGGTTAATAATACCCGCTAGCCAGCAGAGAATGCACCTGCAACCCAGCTGGCTCCCAACAGCCTCTCAAGAAACAAACAGCCACTGTGACTCGGAGAGGTATTACCATACCCACATAACTCTTCTGCTCCGAGGCCCACCAGACTACTTCCTAAGAAGGACAATCTGGAGGTTACCACAGGAAAAGAAATAACAAACTGCCTGGCCCTACATTGCATAACCTGTGCTCAGTACACCCTGGGCTCCACTCAGACAGTTATCTCAACAGGTAAACAAGAACCCTGTCCTCTCCCTGACCACCATCAGCCCTGGGCCACCACTCCAGGCACAGGCCACTGACAGACTGTCATAAAGACACCGTGGCTCTTCATGCCTGTATTTTTACACTCCACTGTCCCTGCAGCTGCTGGCATCATCACTGGGCACAGACTCATGCACCGACACACTCCACCCATACCAGCCCTGGGTGGTCCTGAATGACTCAAAGCTGCCTCCTGCACCTCTCTCTTTTCCATCCTACAGAAACCAAAGAGAGTGCTATTTGTTTATTTTTTAAAACAAAACAAAAACCCCTTCAGGCAGGAGTGTCTGCTTCCTGGTCCCATCTACTCTAGAGGTACCCTGGTCACAGAAAGACCCTTGACTTACTTTTTCTCCACTGTGCTGTGGGAAGGAGGCACCACCCAGAAATTATCCCAATTTTACAGACAACAAAGACAAAGAGCTAAGTAGCCCGGACAAAGGCAACTAGGAACAGACCAACAACAGCCCAGAGAGGAACAGCGGCTGCAGGGCCAAGTGACGCCCGCTGCCCTGGTGGACACAGCCCCTGCCCTGTGCTGGCCTGGCCCTGTGCCCCTCAGAGTTGTGAAGATCATGAGGACTTGAAAACGTGAACGAAAGCAAGGATCTCTTACAGCGCTGTTTAGTGAAGTTACTGAGTGCTTTCTGCAAGCTAGAGCAATGCTCTGGCCCGTCTAGGGTCTCTTACCCGATTCGGGAGGACTGATACCTAGGTTACGAAACTGATTTCATTCATTACAAATATTATTTATCAAACCACCGCCAGGACATTGTGGCAACCACATCCTGCTACTTTTACTCAGAGCCATTGCCAAAGCGTGGTCCTCTCCCCCACCTTCCGGTATCTGCGAAGTTTTCAGTTTCCATCAAACTCCCGCTGGGGGAGGGGACCCGTGCAGGCCCCAGACGAAAAAAGTTCCACCACCAGGTCCACAAAGAGACTGCAGGGAGGCGTGGCCAGGCCGGAAATTCTGACAAAAAGTTTTGGCCCTCAGGTCCTAAAAGCAACTACTTCCTGATCCCTCCTCGCCACCGGAGATGTAGCCTTCGGGCCGCGTTCCCTCCCGACGGCAGAGCTGGGGGCTCCAGCTGAGCCGGGAGGGACGTGCTCCCCGCACCCCGCGCGCTCCGCGAGTACCTGCCACCTAACAGTCTCACAGCTGCCCTCGGCCAGCCAAGCTGTTTCGAGCAAAGGCCCCCAGGGGCGTCAGCCCGGGAGGGCAGGGCCTCCTCCTTCACAAAGCCTCGCCCCTCCCCCCAACCCAAAGCCGGGGCCTCTGGACCTGAACCCAGCCCAGACCCCAAGGCCCAGGCCTGCACCGACCGGAGGAAGAGGAAGGAAAGCAAGGATTAGCCAGAAACCTCGGCCCAGTGCGCGGGGTGCGCGCGGCGGCTGGGGTTCCGCTGCCCCCGCCCCGCCTGACGGAGGAGTCTCCCGGGGACCCCGGGCAGGCCTCCCACCTTGACCCGCTTGCCCTGGATGTCCAGCGTCTTCATGGTGAAGTCAACGCCGATGGTGCTTCCTTGGCGCTCCGAGAAGGCGCCGGTCTTGAAGCGCTGCACCACGCACGTCTTGCCCACGCTCGCGTCCCCCACCAGCACCAGCTTGAACAGGAAATCATACTGCTCGTCCGGGTCCCCGGGGCCTGGGCCCGGCCCCGCCATGCCCTTGCGGGAGCAGAAGGACCGGCACTCCGGACGCTGGGGCCAGCCTGGGCTCACCCAAGCCGCGGGCCGAGCTCTGTCCGCTCCAGCCCGGGGGCCGCCTGGCGACGTGGAGCCGCCGCAACACCTGAACAGGCGGCGCCGCGGACCGACAACCTCCGCCCCGCCCCGGCCCGGCGCGGCTCCGCCCCTGCCGGACCCGGAGCCCTGCGGGCGCGGCACCGCCCCGGACTCGCCTAACCCGGCCCTCCGCTCGACTCCCGGCGGGCCCTCGGCTCGCGCCAGGCCAGGCCCGCCCTCGGCACCGCCCCGACTCCGCCCACGGACCCGCCCAGTCCGCTCTGACCCCGCCCCAGAGCAGACTCCTCCTCCCTCCGGCACCGCCCCCACCCAGACTCCGCCCTCGGCCTGTCCCCCACCATCGATACCCCGACACGCCCACACTGGGGATTTTGTGTGGCCCCAAACCACTACCCACTTCAGACCTTTCCTCAGCCCGGAGCACAGGTCCTGTCCGGTGCCGCCCGCCCGCCACCTTCCAGGGGGTTGGCCAGCCTGCCTGGGCTGTCCTACCCGCTACCTCCCAGAGCCACCATCAGGGGCAGGCCCGAGGCAGTGGTGGGGCCCCTGCGCCTGCGGGCCTCGGGCCTCGGGCCTAAAATGGCTTCCTCCAGACTGGATCGCTGGGGAAGGGGACAGGCACTGCAGTGTTCATGCCGACAAGTGAAAATGCAGAGTACCTCTCACAGACGGATGGCAAAGGTGGTAGCATTTTCCCACAGTGAAGAAAGGATAGGCAGGAAGAAAGGAGAAGGGTTCAGCGAGGCCAAAAATTTACAAAACTGGGGAGGATGCCAAAATCCTTGTGGGACAAGGGACCCACTGCGAAAGGCAGCCTCGCAGTGGTTGAAGCAGCTGCCCAGGTGGCTCGGGGTCAGCCAGTGGTTGAAGCAGCTGCCCAGGTGGCTCAGGGTCAGTCAGTGGTTGAAGCAGCTGCCCAGGTGGCTTAGGGTCAGCCAGCTCAGTGAGGCTATGGTCCACTTAGGGGAACTGACCCAGCCAGAAATCACCAAGAAGAAGAACAAGGGAGACTTGAGGGGTGGGGGCGTCTGTGGAAGGGCAGACCAGCACTCCGGAAGTCCAAACATCTGTAAGAAGCTTAAACTAGATCACATAGGACTCATCCCCAAAGGACTTTAGAGCACCCAAGATGGAAGGGGATTGACGGTACCCCCTACCTTCTTCACACAGCCCCCCTTTTTTAGCAGTCTACTCTTTTTTTTTTTTTTTTTTTTTTGAGGCAGAGTCTCACCCAGAGACTGCAGTGGTGTCATCATAGCTCACAGCAATCTCAAACTACTAGGCTCAAGTGATCCTCCTGCCTCTGCCTCCTAAGCAGCTGGGACTACAAGTGCCTGCTACAACACCCAGCTAATTTTTTCTATTTTCAGTAGAGACAAGGTCTCACTCTTGCTTGGACTGGTCTCAAATTTCTCTGCTCAAGTGATTCTCCCACCTCAGCCTCCCAGAGTGCTAAATTACAGGCACGAGCCACCTGTGCTGGCCTCTATTTCTATTTAATTCAATAAACTTGACAAATGTCTACTATAAACCAGGCACTATTCAATAAATAGAGGGCCTTGGTATGTACCAGTGAACAAAAGTGGGCTAAAACTCAAACCCCTGCACCAAGAGCAAGTCCCCCCACACAGCTTCTACTGAAGCCTACTGGTCAGCTTCTCAGGCCAAGTGAGGAAGAGACTGGCTGAGGGAGCAAAAGCAGACCCCATGGCCAAGATTAAAGAGTGGTTTGTTTTGAAACAGTTTGAACTTCAACAGTCCCAGACAGGGAAGCCCAATATGCATTGAAAAGCAAGACATCCACTCAAAAAAAAAAAAAAAGTGCCAGTAGTAGAGGGGCAGTGTGGAGGTGCCAGAAAGAACTGGGTGGTGCTACTCACCTCCCTGTGAACCTTTCTGCTCATTAGCCAAGAGGGGGCTGGGAGGTAGGCTGGGCCTGCTGGCCCTGCAGGTGGGCTACCCGTTTCAGTGCTGTGCAGCCAGTCTGAGCAGGTGGGAAACCCCACCTGTGTCATCTGCAATGTTACAGGGAATGGGGTGGGCACCGGCAGGATGCTAAGAGGGGAGGCAGGTTTTCATCTCATTTATAAATAGCCCTAGAGCAGATGGGGTCAGGAGCTGAGGGTGCAGAGGAAGGAGGACTGGGATGAAGAAGACCACCTAAGGCCTGGGTAACTCATCTTCAAACAAGAGGGAGAGTCAGTTAGACTCACAGGGAGAAGAGGAGGGAAGTCGATGGAAAAGTATCTACGGAAAAGTTGCCTTTTGGGAAACTGTGGGCAGAGCCAAAGCTAATAATAACAGATATTTTTAACCAAAATCTCCTGAAACTGGTTCTGTGGCCTCTGAGTAAAGAGCTCAGCCAAGGTGACCACATCCACACCAGTAGTCACACCCACCCAACCAGCTACCACCCCATCCCAGCTATTTCCGGACCGGGCAGGAGCCCTGCTGAGACAATCCCTCATCTCCCAGGGCTCTCAAGAAGTCTCAGGGTATCTGCCAGGGATACCTGTAGGGTTTTCCTCCATTCTGAGCCTGAATCCTAAGAAGCCATGATGAGACTGGGCAGGGGAGGGCCTTGTGCACAGAAGGCTGGGAGCAGGGGACAGGAGCCCTGGCTTTTTACAGTGGGCCAGGCTCCAGGCACTTGACATTTTTTCCAGGAAGGAGAAATGCCTGATGTCTGAATGCAAGGAGGTGCCCTTGAAGACAAACCCATAACTGGGCCTGAACACAGTCCTAGAGGCTCAGATGTGGGTCAGTCTGTCCTCAGGGCCCTCTGATGCCTCCACCCATACCACAGGACGGCCCTGGGCCTCCACCCATACCAGAGGACTGCCCAGATTGCAAGGCAAACTCAGAGTTTGCCCTGGGTTCAGTCCTGGAGTCTCAAGTAAGGAAACTAAGGCTATGGTCCAGAGGGACTTGCTCAAAGCTGTGGCCACAGAGAATACAGAAGGATGGCTCTGCCCTCACTTCAGCCCCCAGGTGAAGCCTGGGATCAGGTCCCTTCCTTGCTGCCTCAGGGCTGGTGCTTCAGGGGCTCCCCCTGAAGGATGGCAGGATTTTTCAGTGATTCTGCATATCCTGCTGCAGGAAGACGAGGCCCAACAGAGAGAAAGAGCACCCAAACACCCCGTCTATAAGAGGAAGGGCTTTATCCACCAGCCAGGAGCTTCCGGCATAGAATTCCAAATGGCCGCACTCCCCGACTGGCTTGGTCTTTCCCTTTTTATCGACAGTCAAAAAGTTCCACCCCACAGGTACCCTTCTCAGTGGCCAGTGTGAATCAAGCGGGAGATGCTATTCCAGCCCCTATAGAACCACAGGATTTCACAGAAATGGAAATTTCCAAGTTCTAGGAAGTTAAGTTTACAAATTCCCAAGAGCTGAGTCACCATGGCTCACCATGGAGAGGACCCTGCAGGTGTATCCTTGTGGTCTCCTTGAGAAGACCTGTTCTCCTAGACCTCACCATTCTCGGGTATCTCCTCTCAATCCCAGTGCCACTGTCCCCTCAGAGCATTTAACCCAAGAACAAGCTGCAGGCATGGAAGTTTCCCTTTCTTATAAAAATCTTTAAGGGCAGCGTCTATGGCTCAAAGGAGTAGGGCGCTGGCCCCATATGCTAGAGGTGGCAGGTTCAAACCCAGCCCCGGCCAAAAACTGCATTAAAAAAAAAAAAATCTTCAATAAAGGCCAGGCACAGTGGCTCACACCTGTAATCCTAGTACTCTGGAAGGCTGAGGGTGGTGGATTGCCCTTAGCCCTGGAGTTTGAGACCAGCCTGAGCCAGAGGTCAGAGGAAGACCTCCTCTCTAAAAAAAAAGCATTGTGGTGGGCACCTATAGTCCCAGCTACTTGGGAGGCTGAGGCAAGAGGATCACTTAAGCCAAAGCAGCAAAATCAAATTCCTGGCCCCCAAATAAGAGGGAGCAGGACTTAGAGAAGACCAGCACTGGCTGCTGACCCATGGGTGCAGGTCAGGATTGACACATCATCTTGTTTTTTCAAGAGAGGATATGTCTTTTTAGAAAAATTGGGGCTGGGTGCGTTGGCTCATGCCTATAATCCCAGCACTCTGGGAGGCCAAGGCAGGAGGATTACCTGAGCTCACAGGTTCAAGACCAGCTTGAGCAAGAGTGAGACCCTGTCACTAAAAATTAGCTGGGTGTTGTAGTGGGCATCTATAGTTCCAGCTACTTGGGAGGCTGAGGCAAGAGAACTGCTTAAGCCCAAGAGTTTGAGGTTGCTGTGAGCTATGACACCATGGCACTCTACTGAGGGTGACAAAGTGAGACTCCATCTCAAAAAAAAAGAAAGAAAAATTGCATTTTTTAATGTTAGCCACTGATTCCTCTTCCTCCCAAACCACATTAAAAGGTGAAATAAAACATAGGCAGCCAGTTAGCAAATGCTGTTTTATACATTCCAAAATAAAAATAAATGGATTCATACAGTAGCAAAATATTTGTACAAAACTGATGGCTGAAATGTTCAGCACCTAGACAGCCTACCCGGGGGGCCAGGGATAGATCCCTACCCTCAGCACATGAGGTAAGAAAGGATGAGTGAGAAAGGAGCAGGAGACCTCAGGCAGCCAAGGGCAGTGGTCGGGAAGGGACACAGGAGGAAGAGTCTGTCCAGGACACAGTCTTCTGGACTCCAGGGAGAGCCCCAGCTCTGCACTAATATCCCAGGAGCCTTTTGGCTTCTTCACTCTGGGCCTGCAGGGTCTCACTCGCATACTTCTGGAGGAGTTCCATTTTCTTCCTTCGTACAAGAGCCTCCTCAATCTGTGGGCATTAAGAGTAAAGGGCTCATGCCTCACGCCTCAGCAAAGCCCCCCACCCTCTGCCAGAACCCAGCCAGAAGGAAGTCCCTCAGGAGGTCTGATTCAAATACCTAGATGGTCCCCAAGAGTTCAACTCCCTCCCACTGGAAACATTTGAACAACACAAAGTATTTATTGGTTTCATGTCAAGAAGAGAGTCCCGCCCCTCCTGGGCCCTCCACCCTGTTAGGAGAGCAAGGACAGGACCCAGAGTTGCCGGGAGCCCGGCTGCAGTCCTACCTCTTGCTGCGATGGCACAGGCACGTGGGCGATGAACTTCTGCTGCCCGTCATCCCCGCCCTTCTCCTGGCTGCCTTCCTCATCCGACTACAAACAGAACGACCAGAGGTCCCTCAGCAGGAGGCCAGCTAAGTAAGTGCTGGTACCTCTACGAGACATACTACCCTTGGAAGATGGACTACTCTGCAGCTATTTAACAGAAAAAAAAAAAAGGAATGAGGGAGTTCTCTACTCAAGGCACGTTATTAAGTAAAAAAAGAAAATGGGCCAGGTGCCTCCAATCCCAGCACTGTGGGAGGCTGAGGCTGGAGGACGGCCTGAGGTCAGGAGTTGGAAGACCAGGCTGAGTGGCACAGCAAGACCCCATTTGTACAAAAAAATTTTAAATTAGCTTGGTGTGGTGACACATGCCTATCATCTCAGCTACTCAGGAGGCTGAGCCTCGCCTGGGTGATGAAGTGACACTGTCTCAGAAATGAAAAAAAAAAAAAGCAATAGCACCCAGCCCGCAGCACCCGGCTGGGTTTTTCATGAGTCAGGGTCTCAATCTTGCTCAGACAAGCCTCAAACTCCTGAGTTCAAGCAATCCTCCTGCCTCAGCCTCCCATAGTGCTGGAATTACAGGCATGAGCCACCATGCCTGGCTATTTTTTAAATTTTAAATTTAAAAAATGTACCACGTATAGAAAAAAGACCAACGCAGGCTGCATATGAGTCAATACAAACTACTAATAACTAAAGGTACAATGTAGACTTGGAAGTGAGAGAAAGGACTCTTGAGGTGTGTCAGAAGCCCCCTGTTGACAGGCTCTGTGGCAGACCCCCTCCCACAATCAGTCCCCACACTGCTGAGCAGTGTGAGCTGGAATGAGAAGCCTTTGGGGGCACATGCTGTTGGAAGGAGTATAAATTGGTATGATCACTCTGGGAAACTGACTCACGCCTACCCCGAGACCTGGCAATTCTCCTCCTCAGCATGTACACCATGGACGTACTGCAGGAGAACAAGGAAGGTTACGCAGCCCTTGTTGTGTTACAGCCCCACAATGGGCACCGCACAAATCCCCATAGACATCAGACTCAAGAGAGGACAACCTACTCTGTGCAGGCACAGGCAAAACTCATGGGTCAGCAAAGGTCAGGAGAGCTGAGCCCTGGTGCAGAAGCAAGCAACTGGGGCAGAGGTCATGCTCTGCTTTGTCCTGGTACTGGCTGTGTGGCTGCATGAAAACCCAGTGGCCTGCACGCTTAGGCCTTGCGCACTTCTCTGTATCTGGAACAGTGCTCAGCAATGAAAGGAATATATATAGGGTCTCCCAATAGTCACCCCTCAAGTTTCCATACACAGGGAAGATGGGAATTTATAGCTAAATGTACCTTTATTTACAAAATACTCATTATGAATATCTCATTACAAAATTTTACAAAATATTTACAAACTACTTTCTACCTGTTGGCCACCTCTTTGTAAAATGTTATGATGAATACTCTGTAAATAAAGGTACATTTAGCTACAGTTCCCCATTTTCTCTAGATGGGGTAACTCTAGGGATGACTCCTGGGAAACACTGGACTACTGAGGTCCACAGCCAGCTGGATCTCAAGGGCATCATGCTGTTATATAAAGGCCATCTCCAAAGGTGACATATAGTGTGATCTCATTTACAAAACATTCTGAAATGACAAAATCTTAGAGCTGGAGACGGGTTAGGCTTTGCTGCAGTGAGAGATGGTGAGAAAGGTGAGTTGTGTCTGTGAAGAGGCAGCACAGGGGTTTTTGTGTAGAGGGGACAGTTTTGTGATGTGACTACACTTCAGTCACTTGGATCTACGCATGTGATAAAGTGACATGGGACTCAAAGTGCTCGTAACACCAATGTCAACTTCCTGGTTTTGCTGCCACTAGAACGACATAAAGTTGCAAGTACTGGGGGTGATTAGGCAAAAGGCACACAGCATTTCTCTGTGCCACCTTTTTTGTTTTTTGAGACAGAGTTTTACTGTGTCGCCACTGGTAGAATGCTGTGGCATCACAGCTCACAGCAACCTCCTCAGACAAGCCTCAAACTCCTGAGTTCAAGCAATTCTCTTGCCTCAGCCTCCCAAGTAGCTGGGACTACAGGCACCTGCCACAAACCCCACTATTTTTTTGTTGTAGTTGTCATTGTTATTTAGCTGGCCCAGGCTGGGTTCAAAACCCACCAACCTCAGTGTATGTGGCTGGTGCTATAACCACTGTGCTACAGGCACTAAGCCTTTTTTTTTTTTTTAAATTAAGAGTCAGGATTTCACAGTGTTGCCCAGGCTGAAGTGTAGTGGCTATTCACAGATGCAATCACCACACTGCAGCCTCAAACTCCTGGGTTCAAGCCATCTTCCTGCCTTAGCCACCCAAGCTGCTGAGACTATAAGCACATACCACCATGCCCACCTTATACTGTCTTAGCAACTTTCTGCAAATCTATAATTATTTCAAAAGAAAAACAGAAACCATCCTCCAGTGGCTTTCCGCTGCTCTTTCCCAAAATGCAGGCCTGCATATCTGCTCCACTCCTCAGCCTCTGCTCGTACCCTGTACTCACGCTTTCTGCACTTTGCTCCACTGGCCTGTGGTCTTTCCCTCACACCCACCACGGGATCCCCTAGAGCAGTGGTTCTCAACCTTCCTAATGCCGCGGCTCTTTAATACAGTTCCTGTGGGTAGCGAACCACTGCCCTGGAGCGCTCGGTTCCCCTGCTGGCAGATCTGGGCTAGATCTGGGCTGAGGGGTGAACTCCCCAGCAAAGCCTCCACAGGCTGCTCCTGCACCCAGCTGCTGCCTAGGGGCTGCCGTTCATTGTCTCTGCTCACTGACTGCTCCCCCTAGACTGTGAGCCACATGCTGAGCTCTGCACTGGCACAGCCCTGCACCTACCATGAGACCGGCTCACCATAGCTGCTAATCAAACACCTGCTGAGAGCAACGAACGTTTGCATTCCCCCCAGGTTGCTTCAGACCCTTCACTGACCCCTGCTGGTCAGGGAGACCTGAGCAGGAGCCTGAATCCCTAAACCTCTCTAAGCCTGCTTCAGAGATGTCACCGCAAGCTCCTTACATGGCATCACCTGTGTGTGGGTAAAGAAGAGCAAATCAGTTCTCTCTGGACCTATCTGGGCAGCAAGGCTTCCACATGCCAGGCTCTGCAGAAGAGTCTGGGCCTGGAGGTTCTGCCTAAGAGGGAGGGGACCCCAGTTTCCATTAGTAAAACAGGGACATTAGACTATGAAAGAGCTACTGGCACTGCCACTCCAACAGACACAGAGGTCACAGGCTAAAAGTTGCAACGGCAGCCTGTCTCTAAGAAGGAAGGAAGGAAACTCTGGAGTAAAGCACAGGTGATGACACGACAATCTGCTCAGAGCCATTCCCTCCTGAAGCCCCCTGCAAGCCTGTGAAGTGGTCTTCAAGCCACTCCACACACAAGCAAGCTGGGCTTGGAACCCACCTAGTTTCTGTGCCAAACTTCCTCCCTACCACGCTTCATGGCTCAGAGCAGAAGGCAGGGAGCACCTAAGGGGATCAGCTCCAATACCTCCTCCTCGGTGACAGCATAGATGTTGATTTCTTCCTCCTCTTCCTCCTCTTCTTCCTTTTCTCCTCTTGCCAGCCGAGCCTCTCTCTCTGCTTTCCACTTTTCCACTAACTCGGCTCTAACTGAAGACAAAGCAGACCAAGTGCTCTTATTCCAGTGTCTAGACAAACTTTCACACGATGCAGGAAAGGCCATGACGGCCCCTCTGGAAAGGGACATCCTCATTCTGCCCTGGAGAGTGGGAAATGGATGTGGGGGCAGTAGGTCCACAATAGCTGTGGCTTGAAGTTGCTAACAAGGGAGCTTTTCAGGGAACATCCTTGGATCCCCCCAGACCAGCAACCTGACTGGCTTCCCAAGATGCCCACATGAAAATGGAGGAGGCAGGAGCCAGCACGCTGGACAGGAGCTCCGACGCTGGCCAGCTTGCCTCCAGAGTCCCAGCTGGATGTGTCCCCTGGGGATTAGCACTGACATAGTCCTCACTCAGCTGCCATGAGGCTTCACAAGGCGGCCTCTTAAAGGCCTAGCACAGTGTCCAGTGTGGGGGACGGGCTCACACAGCGGCACCTTCTTGCTCTAGCACGGTGTCCGGTGTGGGGGACAGGCTCACACAGCGGCACCTTCTTGCTCTGCATCATTAACCCTCCAGCAGATCTAAAAGCTACTGAAGTGGGCACCATTTCACACCTTCAAGAAAGGCCAGCCTGAATGTGGGTCTTCTGGCTTCCCCAAACTACTACTTCTGGTCCAACATAGCCCTGCCTGTCTTGACCACAAGAGGGTCAGGGGAATTAGCTGACTATTACATCTGAATACCATTAGCTGCAAAGAAAGCCCCTTCTGGCATAAAACACTATTGAAAACCCTGTTTTCAAACGCAAGAACAGAAACCAGATGCCATCTATCGTGAAAAGAAATGCCCAGAGACCTACGTTTCTTTTCATATTCCTGTTCCAAAGGCACAATTACGCCATCATCTTCATCTAGGTAACCGTAGTACTCAAAATCAATCGCCTTCATGAGCTCAGCACGTGTCTTTCTGGGAGGAGGAAGAGCTACAAGAAACAGCAGTAACTTAGCTGAATTCCCAAGTCACAGTCACACTTGAACCAAGCCTGGTTCCCTGAAAATAAGACACTGTCTTATATTTATTTTTTCTCAAGAAGACCCACTAGGGCTTATTTTCAGGGGATGTCTTCCCCCCTCTGCACTGAAATGCATGGTGTGGCTATGCAGATATGCTGCATAGCCACACCCATCACTAGGTCTTATTATCAGGGTAGGGCTTATATTTAACAAATGCATAGAAATCCTGCTAGGGCTTATTGGGGGGTAGGTCTTATTTTCAGGGAAACACAGTAGCACGATGCAGCCATATAGCAAGTATGTTCATGAAAATAACCATGAAATAGTCCCTTCTCCATACCATTCAGAGGATTAAGTGGTGCACCTCTTTCTTAAATCAGAGCTTTGACCCAGTTAGTCCTTTTAAAAGATATTTATCCTAATTAAAAATAAAAACAAACACAAGCTCACAAACCTTTATGGACAGAGACAGGCATCACAGTATTACTTCTTCTTTTTTTTGAAACAGAGTCTCACTTTGTCACCCTGGGTAGAGAGCTTGGCATCATAGCTCACAGCAACTTCAAATTCTCTTGCCTCAGCCTACCAAGTAGCTGGACTACAGGTACCTGCCACAATGCCTGGCTATTTTTAGAGACGGGGTCTTGCTCTTGCTCAGGCTGGTCTCAAAT
>NW_003852496.1:3021621-3030356 GCF_000181295.1 Otolemur garnettii | reverse complement strand
TCAGGTGTATGTGGCTGGCGCCTTAGCCGCTTGAGCCACAGGCGCCGAGCCTAGATCAATACAAATCTTATGAAATCTGGAAATAATTAAAGGTCTACCCATGTAACAATGGTTATATCAATATGGTTACCCTACACCATGATACTCTAATCTTTCATATCTACCAATAAAGTTCTAAGTATACCTATGGGAAGGTATCAATGAATCCCAACCCGACAGGTGTGGGAGAGCCACTGTGATTCACAGGCCTCCATCCACTACCCGGCTGTTGGTAACAGCACCCTTGTCCACCCTCTGCTACTCTTGGTCCACGTCCTGTAAGTGGTGGTCACTGTATTGGCTGGCACAGGTGGAAGCCTCTCTGCATTCCTCCTGGCCAACGGGACTAGTTTATGATCCAATCAAAGCCAGCTGCACTCAATTATGAGAACTTTGCTTGAACTGCTTGGGGGGAAAATTGGTTGCTGAGAGAAGACAAGCTGTAAGTTGACAGAAGATGGCAAGCACAGGTGGACAGCTGGGCAGAGAAAGCAGCTCACATGGTAGACACCAAGCCTGTAACACCGAGACGTGTGAGCTGGATTCAGCCATGCCTGAAGACAGTTACCTTGGAACTTCTTTGGAGTTGAGTCATCTGTCTCTTATATTGATGAAATTTAGCATTTACATTTTTACACAGGTAAATGCGGTGCAGTGGCTCACACCTATAATCTTTTTTTTTTAATATTTATTTATTTTTGCAATTTTTGGTTGGGGCTGGGTTTGAACCCGCCACCTCCGGCATATGGGGCTGGCACCCTACTCCTTTGAGCGACAGGTGCCACCCTCACACCTATAATCTTAGCACTCTGGGAGGCCATGGCGGGTGGATTGCTTGAGCTCCTGAGTTTGAGACCAGCCTGAATAAGAGCAAGATCCTGTCTCTTATAAATTAGAAAAACTAGCTGGGCATTGTGACAGGTGCCTGTAGTCCCAGCTACTCAGGAGACTGAGGCAAGAGGATCAAGTAAGCCCTACAGTTAGAGGTTGCTGTGAGCTACCAGGATGCCATGGCACTCTACCCAGGGCAACAGAGTAAGATTCTGTCTCAAAAAAATAAAAGAAAAGAAAAGGAAAAAGAAAAAGGCCTTGAAGGGAACATAATAAACAAATAATAATGGTTACCTGTTACTTCTAGTAGGGGCACTGAAATGGGGGAGAGTGCAGGGGGACTTTAATTATATCTGTTACTACTTGAATTATATGCAGTAAAACTGAGTTATGCACTTTCTTGTTTAAAAAAACAATCTATGGCTCAGCACCTATAGCTCAACCGGCTAAGGCGCCAGCCACGTACACCTAAGGTGACGGGTTCAAATCCCCAGCCTGGACCCGCCAAACAACAATGTCAGCTGCAACCAAAAAAAAAAAAATAGCCGGGTGTTGTGGCGGGCGCCTGTGGTCCCAGCTTCTTGGGAGGCGGAGGCAGGAGACTCACTTGAGCCCAGGAGTTGGAGGTTGCTGTGAGCTGTAATGCCATGGCACTCTACCCAAGGGGACAGCTTGAGGCTCTGTCTCAAAAAAAAAACAAAAAACAATCTATGACTAGGATAAATAAAGATACATTTAGAAAATATGTAAATGCAAAAACCAGATACGCACAGCAAAATCACAATTTAGGAGCTGCCACCCTGCAGCCCTTTAAAAACTGAAGGTAATGGCTCGGCGCCTGTGGCTCAAGCGGCTAAGGCGCCGGCCACATACACCTAAGGTGGCGGGTTCAAATCCAGCCTGGGCCCACCAAACAATGACAGCTGCAACCAAAAAACAGCCGGGCGTTGTGGCGGGTGCCTGTGGTCCCAGCTACTTGGGAGGCGGAGGCAGGAGACTCTCTTGAGCCCAGGAGTTGGAGGTTGCTGTGAGCTGTGATGCCACAGCACTCTACCCAGGGGGACATCTTGAGGCTCTGTCTCAAAAAAAAAAAAAAACCGGAAGTAATTCTGCCCCAACATGTTAACAATTATCATATACAAGTTGTGAAAATGTGGGTCTTTTTTTCTGATGTATTTTAGGACATTTGTGTAATAAAATAATATCGCTTTCCTATTAATAGCATAATATGCACACTTTCAATTATTGTCAAGTGATGGTAATGACTCATTTAATGTGGATAATGGATTTGAAAGCAGAACTATATTTGAAGGAGATAGTGAAATGCCAATAGTGGTAAAAATACTGGTATTGTGCTGCTCACACTTTTTTCTACCAAGTATTTAGATCACTTTTCCTTTTTTTTAAGAGACAGAGTCTCACTTTATCACCCTCAGTAGAGTGCCATGGCGTCACACAGCTCACAGCAACCTCCAACTCCTGAGCTTAGGTGATTCTCTTGCCTCAGCCTTCCAAGTAGCTGGGACTAGGGTGCCTACAACAATACCTGGCTATTTTTGTTCTTGTTGTTGCAGTTTGGCTGGGACAAGGTTTGAACCTGCCACCCTCAGTATGTGGGGCCAGTGCCCTACCCACTGAGACACAGGTGCCGCCTTCTTTTTTTTTTTTTTAAGAAAGAGTCTCACTTGGTTGCCTTTCATCGAGTATCGTGTCATCATAGCTCACAGCAACCTCAAACTCTTGGGCATAAGCGATCCTCCTGCCTCAGCCTCCCAAGCAGCTGGGACTACAGGTGCCCACCACAACGCCCAGCTATTTTTAGAGATGAGGTCTCACTCTTGCTCAGGCTGGTCTTGAACTCCTGAGCTCAGGTGATCCACCCACCTCCGCCTCCGAGAGTGCTGGGATTATAGGTGTGAACCACTGTGCAAGGCCATATAGATCACTTTTCTAAAAGACAAAATTAAAATACACTATAACTCTAGACTAGTGGTTTCAAATTGTATTTTTGAAAGCCCAGGGTTTGGCTGAAGCTCCCCACAGCCACAGTGGTGGGAAGAGAAAGGAGAGGTGGGGTGTGAATTCTCCAGGATTCACATGGCACAGTTCTACCTTTCTCCATGTTTACATGGGAGGTTGGGGTTCAGCCCAAGAGTTTATTTGTTCTTCAGTTACAATTTTTTCAACTAATAAGTAACTAAAACGTAAGCCTTATTTGATGAACTTAAGAACAGTTTTGGGACACATCAGAGAAGCCTCTGGCCCAGACCCACAGACTGGTGTGTGCATAGGTGTGGAATTTGGCACCAGCCAATTCTGGGCTCACTTTTAGCCTCAACTGTGTACCCTGGACCTATGATTTCAATGCCAGTGCTTATGGTTTCTCTTAAAATCTGGGAACAATAATTACTACACGATATGGCTGCTAAGAAAAAATGTAAGAAAAGAGTTTAGTATATAGTATATCAACTCATGATTATACCAATAATCAGAAGCTAAAATCTTCACAAGTATTAGCTACTTACGTTCTTTTTCAAATAACTCTCTAACACCAGGCAGATCTTTTGCTGCTCCAAAGTACTTGTAACCTCGGTTTCCTGGGACTTCTTTCCCTTCATGATCCAGCATTTTAGGGCCAACTTTCTTATTAGGAAGAAAAAAAAAAGAAAATGGATTCAATCCTTAAACCCACCATTTCCATGTCTGCAAATACATTTTAAGATATGCCAATGTGGAAAATATTTACATGTGCAAAAGTATTTATGGTCCTCTTATGTCCCTTAAAAATCAACCTAAATAGCTGGGCATAGTGACCCATGTCTGTAATCCTCGCACTTTGGAAGGCTGAGGCAGACGGATCACTTGAGGCCAAGGAGTTCAAGACCAGCCTAAACAAGAGCAAGAGCCTGTCTCTACAAATACAGAAAATTAGCTGGGTGCAATGGCAGGCACCTGTAGTCCCAAATACTTGGGAGGCTGATACAAGAGGACTTGAGCCCAGGAGTTTGAGGCTGTAGTGAATTATGATGACACCACTGCGGTTGAGCCTGAGAGACAGAGTGAGACCCTGAATCAAAACAAAACACAAAAAGCAACTGCAAACAACCTAAGGATAATCAGTAGAAGACAAATGAAATATATTAGAAGATGAAAATGTATCTATTAAAAATGATGATGCCAACAATTATGTGACCATGGGCCAGGTCCTGTACTACAGGTGAAATAAATGCTACCAAAGACCATGATTTTTTTTTTTTGAGACAGAGTCTCATCCTGTCACCCTAGGTAGAGTGCCATGGAATCATCACAGCACATAGCAACCTCAAACTCTTGGGTCTGGATATAGTACATCAACTTAAAGAAGCAATTCTCTTCCCTCAGCCTCCCGAATAGATGGGACTATAGGAGCCTGTCACAATGCCTGGCTAGTTTTTCTATTTTGAGTAGAGATCAGGTCTTGTTCTTGCTCAGGCTGGTCTTGAACTCGTGAACTCAAGCAATCCACCCACCTTGGCCTCCCAGAGTACTAGCATTACAGGCATGAACCACCGCACCCACCCACATAGAAGTATTAAGGGATAAAGGGGCATGATACATTGTATTTAACCTCCTTATCAAATAGTTAAAAAAAAAAAAAATCTTGGGCAGCGCCTGTGGCTCAGTGGGTAGGGCGCTGGCCCCATATACCGAGGGTGGCAGGTTCAAACCCAGCCCGGGCCAAACTGCAACAAAAAAATAGCCAGGCGTTGTGGTGGGCACCTGTAGTCCCAGCTACTTGGGAGGCTGAGGCAAAAGGGTTGCCTAAGCCCAGGAGCTAGAGGTTGCTGTGAGCTGTGATGCCACAGCACTCTACCGAGGGCAACATAGTGAGACTCTGTCTCTACACACACACACACATAAAAAAAAAAAATCTCAAGGTACTTACAGAAAATAAAGCAAACACAACAAAATATTAAAGACTGGTAAATCTGGCTTGGCGCCCATAGCACAGTGGTTGCGGTGCCAGCCACATACACCAAAAGTGGTGGGTTCAAATCAGCCAGGCCTGCTGAACAATGACAACTGCAACGAAAAAAGGCCAGGCATTGTGGCAGGTGCCTATAGTCCCAGCTACCTGGAAGGCTGAGGCAAGAGAATCGCTAAGCTCAAGAGTTTGAGATTGCTGTGAGCTGTGACACCACAGCACTCTATCAAGGGCAACATAAACTCTGTCTCAAAAAGAACAAAACAAACAAACAAACAAAAAACCTGGTAAATCTATATAAAAGGTATATAGGTGATCTCTGCACTTTTTTGCTACTTTCTGTGTTAAGAACATTTTTTAAATGATATAATTGAGCCGGGCACAGTGGCTCATGCATGTAATCCTAGCACTCCGGGAGGCCAAGGTGGAAGGATTAGTTGGGCTTAGAAGTTTGAAATCAGCCTGGGCAATAATAAAACCCTATCTCTATAAAAAATTTTAAAAATTAGCCAGACACAGTGCTGCATGCCTTTAGTCCTAGCCACTTGGGAGGCTGAGGCAGGAGGATCACTTGAGCTCAAAAGTTGGAGGTTGTAAATGAGCTATGATGACACCCTGCCCTGGAGCCCAGGCACGAGAGACCAAGAGTCTATCTCAGAAGATAAATAATGAATAAATGATCGTTTATTGATATGAAACTCCTGATACATTCATTGTTAAGAGAACAAAACGTGGTTAGTTAGAACATGAATCATTTCATAAAAGTAAATATATATGCCTAGAGAAAATTAAGGAAAATAGAAAATGTTACAGTAGTTATTTCTGGGTAGGCAGAAAATATATAATTATACCATATATTATATATTTATAACATATATAAGTATACTTCCATATTTTATAAGTTCTATATTCTTTTTTCCCCAAAGTATATGTTATGTATATAATCAAAGTTACCATTTAAGAAAAAGACTAAAGCTTGAACCAAATTGTACACACAGTGAGCTCGGTTTCAGTTATGGCATTCATGCAAAAGCAATGGGAGGAAATATTCAAGTAGCTGCTCTAGGTAATGGGAATATGGCGAAATGTTATTCTGCTTCCTCATATTTTTCTAAACTTAATGTATTACTTTTATATGTAGAAAACAAAAATAAAATCATTAGGCATTAAAAAACTCAAGAAGAAAATATATAAAAACATTAACAGTGTTGAATTTTTGCTTTACTTTAAAGCAGCCTGCAAAGAAAAATAAAATCATCACAGATCTGCTAAAGCAGTTAAGTGATCCACCCGAGAAAGTTCCTAGCACAGTGCCTGGAACGTAACAGGTGCTCCAGAAACACGAGTGCCTTTCCTTCTGCAAAGGGAAGAACAAATGCTCTAATTTATGCCAGGTACTATAAAGTGCTACTGTGAGAATTACTGTTATCTGTCACCTTCATAAGGGTGAGAAGGCCAACATGTAGGAAAGCTGCGCCTCTCTGCATAACATATGACAGCCCAGTGATGAGGCTGTCACTTCCAGTGACCAGAGGCAGATCTTGTCACAAACGGGTAGAAGGGTCTGGGTCTAAGGCAGTACTTTTCAAAGTCAACACCCATCAGTGGGTCTTTAAATCAATTAAGCAAATCATAATCATTAATTTTTGAAAAATTAAAATGAAGCTGGCTGTGGAAACCCATGCCTATAATCTTTGGGAGGCTGAGGCAGGAGGATCACTTGAGCTCAGGAGCTCCAGATCAGGCTGACCAAGAGTGAGACCCTGCCTCTACTAAAAAATGAAAAACTGTCTGGACATTCTGGAGGGAGCCTGTAGTCCTAGCTAGCTGGGAGGCTGGGGCAAAGGATGGCTTGAGCCCAAGAGTTTTAGGTTGCTGTGAGCTATGATACCATAGCACTTTAGCCAAGGTGACACATTGAGACTTTCTCTCAAAATAAATAAATAAATAAATAAATAAATAAATAAAATAAAGAGGGCGGTGCCTATGGCTTAGTGAGTAGGGCGCCAGCCCCATATACCGAGGGTGGCAGGTTCAAACCCAGCCCCAGCCAAACTACAACAAAAAAATAGCCGGGCATTGTGGCAAGCACCTGTAGTCCCGGCTACTTGGGAGGCTGAGGCAAGAGAATTGCCTAAGCCCAGGAGCTGGAGGTTGCTGTGAGCTGTGACACCACGGCACTTTACTAAGGGCAACAAAGTAAGACTCTGTCTCTAAAAAAATAAAGTAATAAAATAAAGAAAGAAAAGGAAAAGGGCTGGGCACAGTGGCTCGCGCCTGTAACCCACACCTGTAACCCTAGGAGGCCAAGGCAGGTAGATTGCCTGAGCCAAAACGAGACCTTGTCTCTAAAAAAAAATAGCCAGGCATTGTGGCGGGTGCCTATAGTCCCAGCTACTTGCGAGGCTGAGGCAGGAGACTCGCATGAGCCCAAGAGTTTGAGGTTGCTGTGAGCTATGACACCACGGGACTCTACTGAGGGCAATAAAGTAAAACTCTGTCTCAAAAAGAAAAGAAGGGGAAAGGGAAAGGAAAAGAAATCAAAATGGAACAGAGAAAAAAATATCAAAATGCATCACACTAAGTATTTTTTCCAGTACATTTTTGTGTGCTGAGTTATAACATAAAATGGATATGTGTGCATTTTACAATGGGTTAGGGTCCCAAAATTTTGAAATACTGTTACATTTATAAGAGTCCAAGAAAAAACATAAAGACCACCAAATGGACTATCCCTGAAGCCCCCTTGGATTAAGCCAACAAGTGACTGCCCCAAGTCCCTTGGTGCCGAGAAGGATGTGAGGGGCCATGGTCACTGTACACACGGACACAGACAGATGAAGTGGCTTTCTCAAGAGCACCTGGCTGCTGCATGCAGGTGCTACGCCTGCCCTGAGTCCTGTGCTGTGGAATCTTCCAGCATCATCCTACCCAACCTTCTCAAAGGTTTCCCACCCACATGCAATAGTCACTTCTTTCATTATCAAAGGCCTACTCCAGGGCTGGGATGTGCTGGGAGGTGCAGGGGTACAACACTTGGTGGGCCCTGCCACTGGGGCTGCTGCTGACTTACCCCATAGTCAGGACCGCCCAGCTCCTTTATCCGGACTTCCCAGTGTCCTTTCTCCCTTAACAGCTTGTTAATTTCATCATTCAGGTCTCGAATTCGGAATTCACCTAAACCAGCTAGAAAACAAACATGCTAATGTCATTTCTTCAAAATCAGATAGTCTTAAAAATGAACGTCATTTTTTATGTACATTATATAAAAATATTCATTTAAATTGGTAAGAAAAATCAATAACCCCCAAAGAAATAAAGGGACCAGGATTATAGATTATAAACAGAGTTCAGACTAGAGTAGGAAAGACTCTCTTTCCTTGCACAAAAAGACTTCGTCCTTATTATCATTGAAAGCCTATGAACTTAACCCTACAGTTCTATTTATACAACTATTAAAACAGAAAATGCCTACGGGGAAAGGAGAGATTTAGCATCTAAGGCCAGTGGGCTGCAATGAGTGAGGCTGGCACCCTGGGTGGGCAGCATTTTGTGTTGGTCTAGCCCTCTCAGAAAAGCAATGTGTTGCCACATGGAAAATGTTTTGGCAAGGATTACAGGCCTGAGAACTATGCCTACAGGATTAATGGAAAGGATGTACACAGGAAAGGTATTGTCTAAGGTGGCCAAGACCTAAGGCCAAGAGCTGATGGTACACCTTACCATTTGTACCGTCTATGGTAGCCGAGAGATGATGGTACACCTTACCATTTGTACTGTCTATGGTGGCCGAGAGATGATGGTACACCTTACTATTTGCTAAGGTATTGTCTATGGTGGCCGAGAGCTGATGGTACACCTTCCTGTTTGCTAAGGTATTGTCTATGGTGGCCGAGAGCTG
>NW_003852496.1:3016419-3020779 GCF_000181295.1 Otolemur garnettii | reverse complement strand
TACACCTTACCGTTTGCTAAGGTATTGTCTATGGTGGCCGAGAGCTAGTGGTACACCTTACCGTTTGCTAAGGTATTGTCTATGGTGGCCGAGAGCCAGTGGTACACCTTACCATTTGTACCGTCTATGGTGACCGAGAGCTGATGGTACACCTTACCGTTTGCTAAGGTATTGTCTATGGTGGCCGAGAGCTCTAGCAGCTGGTTCATCCCCCCCTGAAGAGGGGAAAATAGTTAATGAACGGTGCGAGGCTGAATGAAACAGTATAAGGCTGCTTCAAGAGACCATCTTCACACACTGGAGACATAGCACAGCCTTTACAAAATAATGGTGAATGACAACAGCTAGTACAGAAAGGCGCTTACGTTTGTGTTACAGCTAAGAGGAATGCTCTAGAAAATGGGCAGAGGAAACTTTTTGGAGGATGCACATATTGGGCTAGACCCAGTAACTCATGCCTATAATCCTAGCAATTTGGGGGGCCAAGGTTGGAGGATCACTTGAAGCTGGATTTTGAGAACAGCTTGGCCAACATAGCAAGACTCTGTCTCTACAAAAAAAATTTAAAGGCTGGTCTGAGTGCAGCAGTGTTCACAACTAATTGATCACAACCAGTTACAGATTCCCTTGTCTCTTCTCTATTCCAACCGCTTGACTAACATAAAAAAAAAAAGTTTGTTTTTTTTTTAATTACCAAGATGTGGTAGCAGGTACCTGTAGTCCCTGCTACTGGGGGGCTGAGGCAGGAGAATCACTTAAGCCCAGGATAGTAAGCTATGATGACACCACTGCACTCCAGCCTGGGCAATAGAGACACTATCTCAAAATTAAAAAATTAAAATAAAATAAAATAATTCTTGCTTAGGGTAGTGGTTTAGATGGGTATATAAACCTGCCCAAACTCATTTAACTGTATGCTAAAAATATGTGCACTTTATTATTTGTAATGTTTGCCTAGATAAAATCCATTTTAAAAAAATAAAGAAAAAAATAATACATTTTGCCATTTCCCATCCTATTAAGAAGGAAAAGACCTGTCACCACCACTTTGAGGCTTTCTAGTACTACAGATCCAGAGAAGGCAGTCAACCCTCTAGAGACCTTAAGGAAAGGAAGGGAAGAGCTTCTGGAATCCTACTTCTCAAAGCAAAGCCAATGCTCATCTTGGAAAAAAGAATTAAGCGTTTTGTCTGGGTGTGATGGCTCACCCCTGTAATCCTAGCACTCAGGGAGACCAAGGCGAGAGGATCGCTTGAATTTAGGAGTTTGAGACTAGCCTGAGCAAGAACAAGACCCCCTCTTTCCCCAAAAAAGAAAAATTAGCCAGGCATTGTGGTGGGAAAATATAGTCCCAGCTACTCAGGAACCTGAGGCAGGAAGATTGCTTTAACCCAGGAATTTGAGGTTGCTGTGAGCCTTTTTTTTCTGTCTCCAAAAAAAAAAAAAAAAAAGAATTAAGTGGTTTGTTACTTTTTAATTGACTTTTCAAAATCTATATGCAAAAACATTACTCTTTGGTATATGTTCTATGAATTTTCACAAATGCATATGTAAAGTAATCATCACAATCAAGACACAGAAAGTTCCGTCACCCCAAAACATTCCCTCATGCCCCACTATAGTCAAACCTTCCCCTAGCCCAAATCCTGGAAACCACCAAACATACTACTTTCTGTTCCTATAATTTTACTTTTCCAGAACATCATATAAATGTAATCATGTAATATGTAGCTTTTTTTTTTTTTTTTTTTTTTTTTGCAGTTTTTGGCCAGGGCTGGGTTTGAACCTGCCACCTTAGGCATATGGGGCCGGTGCCCTACTCCTTTAAGCCACAGGCGCTGCCCACTATGAAGCATTTTTTAGTTTAGTTTCTGTCGAGAAATATCTGTTGGTTTCTTTTGAGAAACAAGCCCTGTTCGTTTTTGTTGCTAAATAATATTAGTATGCTATGGACATACATGTATGGACAAATCTTTGTTTACCCATTCACCAGAAGGATTTTTGGGTTGCTTCAAATTTTTGACAACTATGAATAAAGTACTATACATATATAGGGGTTTGTATAAAAAGAGGGACTTTAGGGCAACTTCCGTAGCTGAGAGGTTAGAGCGCCAGCCATATACATCGAGGCTGGTGGGTTTGAACCTGGCCCAAGCCAGCTAAACAACAACGACAACTGCAATCAAAATACAGCCTGGCATTGAGGCAGGCGCCTGTAGCCCCAGTTACTTAGGAGGCTGAGACAAGAGAATTGCTTGAGCCCAAGAGTTGGAGGTTGCTGTGAGCTGTGACGCCACAGCACTCTACCCAGGGCAACACAGTAAGACTGTCTCCAAAGGAAAAAAAAAAAAAAGAGGGATTTCATTTCTCTTGAACAAATCCTAGGAATGGAATTGTTGGACTGTAGGTTAATCGTGTGTTTAACTTTGTAAGAAACCACCAAGCCACACTCTAAAGTAGCCGTACCATTTGCCTCCTTACTAGTAGTATGTAAGAATTCCAATTGCTGCACATTTTGGCCAGCATTTGGTATTGTCATTATTTATGCAATAGGTATACAGTGGTATCTCATAATTTTAATTTGTACCCAACTATTTTTTTTTTGAGACAGAGTCTGACTTTGTTGCCCTTGGGAGAGTGCCGTTACATCACAGCTCACAGCAACCTCAAACTCTTGGGCTTAAGCCATTTTCTTGCCTCAGTCTCCCAAATAGCTGGGACTACAGGCACCCACCACAACGCCTGGCTATTTTTTGGTAGTAGTTATCATTGTTATTTGGCAGGCCGGCTGGATTCAAACCCACCAGCTCCAGGGTACGTGGCTGGTGCCCTAGCCGCTGAGCTACAGGCACTGGTAGTCTGTATTCAACTATTACATTAAACATATGCAAAGATGCTCATCTGCTGGTGGCACCTGTGGCTCAAGGAGTAGGGTGCCGGCCCATATACCGGGGTGGCGGGTTCAAGCCCAGCCCTAGCCAAAACTGCAAAAAAAAAAAAAAAAAGAAAGAAAGAAAAGGAAAAAAAAGATGCTCATCTACCTCTAGTATCTCCTTTGGTAAAGCATCTGTACAAACTTTTATCCATTTTTATAAAGCATGTTATTAGTTTCATTATTATTTTTAAGAGTCTTACTATCCCTTTCTCCACTGAATTGGTTTTATACCTTTGTCAAAAGTCAGCTGGCCACCTGTGTGTGGCTCTATTTCTGCACTTCTGTTCCATTGTTCTACGGGTCTATACTTTAACCAATACCAGGTCGCCTTGAATACTGGAGCTTTACATTATACCCTGACGACAGGTGGTGTGAAGGCTCCCACTTTGTTCTTTCGCAAAACTTTTTTGGCTCACTGTAGTTCCTTTGCCTTCAATTAAATTTTAAAAACCTTGCCAATATAAACAAAAAAATCTGACTGAGATTTTGATTGTTACAGCATTTAAAGAGAGAAAGAATTTTCTGTTAAGTCCTGGCATTCTCAAACACAAGGCATCTCTTCATTTACCTGGGTCTTTGCCTTCTTTCACCAACGTTTGCTAGTTTTCTGTATACAGATCCTCCCGAATATATTCTGTGATTTACTCAAGAAGTATCTCTGGTGTTTTGGTGCTTTTGTAAATAGCACTTTTAAAAACGCCCTACCTCCACCTGTTCATTGCTAGTGTATAAAAGCATAACTAATTTTGTGTACTGCTCCTCTTTTCTGTGACCCTGTTTAACTCACCCATTTTAGAAGTCTTTCTGTAGACTCCTTGGGATTTTCTACATAGAAAATTATGTAGGATTTTCTACACAATAATAGAAAGTGTTTTGTTTCTTCCTTTCCAATCTGTGTATCTTTTATTTCCCTTTTTTGCTTTACTGCACGGGCAAGGATTTCCAGTATGATGCAGAATAGGAGAAGTGTGAATGGATGTCATTGCCTTGTTCCCGATCTTGGGAGGAGATATTTAATCTCTCACCACTAAATGTTGATTATATACTTTTTTAGTAGAACTGCTTTATCAAGGTAAAAAATTTCCTTTTTATTCCCAGTTTGCTGAGAGTTTTTATCACAAATTATGTTAAATTTTGACAAATACTTTTTCTGCATCTGGGACGACCATAGAGCTTTTTCTCTTTAGAATGATGACCTAGTGAATTCTATTAAATGATATTTGAATGCTGAATCAACCACACATTCCCAGAATAAATTCTACTTCACTGTGATGTATTACCCTTTTTATATATTGATGGATTTGACTTGCTAATACTTTGTTAAAGACTTTTATCTAGGCTCGGTGCCTATAGCTCAACCAGCTAAGGCGCCAGCCACGTACACCTAAGGTGGCGGGTTCGAATCCCCAGCCCCGACCCTCCAAA
>NW_003852496.1:3013471-3015812 GCF_000181295.1 Otolemur garnettii | reverse complement strand
TTGTTGTTTGGCAGGCCCGGGCTGGGGATTCGAACCTGCCACCTTAGGTGTATGTGGCTGGTGCCTTAGCCGCTTGAGCCACAGGCGTCGAGCCTATAGTTATTTCTTATAATATCTTTTTTATGATTTTTAGCATTAGGGTAATGCCGATATTAAAATGGATTAGGCCGTGTTCCTTCTTGTTCTATTTTCTGGAAAAAACTGTATAGAATTGGTATTATTTCTTCCTTAAATATTTAGTAGAATTGAGCAGTGAAGCCATCTGGGCTTTGAATTTTCTTTGTTGTGAGGTATTTAACTATGAATTTAATTTCTTTAATAGATGTAGGACTACTTAGGTTTGCTATTTCTTCTTGAATAGTTTCTCTTAAGAGCAGAATTCCTGAAGTTCTGATTAGGACAATTGTCTGTAGCTGCGCTGCACGCCTAGCAACATTCCTGGCCTCTCCTCACCATGTGCCAACAGCACCCTCCAGCTGCCACCATCAAAATTTCACCAGACGGGCTGGGCACAGTGAATTGGAGCCTATAATCCTAGTGCACCGGGAGGTTGAGGCCTGACAATCACTTGAACTCAGGAGTTTGACACCAGCCTGAGCAAGACTGAGATTTTTGTTTCTATAAGAAATACAAAAATTAGCCAGGCATGGAGATATGCATCTGTAGTCCTAGCTACTTGGGAGGCTGAGGCTTGAGCCCAGGAGTTTGAGGTTGGAATAACCTAGGATGATACCATGGCACTCTAGCCAGGGCAACAAAGCAAGACTGCCTCCCCCAGCAAAAAAAATAAAATAAAATTTCGCCAGACTGCTAAATGTCACAGTGGGGGTTGGATAGAAAGTAAAGTTGTCGCTGGTTAAGCTGGTTCAGAACTCTCTCTCAAGTAAGCTTTGGTAGTTTGTGTCTTTTAAGGAATTGACCCATTTCATCTAAGTTGTCAAATCTATGAGCATAAAGTTTGCAATATTCTCTTAGGATCCTTTCAATGTGTGTAGAGCCTGGAGTGATATTTCCAGCTTGATTCTTGATGTTCTTAATCTGCATATTCTTTTTTTTTGAACCAGCTTTTGGTTTGTTTTCTCTGTTCATCTTGTTTTCAGTGTCACTGATTTTTGTTCTTTTGTTTACTATTCCCTTCCTTCTGCTTGCTTCGGGTTTAATTTGCTCTTCTTTTCAGTATCACAGTGTAGAAACCTAGGTTGTTTGACTTAAAACCTTTCTTCTTTTTACTATTTCAACACTATAAAGGACACAGGTATGAGCCAGCATGCCTGGCAGAGACCTCGTCTCTTAAAAAAACAAGAAAACATGGAATATTCACCCAAAAAAACCATGTATTTTTTCAATAAAAATACATTGAAACTATACAAAATATATTCTCTGATCATAATAACTGGAAGATACCAGAAAATTCCTAAATATTTGGAAATTATGGCCAGTGCAGTGGCTCATGCCTATAATCCTAACATTCTGGGAGGCCAAGGCAGGTGAATTGCTTGAGCTCAGGAGTTCAGGACCAGCCTGAGCAAGAACAAGATCCTGTCTCTACTAAAAATAGAAAAACTAGCCAGGCATTTTGGCAGGTGCCTATAGTCCCAGCTACTCGGGCAAAAGGATTGCTCAAGCCCAAGAGTTTGAGGTGGCTGTGAACTATGATGATGCCACAGCATTCTACCAAGGGTGATATAGCGAGACTCTGTCTTAAGAAAAGAAAAGAAATAGAGATGGGATCTTTCTCTTGCTCAGGCTGGTCTTGAACTCCTGAGCACAAGCAGAGTTCTAGGAATGGCCTCCCAGAGTGCTAGGATTACAGGCATGAGCCACTGTGCCCAGTTGTTTCATGTACTCTTACAAAAAAGAACATGTATTATTTTTTGTTAGGTGGGGTATTTTATAAATGTCACCTAGTAAAATTAATTGACAGTATTTTTCAGATCTTCTATGTCCTTCCTGATTTGCTATCTACTTGTTCTACCGATTATTGTGAGAGGAGTGTTGAAATCCCCTAGTCTGGTTATGGATTTGAGAATCAGGCACTTTATTTTTTTTTTTTTTTGAGACAGAGTCTCACTATGTCACCCTTAGTGGAGTGTTGCACTGTCACAGCTCAAAGCAACCTTAAACTCTTGGGCCCAACCAACTCTCATGCCTCAGCCTCCCAAGTAGCTGGGACTACAGGCACCCGCCACAACACCCAGCTATTTCTTGGTTGCAGTTGTCATTGTTGTTTAACAGGCCAGGGCTGGGCTCAAACCTGCTAGCCTCGGTGTATGTGGCTGGCGCCCCACTCACTGAGCTATGGGCACTGAGCTGAGAATCAGGCACTTTTTTTTTTTTTTTT
>NW_003852496.1:2997726-3013316 GCF_000181295.1 Otolemur garnettii | reverse complement strand
GCTGTCATTGTTGTTTAGCAGGCCCAGGCTGGATTCGAACCCGCCACCTTAGGTGTATGTGGCTGGCGCCTTAGCCACTTGAGACACAGGCGCCAAGCCGAGAATCGGGCACTTTAAAGAGACAAATGAGCTTACCATTCTGAATCTGAGCCACTTTTTTGGATATCTCTCCAATAATCTGTAAAATAAATAAATAAATAAAAGGGAGTACATGCGTGACTTTTGAATATGTTTGAAAGCACAGGAAAACAATAATTCAAAAACAGTAATTCAAAGTACTTAACACACTGGTTGAAGAGTCACTTAGATAATAAGCAGCAAAGATTTGTTACTCCTACTAAGACCAGATTTACCCAGGATGTACCTGTCGTCTCCACTTCTCAGCTTTAGGCAGCTCCGTACATTCTGAGGCAAGGAAGGGTCTTCGTTCCTAAGAATCAGCAAAATAACACATGTTGCCACTATACTAGTTACAAACTTCATGCAACATTCACAACTGATTCAGGTCTGAGGTCCAAATGCTAATGGTCTACACGCACTTGAAGTTTCCGTTCCAGATGATCCTCATCAAGCCATAAACCTCACTTTATAATCTCCTTAGGAAAACATCCATTATACCTAGTACAGTGAAACAAAGCAAACAACTTCAATGCCTAGTAATACAGAGTTGGCTAAATAAACTAGATAATAGCCATTTCATGGCATATTTTTAATACTTAAGAAATGATTGCTATCAGTGTTTAGAACACAGCATAAATATGCCTGTGTTTGGGTGTGCGTACGTATACATATGCATGGATGTGAGGCTTCAAAAAAAACTAAAAAAAGAAAAACATCCATGGAATGGCATATATCATCTCTAACCTGGAGAGCATTTACTGGTTTTAGATTAGAGCTGCTCCCCACATCACACACTTGCTAATATTCAAGTTTAGAGCTGTCTAATAATAAGGTATCTAGTCATCATACTCAGAAGAACCAGAGAAACTGACAGCCAGGGCATCTCACTGCCTCAGCTATAGGGAGATACAGCTGGATTCAATGTACAGACCCATAAGCGTGCCAGCAAGTCCAGATAAATGGGAAGATTTAAAGTTTGAAGTCTGTCCACGAGGACGTTTTACTGCATTTATTCTTAATACTTTACAATTCATAAGGGAGATTTATTTACACCAACCTTCACTTTTCCCTCTTCCAACTGAGCTTGGCGAAATCTTGCTAAGGCCGTCCTACCAGGAATATAAAAGACTCCATTAAAACATGCTCAGAGATTTCTCATTACCCATGTTCCCAGATGGGGCAGACCTGCTCATAACCACATTTAATGTCATTCATACATATTACGATTAAGAAAGCATGGGGGCCAGGCACAGTGGCTCACGTTCATAATCCTAGCACTCTAGGAGGCTGAGGTGGGTGGATTGCCTGAGCTCAGGAGTTCTAGACCAGTCTAGCAAAAGCGAGACCCATCTCTACTAAAAACAGAAAAACTAGCTGGGCATTATGGCGAGCACCCTGGCTGGGGCAAGAGACTAGCTTGACTCCAAGAGTCTGAGGTTGCGTGAGCTACCACACTGTCTACCCAGGGTGGCAGAGTGAGACTCTGTCTCCAAAAACAAAAGAAAGCACAGGGTAGTCAATGGTTTCCATGTTCCAGGGAACAGACCCTTGGCAGTGCTTTGCAACCTTTTTATCTCACAGCACACTTAAACCTATACTCAAATTTCTGTGGCACACTCAAATTATGATTTTAAAAAGAGTAAAAAAAAGAACATACTGGCTCGGTGCCTGTGGCTCAAGCAGTTAAGGCACCAGCCACATACACCTGAACTGGAGGGTTCGAATCCAGCCTGGGCCCACCAAACTACAATGACGGCTGTAACCAAAAAATGGCCAGGCATTGTGGCAGGCGCCTGTAGTCCCAGCTACTTGGGAGGCTGAGGCAGGAGACTCGCTTGAGCCCAGGACTTGGAGGTTGCTGTGAGCTGTGATGCCATGGCACTCTACCCAGGGGGACAGCTTGAGGCTCTGTCTCAAAAAAAAAAAAAAAAAAAAAGAACATACTTACTGTAATCTGAACTTCTTTCAAAAATAATTTAATTAATGAACTTTAAAAATTTGGGGGGCACACCTAAGATCCTCTCACAGTGCACCAGCGTGCTGCTGCACACCAGTTGAAAATCACTGGCTATTTGTTTTCCTGAACACCCAGGTATCTAATTTATTTACATTGCACATAAGGACTGTGTGAAACTATTTACTGACACTAGGATGAGCAACACATCCAGATGTTAAAAGAATAATATCATGGCATGCTCTAGCTGTCATCGCACAACTCCTACACCAACCACAGGTGAACAAATGTGCATCTAATGTACATTCTAGAAGCTGTCAGACAATACTCACAGGGGTCAGTCACAGTGGCTCATGCCTATAATCCTGGCACTCTGGGAGGCTGAGGTAGGAGGATTGCCCAAGTTGAGGAGTTAGAGACCAGCCTGAGCAAAAAAGAGCAAGACCTCATCTCTAAAAATAGCTGGGCGTTGTGTTGTGGCGGATGCCTATAGTCCCAGCTACTTGGGAGGCTAAGGCAAGAGAATTGCTTGAGCCAAAGAATTTGAGGTTGCTGTGAGCTGTGGTGCCATGACACTCTATTGAAGGTGACATACTAAGACTCTGTCTCAAAAAAGAAAGAAAAGTCCATTCCTTCGACCTCTGCCCCCACCCCCACCGCCGCTGCCACCGCCTGCCAGGAAGGGAGGAAGAGGGAGAGGAGCCCACGTCGCCTGTCACCCAAGTCCTCCAGCCGCACCACTGGAAGAGTGTAAGATGTTCACCTGCACCCCTGCTCTGATCCGAGCTGGATCCAGAGTTGCATACAACCAATTTCTGCATCAGTGTTATCTCGACCAGAGGCTAGGACTGGAGAGGGCTCTGCAGTATTTAATGGGGCTCAGAATGGTGTGTCTCAGCTGATCCGAAGGGAGTTTCAGATCAGTGCAATCAGCAGAGACTGATACTGCTGCCAAGTTCATTGGTGCAGGTGCTCCAACAGTAGGAGTGGCTGGTTCTGGTGCTGGTATTGGACCAGTCTTTGGCAGCCTTATCATTGGTTATGCCAGAAACCCATCACTGAAGCAGCAGCTGTTCTCATATGCTATCCTGGGATTTGCCTTGTCTGAAGCTATGGGTCTCTCTTGTTTGATGGTTGCTTTCTTGATTTTGTTTGCCATGTAACAAATTACTGCTTGAAATGTTGACATTCATATTAATTACGGGTATAATTCTGTGTATCTTACTGTGACTCCGAAAACTGTAGTATTGGTGTCATGGAAATGTACGTTACTTCCAAACTCATTTCATTAAAGATAAAAACTTTCTTTTTTTTTTTTTTTTTGAGACAGAGCCTCAAGCTGTCCCCCTGGGCAGAGTGCCCTGGCATTACAGCTCACAGCAACCTCCAACTCCTGGGCTCAAGCGAGTCTCCTGCCTCCGCCTCCCAAGTAGCTGGGACCACAGGCGCCCGCCACAACGCCCGGCTATTTTTTGGTTGCAGCCGTCATTGTTGTTTGGCGGGTCCGGGCTGGGGATTTGAACCCGCCACCTTAGGTGTACGTGGCTGGCACCTTAGCCAGTTGAGCTATAGGCGCCGAGCCAAGATAAAAACTTTCAAAAAGAAAAGAAAGAAAAGAAAATACTAATGGGGAAAACAAATAGGGAAAAAAGAGAACGCTATATGCAGAGAAAGAAACAGCTTTTTATTTTTTTATTTATTTAACTTTTTTTTTTTTTAGAGACAGTGTCTCACTTTGTCTCCTTCAGTAGAGTGCCGTAGCATCACAGCTCACAGCAACCTCCAGCTCTTGGGCTTAGGGTATTCTCTTGCCTCAGCCTCCCGAGTAGCTGGGACTACAGGTACCCACCACAACGCCCGGCTGTTTTTTTGTTCTTGTTGCAGTTTGGCCAGGGCCAGGTTTGAACCCGCCACCCTTGGTATATGGGGCTGGCGCCCTACTCACTGAGCCACAGGTGCTACCCAGAAACAGCTTTTTAAAAAGGTTCATATACCAAGAGGAAAAAATGAGTTCTGTGGTGGTTATTATGTTACACAAAGTTTACAGCAGGATATGGGTTGATACTTACATGGCCTTTTCTGCATTTCGAGCCTGGAAGGAGAGAGAAGGGAAGAAAATTGCCAATGTTTAAAATACTTTTTTTCTCATTTACTTTTTTTTTTAATTAAACCATAGCAGTGTATTTTAAAGTTTTTTTGGTTTTGTTTTTGGATACTTAAGCAGTTAAGGTACCATTTACCTCTTAGTAAAAAGTTTTTTGAGACAGAGCCTCAAGCAGTCCCCCTGGGTAGAGTTCTATGGCATCACAGCTCACAGCAACCTCCAACTCCTGGGCTCAAGTGAGTCTCCTGCCTCTGCCTCTGCCTCCCAAGTAGCTGGGACCACAGGTGCCCGCCACAACGCCCAGCTATTTTTTGGTTGCAGCTGTCATTGTTATTTGGGGGACTCGGGCTGATTCAAACCTGCCACCTTAGGTGTATGTGGCTAGCACCTTAGCCCCTTGAGCCACAGGCGCAGAGCCTTAGTAAAAAGTTTGACAAGGATACAGCTACTAGCAGACTGTTTTAACTGCAATAAGAACAACAAAAAATTCAAACGGTCCCCAAATCCTTTGACTTATACAGTAATCCTCCATTAAAATCTTTACTCCTGGCCATGTGTCACTGTGGCTTCACACTTGGCTTAAGCCCAACAGTTTGAGGTTGCTGTGAGCTGTAACACACCAAGCACTGTAACCAAGGGCAACAAAATGAGACTCTGCTCAAAACAAACAAACAAACAAACAAAAAACACTTTACTCCTCCACTGTTCCTAATACTCCCATTTGTCCTTCAAATTTTACTTTATCTCCACTCCAGAAAGTTCCTTCATGACTTTCTTCTCCATTAGAGAAGGTGGTCCCCTTTATTGGGGTTTATATTAACCAGGAAGTTAACCATCACAATTCGCATCATAAACATTAACCATCACAACTTTCTCTTCCTTTGCAGTGGAATTTGGGGAATGTTAAGTCTCAAGACTAGCTTTTACAAAGTGAATTTACATAAGTACTGTGACACTAGCGTCAAGTTAATTATCCCTGCAACACAGTGTTAGGCAGAGAACGTTTTCTGGGTTGTAGTATAAACAGAAAGAATACTTGCTGAGTAAGGGACTCTTACTCCCAGCTCTTCTACTTACCATCCCTGAGAAGTAGTCTCTCTAAACTTCAGTCTCCCCATCTTTACAATTGGGATCATATCTCTTATACAGACAGCATGATGATTTAATGAGATAAATACAGGAAGGCGTCAGGCACACAGTTTATAGACACTCCTCCAAACGGAGTTCAGGCTCAGCGTCTGTAGCTCAGCAGCTAGGACGCCAGCTACATACACCGGGGCTGGCAGATTCGAACCCAGCCTGCCCCTGCCAAACAACAATGACAACTACAACCAAAAAATAGCCAGGAGCTGCCCCGGGCGCCTGTAGTGCCAGCTACTTGGGAGGCTGAGGCAAGAGAATCGCTTAAGCCCAAGAGTTTGAGGTTGCTGTGAGTCGTGACGCCACCGCACTCTACCCAGGGCGACAAAGTGAGACCGTCAAAAAAAAAAGAAAGAGAGAGTTCGGCTTAAATCTCCTTTCAGACTCTCCCTTTCAACTGATACGGAAACAAACCCGGCAAATGCTTAGTGGGCAAAGGAGCACAGCGGTAATTTGGGAAATATCCTCCCACGGAAAGGACTGCTTCTAATACTGGTATCTCCCTTTGGGATCTTATGCTCATAAATCTACAATGGCTTTCTTTTCTATAACCTCACTATAGTGTCCTGTGCTGCTGCTTCTTTTTCTTTTTTTAAACTATAGCTTACAACTGTGCTTCTTATAGGGGCTTCATTTAATGAAACTAATGTCGTAGCCAATACTTTGGTAACTAAGCATTATCTTTTTATCGTCACTATATGCATTTTCACATTTACACTCCATAAACCCTTCTGGAACACATAAAGAAGTCGATCGCGCTGGACCACAGCGATCATACCCTCATACACTTCCTGTCATTCATTTACCCAAGAAATGCTGAACACCTACAAGATGCCAGTTTTAGAAGTTAAGGAAGCAACAGTTAAGAGCTACCTCGTGAAGCTTCTATCTGGTGGGGCAGACCGAGAACAGACAAATAATCCCAGAAATACATAGTCTGCTCTTGATCTCCCCCGTGGGACTGGGGAACAGCTGTCTCGCGCCACGCACCGTGACCCAGAGTGGGGTCCTTGCGCCTGTTTCAATTGCCCTATCGGTTACGTGAAGAGCTTCGTCGGAATTAAAACCATGTCCACGATGGTAACGCGCAATTTTCTCTTTCAACTTCTGACAGGTAAGAGAGGCAGGATGAGAACATCCACGTTACCCCCGAGGAGTCTGAAGCCTGCAGTGTTGCAACCCTGAACCCCGACGTCACCAGCACCCCAGGAGGGCTGGGAGCCCTCACAGCTGCCCGTTCCCTCGCCCCTCCCTCCCCTGCCCGCCCAACTCACCATGGTGGAGGTGAAGGCGCCGCCAGCAGCCCCGCGTCCCCAGGCCGGACTGTCAGCCCTCACCAGGAGTCAGGATTCCGATTGCTCGCAGGAAGTGACGTGTCTGTCGGAAGGCTAAACGGGAAGGACCGGAACCAAGGACCGGAAGGGACCCGGACCAGCGGCCCGGCAGGGGGCCGTGCGGACACGCCCTGGGGGCGGGCTGCCCAGGGTGAATATGACGCCCCTAGGTGCTTGCGGAGGGCCGATCTTCGGCGGCTGGCTTTGTTCTCGCGATAACAACTTCCCGTGTTAATTATCGGTGCTGTGTTGGGCGAGGCGCGGTGGTGCACGTCTGTAATTTCCTGAACTCACTGGTTCGCGACCAGCCTGAGCAAGTGCCAGACCCCGTCTCTAAAAAAATAGCCGGGTGTTGTGGTGGGCGCCTGTAATCCCAGCTTCTCGGGAGGCGGAGACAAGAGAATCACTTAAGCCCAATAAGCCCAAGAACTTGAGGTTGCTGTGAACTGTGACGCCACCGCACTCTACCGAGGGCTACAAAGTGAGACTGTCTCTAAAAAAATAAATTGGTGCTATGAAAACCGGGCGTTGTGTGCGATTGTGTGGAAGGCCGCCTAGGGTTACTGTTGCTAATCTACTTATCCCAACGGCCCCATTTTGAGTCTTATGTGAGCGCAACTGTCCCGTTGTGGAAATTACTTTCCCTCATCTTGCTGACCACAGTCCGCACAATGGCCTGGGGCCGCGGGGCGAGCAAGTACAGCCCCGGCGCTGCAACCGGCCTCCGGGTGGGGGCGCTGGAGCGCTTCTCGGGTAAATCGGAGCAGTCGTGCTTCCTGGGGGGTGGAGCGGGCCAGACTTCCTAAACTCCTTTCCTTGTCATACACTTTATAAACTCGTCTCCTTAAGTCACTTGGCCTTTCATAGCTGAACTAGTGCTTGAGCTCACCCTCCGTGAAGACTGAATTTAACGTCCAGGAAAGAAAAAGCCAAACTTTAGGAGAGAGAAGGGTGATTGGACAAACGTGAGTCACGTCCCAGAGATGCGGTCATTGTGTGAGGGTACACTGCTGGGTCTAGAACCTCAGGTAAGGACCAAGAGGACAAAGGAGAGGCCAGTCAAGTTCCGATTCGTTACTCCCGTGCGGTGTGAGCAATGAAATAAGCTATGGTGGGGAAGGTATGCAGCAAGTTCAGCCAGTTAACAGCAGCTTTCCCTTTCAAGCACACTGGCCAGGGGTGGCCACCCAGCTGCAGCCGGGAGGCCCAACCCAGAAAGGGAAGCATCTGACATACAATTCAGCATCAGACAGGACAAATACTCGGAATAGTCACTAGGACCTCATTCCTGGACGGGACAAGGAACAAATTTTCTCTACAAGCTATATGGCTTCCCCAGTACAGACTCGATCTCCCTGCCTCTCTGGCAGCTAGGTTCAGGATTAAAAAATGACCAGCAGTTGTTTTGTCACTTAGGCGACACCCATGAAAAGAGCAGACATCCTTTCTCCTTTTTCCCATCTCTGCTGAAAAAATAAACAGGAACAGCCAATTTAAACGCACAAACAGTACTGTGAGGGTGCAAGCAAGTCCCTCTTCCAGCTCCAAAATACGGAGCTCTATAAAAAGAAAAATGTCAAGATCACTGCACTCAGGTGTCGTTACAGCAGCTTAACATTTCCTTTAAGTATCTGATCCCAAACCACTAGTCACTCCTCAAATGAGACTTTTTAGACACCGCCATACCTTTACTCACTAAATCCCTGACTCTAGGATGCAGAGATCACATGCAACAGGATTCAAAAAACATTACCTATACTGATTGCCCTAGAATCCACTGTCCCTATATACTCACCCGAGTTTCACTTGGGACTGGTTTCTGAAGGGGACACTTCCTAGAGTGGTACTGGGAGCTAGAGCAAGCTAGTCCATAAGTGCTGTCTCCACAGTCACTACCGTTAGGCTTAAGACTCAAACCGACCTAGTCAGGGAGTCCCAATACTTGCTTGCAATTCTGGGCGGAATATAACCTGCTGGATGTCAAACCAGATATAATACCAGAAACTGCTGTCAGCTACTTTTGGACTCAGAAGAGGGGACAAGACTCACTACTGTTTGGTGGGATCAATGAACTGATAACGCCCTGACTCCAACTGACTACTCAACCAAGTCCCTTTAGCGTTAAAAAAAAAAAAAGTAAGAACCAGACTTATCTTGCCCATCTACTAAATGGCCTTCTTTCTCTGCTTCTGTGGATCCTTTGTTCATGCTGCTCCTTTGGTCTGTCGCACAACTCCTCCACCTGCCTAATCAGCCTAGTTGATGCTTATCATTTCACAAACTGTATTCATAACCTGGTTTCACCACTTATAAGCTGTGTGGCCTTAGATGACTTACCTTTTTTTTCTTTTTTATTTTTTGAGACAAGAGCCTCAAGCTGTCCCCCTGAGTTGAATGCTCTGGCATCACAGCAACCTCCAACTCCTGGGCTCAAGTGAGTCTCCTGCCTCCACCTCCCAAGTAGCTGGGACCACAGGCGCCCACCACAATGCCTGGCTATTTTTTTGGTTGCAGCTGTCGTTTGGCGGGCCCGGGCTGGATTTGAACCTGCCACCTTAGGTGTATGTGGCTGGCGCCGAGCCGACTTACCTTCTTTATGTTAGTTTTTCCTGTGAGTTGGCATATAGTATTTACCTTTTAAATGTTCTCATTTTTCCTCTTACATGATAATGGGACATTAGGTTTACAGAGTTAGTTTAGAGGAGACATGTCATACCAAGTACTCAGATCTATGTTCTTTTCAGTGATGAGTTCTAAATAAAAAAATTTCAAGCTGTGCAGTCAGGCTTATTATGAAGCCTAACCTAACCCCTAGACAGTCTGTTGGGCCTGTCTCAGGGCCTTGTATAACTTCCTCAAAAAGCTCTGATTTACAGGCCTCTCTCTCAAATCTTTTTTTTTTAAATCTCTATCACCACCCCTGGCCCTGACATGTAAGATTTGATGGCTGAATAGTGAAAGAACGAAAATAGCACTGCCCTGCCTTTTCCGTGCTGACAGTCCCAATTTATATTTGACTGAACATTTTTATAGCACTCTGTACTCAGTATCAAAGTAGGTATCTATGTATTTCTATTTATCTACACAGTTGTCTCCCTGTACCTTTGGGGAACTAGTTCCAGGTTCCCACATCCCTACCCCCCAAATCTGCAGATGCTCAAGTCCCTCAGATAAAATGATATAGCATTTGCATTTAACCTACTGACATTCTCTTGTGTACTTTAAATCATCTCTAGATAACTTATGCTTAACACAATGTAAATAGTTTATATTGTACTTTTAATTTGTCTTACTTTCATTGTTGTATTGTTACATTATTGGTATGTTTTTCATTTTCACTATGTAGTTGGTTGAATCTAAAGATAGGGAGGGCTAAGCCTATCAGTTATCAATATATGCCCCAACTGTGACCTAGCATCACATCACATTACTAATCCTAAAGGGACAGTTGTAAACTTCAGTCTAGCGGGCTGAATTTAACCTACAAGTCTCCTTTGATTTACACGTTATAAAAATTGGAAAAATCTGGCAGGGCATAGAGGCTCATGTTTGTGATCATTGGCACTCTGGGAGGCCAAGGCATGTGGATTGCTTGAGCCCAAGTTTGAGACCAACCTGAACAAGAGACCCTGTCTCTACTAAAAATAGAAAAACTAGCCAGGCATTATGGTGGGTGCTTATAGTACCAATTACTGGGGAGACTGAAAAAAGAGGACTCCTTGAGTCCAAGACACTTGAGATTGCTGTGAGCTGTGATGACACCACAGCACTCTCCCCAAGGTGACAAAACGAGACTCTGTCTCAACAAAAAAATGTTGATTTGGGGTAACACTGAACCCACAGTTCTGCATAGCAACCACTCAGGTGAAAAATTCTGGTATTTTATTAGCCCATGTGTCATAAGCAGGTTGAATTAATGTACATTAAGTGAAAAAACCGCAGTATTAAAGAGATCTTTTCCATCTTTTTGTGACACAGCAAGAGAAGACACATATGTCTGACACCCACCCCCTAGCACTTATACAAGGGCCTCACTGTCCTCCACTAATAAGGATTCACTAGTAAGGAACTAGGGAAGCTCCCCCAAAACATCCACACCCTCATTCCCCAAACCTGTAAATGTTACCTTACACAGCACTAGGGATTTTCCAGGTGTGAGTAAGGATCCTGAGATGGGAAGATTACCTCAGACTATCCATTGAGAAAACTAAAGCTCAGTGGTTAGGATGCCAGCCACCTATACCAGGGCTGGCAGGTTAGAACCCGGGCCAGACCTGCTAAACCACAACAAAAAAATAGCCGGGCCTTGTGGCGGGCGCCTGTAGTCCCAACTACTTAGGAGGCTGAGGCAAGAGAATTGCTTAGGTCCAAGAGTTGGAGGTTACTGTGAGCTGTGACACTACAGCACTCTACAGAGGGCAACACCGTGACTCTTGTCTCAAAAATAAACAGACAGACAGACAGATAGAAAGAAGTTGGTGATTTAGACACCAGCCAAAGAAAACAGAAAAGCCTCTGGAAGCTGTTAGACAAAGATTCTCCCCAAGAGCTTCAAGAAGGAAAGCAGCCCTGCTGACGCTTTTTTTTTTTGCAGTTTTTGGCTGGGGCTGGGCTTGAACCCATCACCTTTGGCATATGGGGTCAGCGCCCTACTCCTTCGAGCCAAAGGCGCTGCCCCCATGTACCAAGGGTGATGGGTTCGTGCCTGGCCCCAGCCAAACTGCAACAAAAATATAGCCAGGCGTTGTGGTGGACGCCTATAGTCCTAGCTACTGGGGAGGCTGAGGCAGGAGAATCACCTAAGCCCAGGAGTTGGAAGTTGCTACGAGCTGTGATGCCATGGCACTCTACCAAGGGCAATAAAGTGAGACTCTGTCTCTTAAAAAACAAAACAAGACAAAAAAAACCCTTTCCCCCCATTTAAAAAAAAAAAAAAGCTTGCAGTAATCTGTCACAGCAACAATATAGTACGTGCTGTACTTTGCAACTAGACAATGGGCAGAGGTTGGAAGAATTGAGTGTGACAGACAAAGACTAGAAAGCCTTGACAAGAGTGTAAAAATACTTTAACAATTCTGCTAAGGAGGGCTCCAAAGGAAGTAAGTTTAATAGTTTCTCTATAGTCTTAGAGAATACTTGACTCACGAGACTATTTGTAAAACTGTGGACATTTACAGTGCTGCTGGTAAGCAACATGTTTTTGGAAACTGGAGAAAAGGGATCCTTAGTAGCAGAAACCACTGCTTATAGTGGTTTATAGGACACATTTATAGCACAAATGTGTCCTATAATTTACCAACAATGATGAATTTGCATATCTAATTGAAGTTTTGTGGTTTCTTCTTGTTGCTTATAGTGAAACACAAGAAAGAGATACACTGAGGGAAGATGTGAAGCACAAAGACACCAGGAATTGACTTGGGAAATTCTCAGCTTATCAGGATAGCAAAGAATGCTAAAATTGGGGGTGGAAGACGGCAGAGAGTTGGTTATTGAAGGTGGGTGACAGCTACAGTGAAATTCAATGAACTATTATCTCTCCTTGTTTAAAATTTTCCACAATAAAAAACGTTTTTCAAGTTACTCTCACATCAGTTAGGCATGGTTGCTCACAGCTATGATTCCCAGCACTTTGGGAGGCGGAGCAAGATCTTGAGGCCTTGCGTTCTAGACTAGCCAGGGCAAAGTAACAAAACTTTATCTCTACAAAATATTTAAAAGATTAGCTGGGCATACTAGTGCACATCAGCAGTAGTAAGTCCTAATTACTTGAGGCCATGAGTTCAAGGTTTCAGTGAGCTATAATGACACTGCAGTCCAGCCTGGGTCACAAAAAAAACTGCCTTCCCTTAAAAAGGAAATCAAATAAAATTCATGTTTTATACATTACCATTTATCATTTTGCAAATATTCTAATTCTAAAGCATTTTTTGGTAGACCTATTTGATTGAGAAATCTAGTTAATGAAGCAATTCTGTAAAATGGGTGTACAACCTGCGGCCTTCGTGTACATTTAAGGACTGGTTTGTTTATCTGTGATGCTGGCCATCATAAAAAACATGCATGGTGGCTCGGCGCCTGTGGCTCAAGTAGCTGAGGCGCCCGCCACATACACCTAAGGTGGTGGGTTTGAATCCAGCCCAGGCCCGCCAAAACAACGATGGCTGCAACCATAAAATAGCCGCACTGTGGCGGGCGCCTGTGGTCCAAGCTACTTGGGAGGCAGAGGCAGGAGACTTGCTTGAGCCCAGGAGTTGGAGGTTGCTGTAAGTTGTGGTACCATGGCACTCTACCCAGGGGGATAGCTTGAGGTTGTCTCAAAAAAAAAAATGCACAGCCCATTTCTTTTGCTCATCAGCTCTCATTAGTGTTTGCATATTTAATGTGGCCAAAAATAGGTTGGACACCACAAAAGGCTGATACAAACCTTACAGCTAGGATACCCATAATTTAAAGTTAATTCCTAGAACCAGTGGAGCAGACTCTCTTCCACCCACAATACAGAATTATCAACTGTTTGAAAGTCATTGCCACATAAGTTCTTATTTCTATTCACATATATGCTGCTTGAAAATTAGTGAAAACAAAAATCTTGGCTCTGAATTTTGCCCTCTCCATTTTATCTGCTCAGGTTGACTGTGTATAAACTCACCCAAAATACCAGTGGACAAATGGTTATAGCTTGGATTGTCACCTCTTATCACTGGCAGAGTTAGATTTTTCTAACCATTAAACCTGGATGCACTGAACAAATACCCATCCCTCTTACTGAGTTTCCCCTGTATCACCCAGCCCTGAATCCACCTCTCTCAACCTTGAACCATTACCTGAAATCTAATCAATTCTTTATCAGAAGGCTCATAAGAACTCTGTATGATTATATAAGGCTGAGCCATAAATGGTAGGTTCCTCAGCCAAGCGTCAAGTCTAAGAAACATCCTAAGGCTATGTGCCTAATGCACGAATCTCTGTGGCTTACCAAGAGACATGCAACTACCAAGCCACAGGAGGAACAGGTTTAATACCACAGCTTGCTATTAGAACATTTACTACGAAATTCACAAACAGCAGTTAACTTCCTCAGCAAGGTTTTGTAGTATGACTGAAATAGATGTGAAGCAGTTATGTTTAATCAGTGCTCCATAAACTCTAACGTAAGCAAAACAGGGTAACTAAACGTAAAGCTCGGTGAAAACAATAACCACTGAGGCTGCTCTCAAAGGCAAGCTCCACCTGTGGGACTACGCCTTCGGTAAATTATTAAACTCAAAAGTTTTTAATCCAGTGGCATCTTAGAATCATTTAGAAACTTAAAAAATACCAATGGTCAGGACTCATCTCTGATAAATTCAAGACAAATGTCTGAGCCTCTCTTTCCAGTAAAAAGAGTATTACTGGCAATTACACCATAAGACTGTTATTAGGATTTATGCTTTTAAACTGTATCAACAATTACTAGAAAGTTGTTCTCTATCTATGCTTTATACTATGCTTTTTTTTTTTTTAAACAGAGTCTCACTTTGTTGCCCTTGGGTAGAGTGCCCTGGTGTTACAGCTCACAGTAGCCTCCAGCTCCTGGGCTTAAGCAATTCTCTTGCCTCAGCCCCCCAAGTAGCTGAGACTATAGGCAGCTGCCACAATTCCCAGCTACTTTTTTGTTGCAGTTTGGCCAGGGCCAGCGCCCTACTCACTGAGCCACAGGCGCCACTCAAAAGGTCACAGGAGTAGCCTCAAATACTTAAGGTTACATACTGCTGGTGCAATGCTTAACGATCATTACATATTGGGATATACTGCAAAAACAATGTACTCAAAACCTTTTAGAGAAATTATGGGCTATACGGTGCCTCACACCAGTAATCCTTGCACTTTGGGAGGCTGGCTGAGGAGGACTACTTGAGGTCAAGAGTCTGAGACTAGCCTGGGTAAGAGCAAGATCCCATCGCTATAAAATAAATAAATAAATAAATATATATATATATAAATAAATAAAAATAAATTAGCTGCCAGGTGTGGTGGCAAAGCACATATAGTCCCAGCTACTTGGTAGGCTAAGGTAAGAGGATTGCTTCAGTCCTGGAGAAGAAAAAAAAAAAAGAAAAAAGCCAACCTTTTCCTTCTGTGGTTAAGTGATTTTCAATATTTACAAAGAACCTCAAAACCAAAGAAGTAAACTAAAACTCTCAGTATAACTTTGGTTTTCCTAAAACAGTGCAATCACATCTACATTCCTATCAATCACATAACAAATTTGGCTCAGGGCTCGTAGCACATCGGTTACTGCACCAGCCATACACACCAAGGCTGGAGGGCTTGAAACTGGCCCGGGCCAGCTAAACAACAATGACAACTGCAACAAAAAATGGCCGGGTATTGTGGCAGCCACCTGTAGTCCCAGCTACTTGGGAGGCTTAGGCAAGAGAATCGCTTAAGCCCAAGAGTTTGAGGTTGCTGTGAGCTGTGGCACCATGGCAGTCTACCACGGGGGACACAGTGAGACACTGTCTCCAAAAAACTATATAAAAAAAAAAAACACATAACAAATTTATAAACTCAAAGCAACATCTGTACAAGGGATAATAAATGCTGAAACCATCAGGACACTGGAAACCAAGATAGGTTATTACACTTCCAAAGGAAATAAATACATACCACCACAGTGAAAAAATCTCCAAGACTGACTACTGTAATAAGTTCTGTACCAAATCTGAAACCCAATACCAAAAAGTACACACATTTAAAACATTCTTACTGGCTCAGCGCCTGTGGCTCAAGTGGCTAAGGCGCCAGTCACATACACCTGAGCTGGCGGGTTCAAATCCACCCCGGGCATTGTGGCAGGTGCCTGTAGTCCCAGCTACTTGGGAGGCTGAGGCAGGAGAATAGCTTGAGCCCAAGAAGTTGGAGGTTGCTGTGAGCAGTGATGCCACGGCACTCT
>NW_003852496.1:2994213-2997526 GCF_000181295.1 Otolemur garnettii | reverse complement strand
GGAGGTTGCTGTGAGCAGTGATGCCACGGCACTCTACCCAGGGCGACAGCTTGTGGCTGTCTCAAAAAATAAATAAATAAAACATTCTTACCCCCAAAAAGTTGAGAGGTAATCCTAATAATCAAGCCTACAGACCAGGAAACACTGGAGATATAGAGAAACAAATTCAATGATCCCATAAGGGAACAATCAGTAAATATTAAGACTTTCAAGAAAACTGTGCTATGGTATCTTCAAAAATCAAGGATATGGGGAACCTAAGTGATGAACTATTAAAATAAAAGAGACTAAAGAAATACATTAACCAAAAGAAACTCACAAACCATGTTTGGATCCTGGTTTGGAAATTATAGCCAATATAAAATTATCTTAGACACAACTGGGGCTACTGGAATAAATCAATAGGTATCAGATGGTACAATGGAATAAAGTTTAAATTTATTAAGTGTAATAATGGTATTGTGATCATGAGAACACCTTAATTCTTATGAGATCCATAATGAAATGTTGAATGGTCACATCTGTAATGTATTAAATGGCTCAGCAACAAATGTAACTTGTTAAATCTAGACGAAGCATATACGTAGTACATTTATTGTACTGATTATTCTTTTAGCTCTTTATGAAATTCTTTAAAATTAGTAGGCAAAAAGCTGTATGATCCATTTAAGTCATTGGTGAAGAAAGTTGAACGAGTTGAGGAGGTATACCTACGCTAGAAGTAGCTGTCAAACCACGGAAATCAGCACTAATACTGTGGGCAACGAGACACCAAAAACTTAAAAGAGAGGCAAAAGCAAGTTTTATCCATTTGACAATGCAGAATTCACTGTACATTTCCATCTACCTTTCATTCAATCCCTTCAACCTTGTAAGAAAATCCCTGGGCTTGGCACCCATAGCACAGTAGTTACAGCACCAGCCACATACACCAAAATTTGTGGGTTCAAACCCAGCCTGGGCCAGCTAAACAGCAATGACAACTGCAACAACAAAAAAAATAGCAGGCACTATGAAGGGTGCCTGTAGTCCCAGCTACTTGGGAGGCTGAGGCAAGAGAGTCACTTAAATCGAGAGTTTGAGGTTGCAGTGAGTTGTGATGCCACGGCACTCTGCTAGGTCAACATAGTAAGACACTTGTCCCCCCAAAAAAATTCCTTGGCTCAATGGCTACAGCTCAGCAGCTAGGGTGCCAGCCACGTACACTGGAGCTGATGGGTTCAAATCCAGCCCAGGCCTGCCAAACGACAACCACCACCAAAAAGTAAAAAATAGCTGGGCATTGTGGCAGGTGCCTGTAGTCCCAGCTATTTGGGAGGCTGAGGCAAGAGAATCGCTTAAGCCCAAGAGTTTGAGGTTGCTGTGACGCAGGACACTCCGAGGGCAACTAAGCAAGACTCTGTCTCAAAAAAAAAAAAAAAAAATTCTTGACATTTGGTCTAGTTTGCGGAGACAGGCAGCTGAAGCAGATTCTGACATACAAGAAATTGGTTTTTTCCTTGTAGAGGGGGAATACACTTCAAATTAAGAATCCAAATTTCTTACTCAGTGGTAAAAGCTGCTGATCCATAACACAAATCTCACTTTTGACAAAACCATTCACACGTCATTAAGGTTACTCTCTAAAAAACTATTTTTTAGGGCAGGTGTGGTGGCTCACGCCTGTAATCCTAGCACTCAGGGAGGCCCAGGTGGCATTACGTGAGCTCACAGGTTCAAGACCAGCCTAAGCAAGAGCAAGACCCCCATCTCTAAAAAAATACCCAGGCATTGTGGCAGGCACCTGTAGTCCCAGCTACTTGGGAAGCTGAGGCAAGAAAATCACTTGAGCCCAAGAGTGTGAGGTTGCTGTGAGCTATGATGCCACAGCTCTCCACCCAGGGCAATAAAGTGAGACTCTGTCTCAAAAAAAAAACACTATTTTTTAAAAAAGGCACAGTAAAACTATGTCTCACAACAGCATTAATTCCTACATGTACTGCACGATGGCTTCCTTTAATTAGCTTGATTTCCCTGTAAAATACATTACCATGTTACACTTGAATTATAAAGGAACACTTTGTGGTCTCCTATGCATAGGTCCTTAATTATGTGTATCAAAAGTCTCAAAACAAAAGGCAACTAAAGTACTACAAATGTTGTACAAGGATTGGTTATGTGAAGCAAACCAGTTCTACATTTTAAAAAGCCCTCTCCCTTCTTAACACACAAAGCTGTGCTTAACACCGGAGACAGAAATACTATATTATTAACTAGAACTGGGCTGACCTGAAGAGCCACAGCATTTTCCACATTTGAGGTTTCCTCCCAAAAAGCTGGGCCTTGGAAGGAAATAATTCCATGTACGCCAGCCACCAACCCTCAAATTTAACTGCAGTTAACAGCCAACCCTTCAAAAATGGGTCTCTCCTTATGCTGTTACATACTGGTAGTAGAAAATAAAATTATTTAATAGGCTTAACATCTGAGACATATACAATTTGCTCAGTAAAAATATCACATTATGAAAAAGTATTATACATGCCACTATTATGTATTTAATTTAGTGGGGGAGGAAGGAGTAGAGGACATCTATTAACTCATCTAGAAAATGAGTTCATTAAACCAGATGATTTCTAAGGTCCATCTTGACTCTAAACCAGATCCTAGAAAAAAAAATCCAACATTTCAGATCCTTAAGAAGCCCAGAAAAAAATATGAAATGCTAAAACACAGTAATATAGTATTAGAACTGTTCAGTATGAAAACAGAACTAAAGTGCATCATTATAATGGATTACAAAGAGAATTTTATCTAGTTCTGCAAAACAAATGTGATACCCAAGTATCTATACCCTATGCAGCCTTTTAACAGCAAATTTTCCATTACCAAAGACATGACTGAGTTAGTACAAAAAGAAAAGTCCAAACTGTCAGCTTTGAGTCCTCCACATTCCCCTCTTTAATATGGCATTTTGCACTATATACATTAATGAAAATTTTAAACAAACAAAAAGAACTTTAGTCAAACTCCCCTTCCTCCTCCAGCTTTATTGGAATAGTTTAAAATTACATTTCTATTTTCTAGGACTTCAGTTGCTTTTTCCATCTGACTTTTAAAAACTGATTACAGCAAATGAAACACAGTTGTCTAAGTGATATAGTATACAAAAATAACATCTTGATTTCTGTGAAAATGCATTTCTCTGCAATTCCTGAATAGCTCCAAATTATGCTAACTCTGAGCATTGATGTTTACTCTGGGTTTTAGATTTAGTCTTTGAAAAAATGTGTTCTAAACCTTTGTCAACACCATCTATACGTACAGCATCAAC
>NW_003852496.1:2986613-2992892 GCF_000181295.1 Otolemur garnettii | reverse complement strand
ACCTATAGCACTTCACTTTGGTGCAATCTTTTTGAATGTGTCCAAATTCTCCACAAGAATAGCACTTCTGCTCATCTGCGTGGTCGCAGTCACGAGCCAGATGGCCTGGCTTGCCGCAGTTGTAGCAGCATTGCTCTCGCTCTCTCTTAGGCTCCTTGCAGTCCTTGGCAATGTGGCCACCTCTACCGCAGTTATAGCAGGCTTCAACAATAAGGAAAAGAACCAGACCAAGACTATAAAACCTTTACAAAACACAATACAAAACCTCAACGGTGGAAAATCTTTTCCAGTGCTGCGTGCAGTCATACATGCTCACCTCTCCAAGTTCTAAAGGGGTGTGAAAAGAAGTATTAAATACTTACCATCCTCCTGGAGATCACAATCCTTGGCAAGATGACCAGACTCACCACAGCGATAACAGATGTCTGGAAGAGATGAGGAAACAAACTGGAAACCTATTTTGAGCAGAAACAAAAAGAATTTGACTAATTAGACCAGACCTGACACTAACAAATACTGAAATACTTCAAATTTTTTTATTCGACAAAATACCTCTATCCGAGGTAAAACCACCTCTGCCACGGCTTCTCATTCCACGGCCACGGCCTCCACCAGTAGGGCATTCCCGGGCCCAATGGCCAGATCGTCCACACTTGAAGCACTCATTGCTGCTCATGGCTGCAGTTAGATCTTTAAAAAATGAAAAATAACAACATTAAGCCACTGAAAATTACTTCTTTGATTCCCCTTTAAAAGTATTTTTGGAAAATTATTCTAGGGAAAAAACTGGCCAATATATTATTTTTTACAACTGCACAATTATATACTTAGGCATAACAGACCTATTATAAAGTATATTGAAAGTGAAAAATTACATAATGCATATTATATATACATATATAATGTATAATATATCATATATTATATACATTACAGTTTTTCATCTTTAAAACCAGTAAGATAAAGCATATATGTATTAATACACACATGCTAATGTGTGGGTCATTATGAAAATTCTGAGATACACAAAAATCAAGAAATGTATAATCTACATGAAGGGACAAATGAAACCCTCCCACCACTACCAATAAGCTGAAAAAGTTAAAACTAGCACAGGCGGGGCAGTGCCTGTGGCTCAGTGAGTAGGGTGCCAGCCCCATATACCAAGGGTGGCGGGTTCAAACCCAGTCCTGGCCAAACCACAACCAAAAAATAGCCAGGCGTTCTGGCGAGCGCCTGTAGTCCCAGCTACTCTGGAGTCTGAAGCAAGAGAATCACCTTAGCCCAGGTGTTAGAGGTTGCTGTGAGCTGTGACGCTGCCAAGGCACCCTACAGAGGGCGGTAAAGATTCTGTCTCTTAAAAAAAAAACTAAAAAAAAAAAAAAAGATACAGGGTGGTGCCTCTAGCTCAGTGACTAGGGCACCGGCCCCCTATACAGGAGGTGTCAGGTTCAAACCCAGCCCCGGTCAAAAAAAAAAAAAAAAAAAAAAACTTGCACAGGTCAATCAGAAAGGTTGCTGTCAACTAGGTTTCTTGGAATTGAAATAATGAACCAATAATACAGTCTCAAACTTTCATAGTGACTCACATACAATGATAGGATTTACTCGGTTAGTGTCAATGAGCATCCATTATTAGAAATAACTGGTAATTAGTATCTCCAGGTCCTGGAGATACCTGATTGTACAGCATAAGTTGTACAACTTAACGGATATGTTTCCATGGTTATGAGACTGTATAAGCTTTGAGTAAATGAAATCATTTATTTATCACAAAATCAGAATGAATCCAAACCAATGGAGGGTGAGAGAACAGTGAAAGAAAAAAATCCCTCCTGCAACCTGAACACCTAATGCTGCCTCTAGGCCCTGCCTCATGACTGAGATATAGAGCAGCTATGTTAAAAGAAATGTAATCTGTAAAAATTGGTTGGGGGGGGTGCAAGACATAACTTTTATCTCTAGACAGTACAATTCTCCATATGGCCATGGATTCAACCAACTTTGGATTGAAAATATTCAGGAAAGGCCGGTGCAGTGGCTCACATCTGTAATCCTAGTACTCTAGGAGGCAGAGGTGGGTGGACTGTTTGAGCTCCAGAGTTGGAGATCAGCCTCAAAAAAATGAGAAAATAAAAAAACTAGCCAGGCCTCGTGGCAAGTGCCAGCTAACTTGAGGTTGAGACAAAGCGATTGCCTGAATCCAAGAGGTTGTTTGCAGTGAACCCTCTCAAGGCACAGAATGAGACTCTGTCTCAAATAAAATAATTTTTTAGATGAAAATATTCAGAATAATTTCATCTGTACAGATTTTCACAGTCATTATTCGCTAAACATAACAAGTGTTTACACACCATTTGTACTGTATTGGATATTAAGCTAGAGATGATTTAAAGTATAAAGGAGGGTATGTATAGATTGTAAAAATACTATGCCTAATTTTATATTAGGTACTTGAGTGCCCAAGTATTTTCATATCCAAGGGAGGTCCTGGAACCAATTCCCCACAGACACCAAGGGACAACTGTGTATTAAAAATATTAGGGCCATGGAACTCTATCCTGGAGCAAAAGAGACTATGTGTCAAACAAACCAAAAAAATTTTATTTAGGAAAATAACTAGGAAGTACATGTTACTATTGCACTGGTAACATTTGTCTTTTTTTATCTTCTAATGTCCCTCCTTTCCAAATGTTTCTGTAATTTTATATTTAAAACAAAACTACTCAGAATTTCACAATAGACTACTTTTTGTTAGAGACAAGAGTCTCACTATCCTGCCCCAGCTAGAATGCCATGGGCCTCAAATTCTTGAGCTCAAGTGATCCTCTTGCCTCAGCCTCCCAACTAGCTAGGACTACAGGTGCCTGCCAAAGGCCAGGCTATTTTTCAGAGCTAGGGGTCTCACTCTTGCTCAGGCTGGTCTCAAACTCCTGAACTCAAGCAATCCCCCCACTTGGGCCTCCCAGAGTACTGGGATTACAGGTACAAACACACAGCCAGACTCCTTTATTAGGTAAAATTTTAAAACAAACCCCCCCCAGGCAATTATTTTGTACTTCTTTTGTAAGAATCAAAAATTAATTGATGCTAATCTTAGAATAAAATGTAATTGAATGAAAATAATGTAATTTTATTTTTCCACAGTTCCATATTTAAGTATTTTATCCTAAATTCTAGTGTCCAGCAATGATACACAAAGTAGTATTGTAAATACTCAAACCTGGTAACATCTAGAAAAAAAATATTGTTTCAACACAGAAAAACTGATTGAATAGTGGAATTAGCGAAGCCAATCACAGCACCAAAACCCTAAAAGGCAATAAAAAATGGCAAGGTCCACCTTTCAATTACTATTTAATTATTAACTTGTAGAGAAACATACTGACTAAAAATTAAGCTAACACTTTCTTTCAGAAAGTTTTCACTGTCAAATGAAAATTTATCTCAACACTCTACAATCTGACTGAGGATAATTTTTTTTTTTTTTTTTTGAGACAGTCTCACTTTGTCATCCATGATAGAGCACTGTGGCATCTCAGCTAACAGCAAAACTCCTGGGCTCAAGTGTTTCTTTTGCCTCAGCCTCTCCAATAGCTGGAACTACAGGCAATACAATACCCAGCTATTTTTAGAGACAAGATGTCACTCTGGTTCAGGCTGGTCTCCAACTCATGAGTTCAGGCAATCCATCCACCTCCGACTCCCAGAGTGCTAGGAGAGGGTAAAAAAAAATTTTTTTTTTTTTTTTTAGACGGAGCCTCAAGCTATCCCCCTGGGTAGAGTGACATGGCATCACGCTCACAGCAACCTCCAACTCCTGGGCTCAAGCGAGTCTCCTGCCTCAGCCTCCCAAGTAGCTGGGACTACAGGTGCCCGCCACGACACCCGGCCATTTTTTGGTTGCAGCCATCATTGTTGTTTGGTGGGCCCGGGCTGGGGATTCGAACCCGCCACCTTAGGTGTATGTGGCTGGTGCCTTAGCCGCTTGAGCCACAGGCGCCGAGCCGAGAGGGTAAAATTTTCAAAGGAATCTTTAGACCAACTCTTGCCACTTGCCTTATGAACATATCACCCCCCCCCAAAAAAAAAAAAAAAGCTAGACTTTAAGTATGGGATACTTGTGGTTTCAGAAATAGTCAGAAAAAGTCAACCAAAGAAGGAAATTTGTTTATTTATTTATTTATTTTTGAGACAAAAGCTTCAAGCTATCCCCCCTGGGTACAGTGCCGTAGCATCACAGCTCACAGCAACCCCCAACTCCTGGGCTCAAGCAAGTCTCCTGCCTCAGCCTCCCAAGTAGCTGCGACCACAGGTGCCTGCCACAGTGCCCAGCTATTTTTCTGGTTGCAGCCATCATTGTTTTGGCAGGCCCAGGCTGGATTTGAACCCACCACCTTAGGTATATGGTGGCTGGCGCCTTTGCCACTTGAGCCACAGGCACCGGAGCCAGGAAATTTAAAAATACATTTTTATGGCATTTGTATTTACATTTCCTTTGTAACCATTCTTATAATTGTACTGGTATTTGCATTCTAAATTATATGAAATGCTTGCTAGTTTCCACCAGAAGAACTAGCCAGGGCAAAAAAAAAAAAAAAAAAAGGATGGCATATAAAATGATCAAAGAAAAAAGTTGCTTATGTTACCTCCTCCTTACCTGTGCCCATTTTCTTCATTTTGCTTCTCCAGTTTCAATTAGATCAATTTAAGCATACTTAAATATTGCTCTCCTGAGTTCTTTGTACCTAAAATGATCACTTTTACAATGTAATTCAGGTAAATTTGGCCAGTCCTGAACATAAACCCTATAATCCTAGCACTCTGGGAGGCTTAAGTGAGAGGACTGCTTGAGCTCAGAGTTTGAGATCGGTCTAGGCAAGAGTAAGACCCCCATCTTACCTTGGGAGGCTGAGGCAGGAGGATGGCGTAAGCCCAGAAGTTTGAGGCTACAGTGAGCTACAAGGCCAATGCACTGCACTCCGGCCAGGGTGATAGGGCAAGACTGTCCCTGCCCCACCCCACCCCCCCGGAAATCTGATTATCTAAATATTCACTAGGTATTTTTATCTAAAGAAATACTTACTGACAATCTCTCCTTCAGGCTGCTTTAAAAGGACCTATTTATTTCACAATTGTAAAAGTACAAAGGAAAAATGTTATAAAGGATCATCAAATGCTTACCAGTGATATAAAGCCAGTGGTTAAAATTTTAAGTCTACTTTCAACACAGAAATACTAATTTTAAAAACTTAGCTATTGGAACTGAGTAACCAATGTGAAGATTTTTCATAAACTCTTTGTTTTGTTTAGCTCTGTTTATGGGATCCAGATCTAATGTATTGGGGAGGGGAGACAGGAAAAGAAATACTTCTTGAAAGAAAAGTATTGACAAAAATAGCATATTAAGATTAAACATCTTTTTTAAGAGAAAGAGTCTTGCTGTCACCCAGGCTTAAGTACAGTGGTGCAATCACAGTTCACTGCAGCCTCCTACTCTTGGGCTCAAGCAAAGGAATCCTCCTGCCTCAGCCTCCTGGTAGCTATCCTAATTCCCAGCTGAAAATTTGGTTAAATGCGATTATTTCAATATGGACTACAAATTACATTTACAGAAAGCAATATTTCTCCATTTACACAGTACTTCCCATTAACACAGTGCCTTATAGGACTGCAATTAAACTATTCTGCAAAAACAGGCACTTCTCAGTGGCAAGGGCCTAACTTTTTACATTGTAACACAATTTCTAGATGTTGGTTTTGCCATCAAAAAACTTTGTTTACTAGCGTAAATTAAGGTTAAAAAGACCCCAAAAGGAAAAAAATTCACTAAGTCTTAAAACGGAAAAAAAAAATTTCATTAATAGCCCCCAAACTCATCATCAGTATGATACATGCCTTTTAAAGAGGTCTTTCCAAAGGGCTTAGGTAATATGTATGTAATTTGCCTTTTCTTCCCTTTTGCTAAGCCAATCATAAACAGTGAATCAGGTGATCGACACTTTCATTCAATAACTGGTCCCTTGCAATAGATCTGTCTCTTCAGTAACATCATTAAACCAACCAATTCCCACCATGTTTTAGAGGTCTACTGCTTATCCTAGGAGGCGAGTCCTCATCTTAAGTACAAATGTATTTAAATGTCTTCAGAAAATTCCATGTTTTCCTTAGAAAAACTACATTAAAGTAGACAGAGTTGGCTCGGCGCCTATAGCTCAACCGGCTAAGGCGCCAGCCACGTACACCTAAGGTGGCGGGTTCGAGTCCCCAGCCCGGACC
>NW_003852496.1:2977348-2986413 GCF_000181295.1 Otolemur garnettii | reverse complement strand
AAAAAAAAAAAAAAAAATAAAGTAGACAGAGTTGAGAATTATGGCCTCATGACTCTCACTTGCTATGTAACAGCTCCTGGCTAGAATTTTGCTACACTGTCCTGTTCTTCCCTGCCCCTTCTCCACGTGTCACCTTTTCCATCCTTCAAGCCAACAGAAATACTGCTTTCTGTAAATGCCAACTCTATTTAAAAAAAAAAACCCAGGACACTTTGTTAATATCTGTCTGATGGCTCTACCACATTGCTTTTTATCATATTCTTTTAAGGCAGAGACGAAGTAATTTACCTTTAAATCATCACAACAACCCATAGTTATCTTTTAAGGCACTTAACCCAGCTTACTCACATACTTTGTTAACTTCAAAGACATCTGATAGCTCTTCTCATCCTTACTTGTAGAAGGGACAAGATAATCTGTCACAAGAATTGTTACAAGGTACCTTGGGCTTAACAAATGTTCATTTTTTTAAAAATAGGGTAAAATCTCAAATTGCTTTGAAGGGTTTTAATAGATGTTCAATTAAAAAACCTGTAAAGGTTTATGTCCTCTGCATAGTTACTCTTTCCTTTCCACTCCTCTCCCAATTAAGTTTGAATTCTTACAGGAGTTTGGATAGAACTCAGACCAACATTTACACAGCAGATTTAAAGTGGAGCTAACTCTGCTTATCAGACATCTGTTTCTAAGTTCCAATTTACATGACATAAACCACTCAAACAGGTGGTAGGAGCACAGGAGTACAAGGCAGGAGGAATATGACTACCACAAGTATGATAATGCTTGAAAAGACTAAAGATTCACTGTGAGGGGCCATCTATGCTAACCTAAGGGCTGCGTAATTAACAGATTGGTGCTTCTCTAGGCTTTGAAGATTAAATACTAGAATTGATAAAAAGCACAAATGGTCTTTTAAATTTGTCCTATTAACATAATTGTGCCATACTTTTGATACTAGGAACAAAGCCAATAAACTACTTAAATCTAACAGCATGTGGTCAAGACTAACTAAGAGTTCTAATAAATAAAATAATCATAACTCTGTCCTACAAAGTACTTTTAAAATAAGTAGCAAGAGGAAAACCTGGGCAAAAAATGACTCCAGCAAACTATGTGATTCTGGCTATCTTTATTATTTTATATGGTTTTCCTAACACAGCTGTACACATTTACATTATATCCTTATTTTCCCCAAGCTCAGGGTTATTCCTGACTCATCCATGTTGTTGACCTAACTGAAGTTGAACCATAGTGGAACTTTTTTGCCCTCTGGATGTTCACTAAGTTCCAATAAGTCTAGTTTAATGTTCCAACATAGTTGCAATAAAAATAACTACACATAAAATGAAAGGAAGCAAGACACATTCTGCAATACCTGCATTCTGGCCAGAATAATGAAGAACAGAGTGCATCACGGAAAGCAATTCCATGTTCTTATCCTGGTTCCTACATTTACTGCCTGACCTTAGTTAATTACATCCATTTCTGTCTGCCTGTATCAATTCTGAAGGGTTTTAATAGCTGAGTATCTGTGAGTCAGGTATTAATAAACATTATCTATAATCTTACAGACCTGCAAGTTATGTACTCTTGCTACAATTTAATGATAAGAAAACTAATGATTTGACACCAAGTGACTTATCCAAAACCATACAGCTGGAAAGTACTAGAATCAGGATTTCAACAATCTGGCTCTAAATCCTCTGTAGAGGCTTATGAGTTAAGTGATAAAGTACACAAAAATGCTATTATAAAGGATACACCAATTTACTCTCACTTCAATAATGACAAAGGTATTACTACTGTACAACTGTAAAAAAAAAATGGAAAAACCACACATAAAGTACTTGTTCTGCATTTCTATTTAGACAAAAATCAAAACCAGAACTGATAACTTTATTACTTTTTTATTCCTAGTATCCCACAGCTTTCTTCAATTTTAAACCCAGATTTTCTTAACTTCCTCACTGCAGAACTCACAAGTGTCACCAAACATATAAATACTGGCAACGTGGTATCACTAGTACCCTTATTTATCTTTATGGTGCCCCTTCAGCCCTCTCATATTCCTAATTAGCAAAATCCTTCTGCTTACAACTGGACTTTGGTAGCCACAAGCTCTCGTTTATTTTCCCAGTAGTTGTTTTTTTTTTTAACATGAAAATGTGGCACAGCTTACTGCAATTTCTCAATGGCATTCCCTTCCTGCAGCACCTGACAGTGCCAGAGCAGGAGTTCTATTAAGTGAGACAGCAAAGAGCGTTCTCCACGCAGCCTTGGCACCATTCTTCTGGCTTTCTACTTACTGTCAGGAGCCTAGGAAGAGAAAGGAGTCAACAATCTTTTTTTTTTTTTTTTTTTAACTCTCACTCCTGCAGGGGAAAAAAGAGCAAAGTCTCTGTGGTCAAGTGTTCTGCCAAAAGACCAACCACTCCAACTAGTCCAGTGGTGGTTCCACTGCTTTTAAGGAACAATTTGCTACCCTCCCATTATGTGCCACATTCTTATTAGATTTTAAAAATAAAAACAACCCACTCATAAATCATATTAAAAAACTCACACTATTTAAAAAAAGAAATTACCCTGCCTGTCCCAGATGTTCAAGTGCTAGTGTAAGAAATGGCCTTGGTCTTCCACTGATTTGGTTCAAAACATTTTAGAGACTGTACATCTGTTCAAAAAACATTACTTCTCTTGTTATCAATATGAAAAGAAATGTAGACCTTTGATTTCCAAAAAAAGACAAGTTTCCTACTGTGAAATATATAGATACGGTACAGAAATATATACTGTTCACTTTTTTGTCTTTTGCTGCCAAGAGACGCAATTTGGAAAAACTTTCAAGCTCTTCATTCAGCACTTGGGAATCTAATAAATTATTCTTTTCATATTACAGTACACAAAGAGATCCTAGCCAAGAATCAAGCTCAATAAGCTAAAAACAGCATGTACTTAGGACCATGGCACTTTATAGGTGTTTGATGAGCCTTCAAAGTCAATTCTGTAGAAACTTTAAAGAAAAAAATGCTTTACCTAGGAGATAAGGACTCATTTTAAATCCTCAAAGCCTTACACTCAATTTGTACTCCTTGAACAAATAAGTAACATAAAGTTGCTAATTAAAATTCAAAGATTAACTCCTTGATGCAAATATTAACTGATTATGTTTTGCCACAAAATAAGGTCAAACAATAGGAAAGGAGAAAAACCTACTTTTAAAACTAAATTTAGGAGAAAGATGGGGACGTGAATTAGTCTTCTTTTACTTTTATTTAAAAGACAAAAAACACACCCAGAGTCTTGGCTTCTTTATCTCATCCCTTCTGTGGGTTCTAAATAATGCCTGAAACACACTAGCTGAAGTCACAAACGATTACTGAGCAATGTTTTCTTTTTATAAGACCCCGAAGACCAGATGCAGTCACTTCCTTTGGAAGTGCCCCGTGGCTGAGGCCATGTGGTTAACATGTGGCAACAAGCACAGCCTTACCTATAATAAAATCAACAGCCCAACCTAAATGTAGACGATTATGCCATTCTAAACTTAGGTTTTCACGTTATGGAAAATCTAGACGGAGGATAGCTAATTAAACTACGTCTGTTTGTAAATTATACCCGTTTATTAATCCTAGAAATGATGCAAAGACTGCTGCTGCTGCTGCTGCTACGATTTTGGAGGTTTGACAAAGTCATGGTTTTTCTGATATTAGGGCTTTTAAAGGGCCCCGTAACTTAAATCGTGTTGATTCGGGAAAAGCGGGCACTATCAGCCCTTTTTCGAATAGCAACGATACAAAAGCAACTAAATACTCAAACGACGATAAAAATCCAACAATCAGGAAACTACCAAGTACGGAGAGTTATAAACTCCAAAGGCTCCCAAGCCTTCCAGCGACGTGTCCCGCCGCCCCAAACACCAGGGGCTTCTCCGAGAACCTTCTCCGAAGGCCCCCAGGATCCTTGGCACCAGGCCCGCCCGACCCCCACCCCGCACATGGCCCGCACACCACCCACCCCGCCGTCCCGCCCGCAGCGGGTCGTCTCCCCACCGCACGGCCCCCTGCCGGGGAGTTCCCGCCAACTCGGCCCCGGCCGCTCGCTCCGCGCCCCTCGACGCCTCAGGCCTCCGTCCCAAGGGCACACGGGGCCCGGGCTCCTCCGCCGTCCGCCTGCGGCCTGGGGTGCGGCCCTGGCGCCGGAGAGGCCCGACGCGGGGCAGCCCAGCACCCCGGAACGAAACAAGGACAGAAGTGTCGCCCGACTGCGGCAGGCTGGGAAGGCGCGACCGAGACGGCAGCGGCAGCCGAGCTTCCCGCCTGACGCAGCAGCAGAGCAGCGAGGGCCAAAGTGCGGCCGCCATCGCTGCCTCACCGCTCGCTCCCCTCTCCGTCCTCCTCGGCCCGGGCTGCGGCTCCCTCCGTGACGACCCCACTCCCAGCCCTCACCTTCGGCGTCTGAGCGGGCCCGCAACAGCGGAGACTCGGACGCAGGCCCGAGGAAGCGGCTGGCAAGGCAGCGGCTGTTTATTTTCAGGGTCCTTGCCTGCGCCACACGCGGGTCTGCACACGGCCCCACACACGCCGCTGCGCACGGCTCTCCTCCGCCTCGCCCACACGGCCAATCAGAGCGCGGGGCTCGGCAGTCCAATCAGAGCCGCCCGCAGGGAGGCCGCCCAGCCGATGCGCGGAGCGGAGCGGGGCGGGGCGAGTCTGTGGCTGTGAGCGCGCCGCGGCCTTTCCCGTCGTACCCCGCGCGCAGCCTTTCCCGCCGGGATCGTGGCCCCCAGGTTCTCACGCTGGCCCTATGTCTCGCTGGCGGCAGCGACCTTGGCAGGAAATCTGGCTGTGTCCGCTATGCTGCTCTCTCCTGGCAGCTGGACCCGAGGGACGCCAGAGGACGAGTCTCAGTGCAGTGACTGCGATTAGCGCGTAGAGCCAGAGGAAATTCCTCCCCCTTTCTAGCGCTCCCACCCGGTCATTGGCTTTCAGAGCCAGGCCCGGTGTTCTGATACGTTTAAGTTTCGAGAAAAGTCGTGGCTGCCAAGTGTCAGAAGTTGCTATGGCTGTAGGTTACAGACCCTGAGATTCGTTTCGGTTTTTGCGTTAGCCTGGGCAGAACCCGAAAGGCCTTGGCGCTGTGTCTGCCAGGACTGATCCTAGCCTCCCAAATTAAAGGTTCCTGATGAGGGCGAAAGCCTGCCCCGGGGAAGGCCCTGAAGCTGATGAAGGGAGTGGTTCTGAGACTGTCTAACAACACTCCTTGCGACCAATTTAGCACATTTATGAGGAGCGACATCTCCTGGGACTTCAGGGATAAAAGAGAGGGCCATTTGATGGGGGTCACATTCACTTTGTTAATTGCTACCGTTTACTGACACTGTGTTGGACACAGTCTGTTAAATGGTTTACAAAGATCAAGTACTATTGATTTGAACCTAGGCTTAATGATTGATTCTCATTACAGGTGCTCTCTGCCTTTTCACAAACATAATCTCAAAAACCATAGACTTGGAACTAAGAGGATCCTTAAAATGCATTTACTCTGATAATTGAGTTTAGATTTGGTGTTTCCTCCAAGAGAGACTGTATATATATATTGATAGTCATAGATACTCTTGTTAGGATGAAACCAAAGGCTATCATCATCCAATTCAGTTTGTTCCGTATGAACTAAAATACTCTAGAATTTTGTGCCCCCTTTTAGAATGACTCATGTTAGAAAAAAAGTTTTTGTAATGGAAGAGTCCCAAGTCTCTTGGGCTCCACAAGGTCCTGAAAGTACCACACTCTCCTGTTAAACCTAATATGCTCCTTGAGGTTAGTATTCGGTTCATGTCATGACTGGTGTATCCCAGCAATGGCCTTTTCATTCCTGCAATGACTCATTCTTTGAAATTAAGTGCAGAAATCTACTAAGATGTTACGACCGGCAAGAACAGACCTTGTTTGTAGAATTAATTGTGTTGGTGACTTGTAGACTTGAGCTGTTATTTTACCCCTACTTTCACCTCAGTGGATCCTCCTGAGTTCCATGGCTGTGGTTTTTGAAATGATGTTTATGAAAAGGCAGAGAGCACATGTGTTGGAGGCAGACGTTAAACCTGGGATCAAATCACTAGTGCTTACTTAGTCATTGTAAACCATTTAGCAGATTGTGTTCAACACAGTGTTACTAAAGGGTGGAAATTATCAGAGAGTGACTCTATTAAAGACTAATGGTATTTTAAACTTTTCTTAACCAAAGCATCTAAACTAAAAAATGTTTTGAATTCACCATGAAAAGGCTCCATTTCTAATCAAATTGAATAAATGCCTAGCTATTTATGTATTGAGCTGTAACACCAGGATCACCTATAATAAAATGGTATTTTGTATTTATATGATTTTATTACCAAGAAGCTTACACAGCTATATAGATGTCCTCTCTCTAATCTGATTAATCTTTAATCAGAGGTAACGTGTAGTGTAGCAATTGCAGACACTTAAGTAGTGACTTTGTAAGCTGTAACAATGAGTCAGTATGATGAAAGAGGCTATGTACAAAATCCAGCCTGGGTACATCCACTTCATGCCAAGAGGACAAATTAAAATTCCCATAGGAGGCAAATACTAATATTTTCTGACTTGTTTTCTGTTTACCATCTAACTATAATGTTGCACGAAGTGTTTCCTATTCATTATAGATCCAATGTATAGGAATGGAATGTTCCTAAATATTAAAAGAAATTTTTAAATAGCCAAAGAAATGAAGGTTATCATAAAATAGAGATATTGGACGTATTGCTCTACAGGTTTTTCTGTGTTTGTTTTTTGTTTTTTGAGACAGAGCCTCAAGCTGTCCCCCTGGGTAGAGTGCCGTAGCATCACAGCTCACAGCAACCTCCAACTCCTGGGCTCAAGCGAGTCTCCTGCCTTAGTCTCCCAAGTAGCTGGGACCACAGGCGCCCACCACAACGCCCGGCTATTTTTTGGTTGCAGCCGTCATTGTTGTTTGGCGGGCCCGGGCTGGGGATTTGAACCCACCACCTTAGGTGTATGTGACTGGCGCCTTAGCCACTTGAGCCACAGGCGCCGAGCCTGTTTTTTGTTTTTGAGACAGAGTCTCACTATGTCACCTGCGGTGGAGTGCTGTGGCGTCTCTTGGGCTTAAGCGATTCTCTTGCTTCAGCCCCAACTAGCTGGGACTACAGGTGCCCACCACAACGCCTGGCTACTTTTCTGTTATAGTTGTCGTTGTTTAGCAGGCCCAGGCCAGGTTTGAACCCACCAACCTGGGTGTATGTGGCCGGCGCCTGCTCTACAGGTTTTAAAAGACTTAAGTGTAAAGAATGGAAATACGAGGTGCTCTTTACTGCTTGGCACTGGGAGTAGTAACAACTAGTGGCTCTTGTCCACCTGGTGTGCAGCTTCCTGTAATGACTATTATTAATAGAGCCATTCTGACCATGAGGCATTATGACCATCTCCAGAGAAGGTCTGTGATGAAATTTACTTAGAGCAGCTCATATGCCCAGATATGCCCTTTGGTACCCCTGTTTTACTAGAGTTGTTTGAAAATAAGAAATGAAAAAGATCACTCAGAAGATAAACTGCAGGATGGTATTTAAAGAAAGAGGGTCTGATTACATCCCCTTGCCTGGAGATGTTATATTCCTCTCCTCTCCTCTAGTGTTCAGTCTTGTGCTCAGCATTGCAGGGGTCACAAAGATGACTAGTTAAGACACATGCTTTGCCTTCAAAGACGTTGTGGGATAACAAGCGCCATGGGTAATTTTTTAATGTCCTGGGCGATCTGCTCAAATGCTATAGTAAGTCCTTAAAATGGGGACCAGTTGAGCAGCAAAACCTGCCAACTCTTAATTTCCACTTAAATGCTCAATGGCATAGCACATGCTTTCGAGTCTGCTGTTAAATTGAGGTGATAGGACATGAACCCTGCTGCGTCTTGTTTTCCCTCCCTGCAGGGAAATGGTGCTTTGTGACTTGCCTTGGAAAGTGTGCAACTAAGATCGAGGAGAATAAGTGATACTTCCACCTCTTATGTTTGCTTCCGAAACGGAAACAGCTAAAGCTAAATCCTGAAATAGGAGTCAGTAATATTAATAATAGCTATCATTAATATGGAGCTATTATAACAGTGCCTGGCATAAGACAATATCTATGATAGTGTTATCTAGTATGTGTATTTTCATTATTTATTGAGTGCTTACTATATGCCAGGCATCGTTTATAACCTCTTTACCAAAACACCTATGAGATAAGTACTTTTATTATCCCCAAGAGGAAACAGGTTCAGAGTTTAAGCAATCTGCCCAAAGTCAGAAAGTAAATAAGTGACAGGGCAGTCTTCAAACGCAAACAGCCCATGTGCCTAAACAGTACTACTGGCCTTCGGCATGTCTTGAGGCCTAATCCTATAATATAATATCCCATCAACTCCTTAAAGCGACAGTGTAGAGAGAGTAATGTTCAACACTGGAATAATTTAGTGAATGTTCCTTTAGTTAGTTGGTTTCCTCCTCTTTAACCTTGAATCAAAACTCTCTCTAATGCAAAGTAACTGGTTAGAGAAGAACTTTATTAGCAGATAGTTTAAAAAGTTTCAAAGTAGGGTGGTGGCCCCATATACGGAGGGTGGCGGGTTCAAACTCAGACCCAGCAAAACTGCAACAAAAAATAGCTGGATGTTGTGGCAGGCGCCTGTAGTCCCAGCTACTCAAGAGGTTGAGGCAAGGGAATCACGTAAGCCCAGGAGTTGGAGGTTGCTGTGAGCTGTGATGCTACAGCACTCTACCGAGGGCAATAAATTAAGACTCTGACTCTACAAAAAAACAAGCAAAAAAATACCTGGGTGTGGTTCAGTGCCTGTGGCTCAAGCGGCTAAGGCGCTAACCACATATACCTGAGTTGGCAGGTTCGACTCCAGCCCAGGACTGCCAAACAATAATGACGGCTGCAACCAAAAAATAGCCGGGTGTTGTGGCAGGCGCCTGTAATCCCAGCTACTTGGGAGGCAGAGGCAGGAGAATCACTTGAGCCCAGGAGTTGGAGGTTGTTGTGAGCTGT
>NW_003852496.1:2975742-2977002 GCF_000181295.1 Otolemur garnettii | reverse complement strand
AAAAAAAAAAAAAAAAAAAAAAAGTTTCAAAGTAACACAAACCATTCCTTTTTTTAACAAGTATAGCATTCATTTTGTGAGAAGGTCATTTCTTTTTCTTTTTTGTGAGACAGAGTCTCACTATGTCAACCTCAGTAGAGTTCTGTGGCATCACAGCTCACAGCAACCTCAAACTCTTGGGCTTAAGCGATTCCCTTGCCTCAGCCTCCCAAGTATTTGGGACTATTATAGCTGGGCATTTTGGCGGGCCCCTGTAGTCCCAGCTACTTGGGAGGCTGAGGCAAGGGAATCGCTTAAGCCCAAGAGTTGGAGGTTGCTGTGAGCTGTGACGCCATGGCATTGTTGTTTACAAGGCTGGGACCAGGTTGGAACCCACCAGCCCTAGTGCCTTAAGTTGTTTTTTGAGAGTGAATAATGTGTGAAATTTGATTATGTAGTGCCATAACCTACAAAAATAGTTTTTAAAGATTAAAATCAATTTTAAAAGGTAAAATAGAAAAAGATTACTATACATACTATACGGTAAGTTAGAATCTAATATCTAGAACTGTATACTCTAGAACCTCAGAGTATTTGGTCTATTTCCTTCATTTTAAGTGAGAAAAGGGGATCTATAGCATTGCACAGAGTTATTTATTTATTTATTTTTTATTCAGAGCTTCTACAACCCCCCAAAAGAGCAGATGATTTTAACATGAACTGCACTAGGGTGCCATCAACACTTCACGAGGGGCTTAGTACCCGATTAATCTAATTAATTGCAGTGGGGGTAAGAAAAGGAGAGTCCAGATCTTCTAGTATCATTTGTTCTTTGGGTCTCCAGCCCTTTTTTTGGAATTTAACACAAATGGCCATTCTAACGTATACATGAGTCGCTTGTGAGTTTGGCAAGGATAAATCAGTATTTTTCCATCTGAGAAATGTGTTCAAACCTCAATTTATAAAACATTAACTTTAGACTCTAAACTGTGATACTATGAAAATGTCTTTCAGTTAACTATAAAAGAGAACATTTGCGTTTATACTTGGCCAAAGAATGACTTTTAGATGATGCAAATTTTACAGATAAAGCTAATGTTCCCTTCAGCCACTCTCACCCTGAGTCTGATTTATTTTTTTTCCTCCCAATATCATAAAAGTGGTGTATATCCTTCTGGTCTATATATATATATATTTTTTGAGACAGAGCCTCAAGCTATCCCCCTGGGTAGAGTGCCATGGCATCACAGCTCACAGCAACCTCCAACTCCTGGGCTCAAG
>NW_003852496.1:2973534-2974797 GCF_000181295.1 Otolemur garnettii | reverse complement strand
AGCGAGTCTCCTGCCTCCGCCTCCCAAGTAGCTGGGACCACAGGCGCCCGCCACAACGCCCGGCTATTTTTTGGTTGCAGCCTTCATTGTTCTTTGGCGGGTCCGGGCTGGGGATTTGAACCCGCCACCTTAGGTGTACGTGGCTGGCGCCTTAGCCGGTTGAGCTATAGGCGCCGAGCCTATATACACATTATTATCTAGGTCGTTACTTTTTACTGCTGCATATTATAAACAAACAATGTTTTATTTATCTGTCCCCCTATTGGAATTTATTTGTGTTATTTCTACTCTTGTGTTATTGCAAACAGTGTTATAATAAGCACCCTTATGTGCAAATCCCTTCAGGCCCACGTGGAGAATTTCTCTAGGATATATACACCCAGAAGGAGAACGGTGAGCGATGAAGGGTAGCATTTTAAATTTCACTGGTTGCCTGGCATGTTACTCTCAAAAGTGGTCGTACCAAATTATACTCCAAACAGCAGTGGATGACAGTACCATGTTTCCCATATCTTTGCCAATGTTTTATACTATTTTTTTCTTTTTTCTTTTCTTGTCTTTTCTTTTTTTTAGAAAGGAGGTCTTGCTCTGGCTCAGCTGGTCTCAAACTGCTGAGCTCCAATAATCCACTGGCCCTGGCCTCCCAGAGTGCTGGAATTACAGGCACGAGCAGCCACAACAGGCCTTACTGTAAGATTTTTCAGTGTTTTTGTCAATCTGAGGGGCAAAACATGGGGACTCCTTTTATTTAAAGTTTTATTGAGATAATGGTAGATTCATATGTACATTATCCGACTCCTATGTAGTGGAAAGAAATAATACAGAGAAGGCCCACATACTTTTTACCCAGTTTCCTTCAATAGTAACATCTTGCAAAAGTACAATCACAGCCAGGGTAGTAACACTGATACAGTCCACTAATTTTATTCATATATCCGTCGTTACCTACGTGCCTGTGTGTGCACTTCGTTCTCTACAATTTAATCTCGTATCTAGGTCGGTGGATCCACCCAAGATGCAAAACAGTTTCAAAACAACGATCATGTCCATTGCCCGTTTTTATAGCCACACCTCCTTCCCTCTCCTTCTACTCCTTGTTCTCCATACCCCAAATGTTGTCCTTCCAAAAATGTTACATAAATGGGATTGTGCAGTATGGAACCTTTAGAAATTGGCTTTTTTTCACTCACCATGTTCCCTGGAAGTCATCGAAGTTGTTGCATGTATCAGCAGAACATTCCTTTTTTTTTTTTTTTTTTTTTT
>NW_003852496.1:2969561-2973311 GCF_000181295.1 Otolemur garnettii | reverse complement strand
GGGTCCGGGCTGGGGATTCGAACCCGCCACCTTAGGTGTACGTGGCTGGCGCCTTAGCCGGTTGAGCTATAGGCGCCGAGCCCAGAACATTCCTTTTATTGCTGGTATTCTGTGGTGCACTTTGTTTAACCATCACTCAGTAAATGACCCCTGTGCTATTTCCAGGCTTCAGTTATTGCAAATAAACCTGCTTGCTATGAGCGCTGATATACAGATTTTTGGTGGCATCTCCTTTTTTCCAGTTGGCATGTCCAGGTTCCCAGGGGGCTGAACATCTCCTCACGTGCTCAGAGGCCATCAACCTTCTGTTTTCAAAAAGGGCCTGTTGTGCTGATCTCTTCTAGTGGGCTGTACGTCTTCTCCTTGCTACTTTATAAGAGTTCCTTATACCTTTGGGGCATCTGCCCTTTGTCAGTGACAAGAGATGACGTGTGTTGGTGTTTTGGTGATCATCGCTTCTCAACGTGCTGTGAAGTTTAGGAATTGATGGTTTCTGAAACTTGGGTGTGAATCATTGCTGAAGTGACCAAGGAGTTTCCTCCCGGGCCACCCATACTGCTGAGCTGAGGGAAGTTACAGCTCCCCACACTCGGTAGCATTTCCTTTGTATCTGTCAGTGTCAGTGACATACTTTAATTGGTGCCATGTTAGGTGCCAGGCAAGAGCACATCAAAAATTCTACCGGCTTGACAGTAGATCATGAGCCCTTTGATCTACTGTCAGCAAATCTTTTGCCTCATTTTTTGGAGCATTTGTATACATTTATTGCATTATAAAACCAGCCATGTTTTCTAGCATTTCTGGACTAGTCCTTGGAAACTGCTGACATCATGATGTGCTCCCTCCCTGGTGTTTTCATTTTCCCTAGCGCTGCAGCCAGAATTTAGAATCCTGACTCACCCTTCAGCTAGCCACAGAGAATGCTGATTATTCCGGTACGGTCAATGCTCACAAAGTGACTTTGAAAGCTGTAATGGCTTTTGGACAAGCCAAAGCCAGTGCAATTGCAGATAATAGTCAGGCTCTTTCTTTTCCTACTTTCTCATCAACTCAGCTGCTGCTGCTTTCTCATTTGACGAAAGCGGAAGCCACGATTCTGCAGTCCTGGTCGTAAAGTTGTGGGTTGTACAAGCTGGCACGGCCAGTACTGTCCTCCGGAGCTCAGTGAATTGTCCTTCTGATCTGCACTGACAGAGCCCGTCTGTGGCGCAGTGCTGACCGTGAAACAGTCCTCGTGGCCAAGCTAACAATTCAAAATTCAGCCCTCATTTCAATAAATTACCTTACAAAACTGTCACTGACCAAAATTACCTTGAGTAGCTTATTTATACGAATTTTGGAATTTCCCAAACTATCCATGAAGAAATTGATATAGAAAGTTTCTTGTAATTTCTCTTCAAGCCACAGCAAGAATATAAAAGCAAGTACTAGGATTTCCGGGAGCACGGAATTTATACCTATGCCACACAAACAATGTTAATGAAAATAGGCTGTGGGTATTTCCAAAGGGCGGTGGTAAGGATTAAATAAGGTATAATACATGAAAATGCTTTGTGAATTCCAAAACGTTTCACCAAGCTTGAAGATTATAAAGATGGGCTCTGTCGACCTCATGCACCTCTGTCATGAAACTCCTTTTCTACACTGATTTATTACATATAAGAGAAATATTATTGACATGTGAATAGGCGATCATAGAATTTCTATTGCATCTGAAGAATGATTGAAAGTAATTTTTTTTTCTTTCTTAGATTTTGGCTCCCCCATCGGATGTAATGGTCTCTAAGAACTAACACTGACTCTAAACGTCACTGAAGCTTTATCCCAAGTGAAGTTCACTTTGGGTGACACAGAATTCAAAGAGCTCTGGACAAAACTGAAATGGATTGGCTAACGTGATCTTTTCTTTCTTTCTTTCTTCTTTTTTTTTTTTTTGTAGAGACAAAGTCTCACTTTATTGCCCTTGATAGAGTGCTGTGGCATCACAGCTCACAGCAACCTCCAACTCCTGGACTTAGGTAATTCTCTTGCCTCAGCCTCCTGAATAGCTGGGACTACAGGCGCCTGCCACAATGTCCAGCTATTTTTTGTTGCAGTTTGGCCAGGGCCAGGTTTGAACCCGCCACCTCCAGTAAATGGGGCTGGCACCCTATTCCTTGAGCCCCAGGCACTGGCCCAGGAAATACACTATTACCATTAAAAGTAAAACACAAGTTTATTTTTGCCCTTGAATCGGGCAAGAACTCTGTAGACTCTTCATAATACTTTGGCCAGCTATCCTTCAGATTAACAATGACTTTGAATTAAGGGATGGGGACAGGAAGGGGACAGAATAAGTTCCTGCTTCATATTTCTTCTGTGTGTCCAGTTAGAACAGATGACCCTGGTGAAGTGCAAGGCCAGCTCCTGGGACATGTGAATTATCTGCACACTGACATTGGGGCAAGATTTTCCTGCTGGCTTGCTACGGTGAGGAAACTGTGGGGCTGTCTGGCAGCAGCTGGAGAAGGGAGTGAAGTGCAAGGGACATTTGAGAATTTCAGCACCTCCATGCTGTGTATGTCTGAAAAATCCAATATGGATGGCAGGTCTGCATTAGCTAACTTAGTCACAGGCAGCATCCCAAGTTCAGAACATCAGTTGAACACTGTGTGGGGGTTGCACACCCTTGACCATGGAGGAGTGAAAGAAGAACACAGGAGGAGTAAGCCCCAGGGTTGGTCCCTGACTGGGACCCAGGGAGACCTAAGGCACAGTGGAGGGTGGAATTTTTGTCACCCTTGCTAGAGTGCTATGGAGTCACAGCTCACAGCAACCTCAAACTCTTGGACTTAAGCGATTCTCTTGCCTCAGCCTCCCAAGTAGCTGGGACTACAGGTGTCCACCATAGCACCTGGCTATTTTTAGAGACGAGGTCTCTCTCTGGCTCAGGCTGGTCTCAAACCCACGAGCTCAGGCAATCCACCTGCCTCAGCCTCCCAGAGTGCTAGGATTACAGGCGTGAGCCACTGTGCTTGGCCTCAGTGAATTATTATTGAATGAACATTTCCTGTTCCCCTCTTGGCATCACACCTGACATTGCCCAATGTGTTCAATATGTTCCTAAAAGCCAATATTTGCCATATTACACTTGAGAGCCGCTAAGACAAGGCATTTTACACTGGCTTTTCCTGTTTTTTAAGTACCTTCTAACCTTGATTCGCTGGTGACAACAGTTGGCTTGTGTTTTATGCTGCCCTTGCAATGATGTGGTAAACAGAATCTGGAATTTCCAGAATCTGTCTTAATACAAACAGTTTTTAAGTGGAGCTACCATATGATGGGAAGGCTGGCACTTAACTCATGAGAGGATTGTGAATTTAAAATAATATGTATGTAAAGTACTTTTTATCCTGTAAAGTGGTATTCAAATGTTGTTATCATATCAGAAAACAATCCATAATTCTTCACAAAGAGCCATTATTCCAGTTGTGTTTACCTTATGTGACACAGCAGGGAGTCTCCAGCATTTTCAGTCCGTTAATCATTTTGGCAACATACTTCAAGACTTCCTGGCTCAGTGCCTGTGGCTCAAGTGGCTAAGGCGCCAGCCACATACACCTAAAGTGGTGGGTTCAAATCCAGCCCGGGCCTGCCAAATAACAATGACAGCTGCAACCAAAAAATAGCCAGGCATTGTGGCGGGTGCCTGTGGTCCCAGCTACTTGGGAGGCTGAGGCAGGAGACTCGCTTGAGCCCAGGAGTTGGAGG
>NW_003852496.1:2968116-2969540 GCF_000181295.1 Otolemur garnettii | reverse complement strand
GGCATTGTGGCGGGTGCCTGTGGTCCCAGCTACTTGGGAGGCTGAGGCAGGAGACTCGCTTGAGCCCAGGAGTTGGAGGTTGCTATGAGCTGTGATGCTACGGCACTCTACCCAGGGGGACAGCTTGAGGCTCTGTCTCAAAAAAATAAAATAAAATAAATAAAAATAAAAAGATTTCCTATCGCGATCACTCTCACTACCCAAACCAAGACTTTTAGTAGAATTGTTATTGCAGTTTGGCCGGGGCAGGGTCCAAACCTGCCACTCTCAGTATATGGGGCCGGCGCCCTACTCACTGAGCCACAGGCACCGCCCCGACTTTTACTAGAATTAACAGGGAGAGTAGAGCTACTTTTTTATTTTTTATTTTTTATTTTTAAAGACAAGATCTCACTCTGTAGTCCAGGCTGGAATGTAGTAATGTTAGCTCATTGCAACCTCCAACTCCTGGGCTCAAGTGGTCCTACCTCAGCCTCTTGAGTAGCTGGGACTATAGGCGTTTGCCACCATGCCCAGTGGGACCTGTACTTTTAATTAAATTTTTCAAGATTAACCAGTGTATTCCACAAGCTGTTCAAATACAACTTGTCTAAACTAGAATATACCCACTCAACATACAAGGACAAGCAAGTAAGTTTGTGAACTCGCACAAGAAAAAGTGCTGCACAGCTGGTTGCTGAGCATCCCTGGGTCACCTCCGAGTGCTCCCCTCCGGGGCCGAGCACCAGCACCAGCCCCAGACCCCTGGGGGGGCCGAGCACCAGCACCAGCCCCAGTCCCCTGGGGGGCCGAGCACCAGCACCAGCCCCAGTCCCCTCGGGGGCCGAGCACCAGCACCAGCCCCAGACCCCTGGGGGGGCCCAGCACCAGCACCAGCCCCAGTCCCCTGGGGGGCCCAGCACCAGCACCAGCCCCAGTCCCCTCGGGGGGCCCAGCACCAGCACCAGCCCCAGTCCCCTCGGGGGGCCCAGCACCAGCACCAGCCCCAGTCTCCTTGGGGGCCGAGCCCCAGTCCACCTTCAAAGCCATTTTGGAATTCTTTTTTTCTGGAATAGCCATCTGAGCTGTTGTCATACAAGGTCTGATGATTAACTTCACGAACTCATCCTAGCATATGTGCTTTGAAGGATGGACTAGGTGCTGGCATTGGTGCAGAGCTCCCCAAAGGGAGTACATGGAAGGGGACCATAGTGTCATTCAGCAATGAGGCACGGAGCACTTCTTCCTAGGGGAGTTTGTGAACTTAATTGTCACACCCCATACAAACAAACAAAACCTGCTTCCTTTTATTTTTATTTTTATTTTTTTTAAGACAGAGCCTCAAGCTATCCCTCTGGGTAGAGTGCTGTGGCATCACAGCTCACAGCAACCTCCAACTCCTGGGCTCAAGCAAGTCTCCTGCCTCAGCCTCCCAAGTAGCTGGG
>NW_003852496.1:2959726-2968055 GCF_000181295.1 Otolemur garnettii | reverse complement strand
AGTCTCCTGCCTCAGCCTCCCAAGTAGCTGGGACCACAGGTGCCCGCCACAACGCCCAGCTATTTTTTTTGGTTGCAGCTGTCATTGTTGTTTTGGCAGGCCAGGGCTGGATTCGAACCCGCCACCTTAGGCCCACTTGAGTCACAGGCACTGAGCCTGTTTCCCATTTTAAAGCCTCTGCTAGTCCAGATGAGAAGCGCTAAAGTCATCTATGGCCCACCTCCAATTCCTTCATTAAACATCCTTGAAGATGTCATGCTTGGCACTGAGGGGATGTCTATGGAAGGAAGGGAATGTCTATGGAAGGAAGGGAATAGGTATTTACAGAATAATATTGAGGAGACAGATTCCCGTACACCCTCTTGCTCCTTGCAGGCTCATAGGCTCCCCCTCTGCTCACTGAGCCACAGGCACAGCCTCTGGCTAGTTTTTCTACTTTTAGTAGAGACCAGGTCTCCCCATTGTTCAGGCTAGATTATAGGTGTGAGCCATCTTGCCCAGCCAAAAGATGACTTTAAAAAATGCACAACTTTGGTGGTGCCTGTGGCTCAGTGGGTAGGGCGCCGACCCATATACCGAGGGTGGCGCATTTGAACCTGGCCCTGGCCAAACTGCAACAAAAAATAGCCAGGCATTGTGGTGGGTGCCTGTAGTCCCAGCTACTCAGAAGGCTGAGGCAAGAGAATTGCTTAAGCCCAGGAGTTTGAGGTTGCTGTGAGCTGTGATGCCACAGCGCTCTATAGAGGGCAATAAAGTGAGAGTCTGTCTCTAAATAAATAAATAAATAAATAAAAAGACACAACTCAGGCTCAGCTCAGTGGTTACACCACCAGCCACATAAAATGGGGCTGGTGGGTTCGAACCTGGCCCAGACCTGCTAAAACAACAATGACACCTACAACAACAAAAATAGTTGGGCATTATGGCAGGCGCCTGTCGTCTTCAGCTACTTGGGAGGCTGAGGCAAGAGAATCCCTTCAGCCCAAGAGTTTGAGGTTGCTGTGAGCTGTGACGCCTCCACACTCTACCAAGGGTGACATAGTGACACTCTGTCTCAAAAGAAAAAAAAAGCACAACTCAGTAGGTTTTTAGTACATTCCCCATGCCATGCAGTCATCACCATTATCTAATTCCATACGTTTTTTACTTTTAGTAGTTCAGAGCAAAATGAATGGAAAGTACAGATTCCCATACACCCTCCTGCCCCTTGCATGCTCACAGGCTCCCCCTCTATCGACATCCCGACCAAAGGGGACTCATTACAATCAATAAACCTGCATGCGTCATTCACCCAAAGTCCATACATGGGCGTTCCCTCTTGGCATTGTATACATTATTATTATATATTTATTTATTTAGAGACAGAGTCTCACTCTTTCACCCCCTGGGTAGAGTGCCATGGTGTCACAGCTCACAGCAACCTCAAAACCCTTGGGCTCAAGTGATCCTCTTGCCTCATCCTCCCGAGTAACTGGGACTATAGACACCCACCACGACGCCCCACTATTTTTTCTTTTTTAAGAGATGGGATCTTGAGGTTGCTCAGACTGGTCTTGAACTCCTGATCAATCCACCCTCCTCAGCTTCCCAGAGTGCTAGGATTACAGGTGTGAGCCAGTTTCACCTGGCCAATTGAAACCTTTGTAAAAAGTATGTGATTAAATAAAGTAAAAATTCGATAAACTGAGAACAAAAAGTAGATATTATCTTATCTTTGTTATGAAAAAGGGTGTGAAAAAAACATGTAGGTCTAATAAGACCGACAACAGCTCTTTATTTCTGCATTAGCTCTGAACCTGGGTGTACTCATAAGTCAGACCTGCTTTACCCACATTCATTTAATTTCTGGCTCCTAGGGACTAAAGAAACACTACCTTGCCTAAAGGTAGCATCCAGTAGAGGAGGAACACAGATCCACATGCAGCAGAGTTTTGACAAGTGATTCAACGGTTCATTCAGCAAACATTTATTAAGAATCTACTGTGGGCTCAGCGCCTGTGGCTCAAGTGGCTAAGGTGCCAGCCACATACACCTGAGCTGGCAGGTTCGAATCCAGCCCAGGCCCGCCAAAACAACAGTGACGGCTGCAACCAGCCGGGCGTTGTGGCAGACACCTGTGGTCCCAGCTACTTGGGAGGCTGAGGCAGGAGACTCGCTTGAGCCCAGGAGTTGGAGGTTGCTGTGAGTTGTGATGCCATAGCACTCTACCCAGGGGGACAGCTTGAGGCTCTTTCTCAAAAAAAAAAAAAAAACCAAGGACCTACTATATGTAGAACCAGCAGATTATGCTAACGTGTCAGGAGTGGGACTGAAGATTGGGCAGGCCCTCTGTGGTCCCTCCAGCCACTCTGGACTGTGGAAGGTGCTCTGGATGGCTTCCTGCCCACACCCTTGCTCATGGGTCTGCTCTGCTTGGCAGACCCCCACTCTTGCCCCTCTCGCTGACGCCCAGGTGAATCACTAGCATCCTTGATTCAGACATCGTCTCTGCAGGTGGTACCTTGCAGACTCCCTCAGGGATGACATGCTCTGGCTCCCCATTTTCCCTCCCTCCAGCCCCTGGTGACTGCACTTCACTCTATCTCTATGAATGTGACTGCTCCAGGGACCTCATATAAGTGGAATCCTGCAGGATTTGTCCTTTTGAGAATGACTTATTCTCTTAGCATGTCCTCAGGGTTCATCCATGTCCTAGCAGCCTGAGAATGTCCTTCCTTTTTAAGTCTCTGTGTGGATTTTTATTCCCTTATTTTGTGAGGGGGCTTGTGCATGGCCTGTTCATGCTGCCGGGTCACTGTCTGCAGAGCCCCCTTCGCGAGGTTTAATCATTTAAACAAGGAGCTCAAAGCTCTCTCTATTGACTGCGGCTGAGAAGTAGCAAGAGCATTATTTAAGTTTTCTTTGCCAAAAGAGAATTTAAATTGTGCTGAATCAGAGTAATTATAAACATTGTTTGCTTTTAAATATTTTACTTTATCCAGCAGGCTCTCAGATAATCAGCCTGTGTTCTGGAACTATGTTTCTGAGAAATAAATACAAATGAGTCAGCAGAGTCCATATACAAAATATCTGAGGCCTTCCCAGTTTAGGACAAGACAATTAAATATAAACCACAGATTATATTGTATTAAAAAAATCTCTAAAGGAGGCGCCTGTGGCTCAAAGGAGTAGGGCGCCAGCCCATATACCAGAGGTGATGGGTTCAAACCTGGCCCTGGCCCCCCCCCTAAAAAAATCTCTAAAAAGTACACATAAATTGGTGCAAGGTAATTTGTAGTCATCAAACTGCAATATTTTATGCTTTATTCATATACTTTATTTTAATATGATACTATATGTATTTTCATATAATATTTTCTAAGTACAGTAATTTTATCATCTCTTCTTATTGTAAATTAACAAGCTGAAGTCAAAGCAAGAGCTATCAGCACCTCCAAAAAACAATCCGACCAGAAAACGCTGCTTTCCTACATTGTGTCACCACAAAGAATATATTTAAAAGTCGTATATATGTAAAATATCATGGCATTTACTGATTTTGAACAAATTCAAAAGATTACCCCCAAATGTGTAAACTGTGAAAAATAAAAGCTGTCTTGATGGCTTTATCAACATCCCCCATGGAAGGAAAATTCAAGACAAGATAAATATTGTTATTTAAAAATGAATTTAAAGGGCGGCGCCTGTGGCTCAAAAGAGTAGGGTGCCAGCCCCATATGTCGGAGGTGGCAGGTTCAAACCCAGCCCCGGCCAAAAACTGCAAAATAAATAAATAAATAAATAATTTTTAAAAATAAAAATGAATTTAAAAATAAAAATATTGGCTCAGCGCCTGTGGCTCAACCTCCTAAGGCACCACCAGCCACATACACCTAAGCTGGCGGGTTCGAATCCAGCCTGGGCCTGCCAAAAACAACAATGACGGCTGCAACCAAAAAATAGCCGGCTGTTGTGGCAGGCGTCTGTAGTCCCAGCTACTTGGGAGGCAGTGGCAGGAGAATTGCTTGAGTCCAGGAATTAGAGGTTGCTGTGAGCTGTGATGCCAGAGCACTCTACGCAGGGCGACAGCTTGAGGCTCTGTCTCTAAAAAAAATAATAAATAAATAAATAAATAAAAATATTTGGGCTGGGTGAGGTGACTTACACCAGCAATTCCAGCACTTTGGGAGTCTAAGGTAAGAGAATCATTTGAGGCCAGGAGTTCAAGATCAGCCTAGACAACATAGAGAGATGCCCATTTCTAAAAAAAATTTTATAAAAATTAGTGGGGCATGATGATGTCCACCCGTAACTCCACTTACTCAGGAGGCTGAGGCTGGAGGATCACGTGAGTTTGAGATTGCGGTAAGCTAGGATCGTACCACTGCAGTGCCTCTAGTCTGGCAATAGAGTGAGAACTTATCTCTAAAAAAAACTATTTTTAATTTAAAAAGTTTGTGGAGTATGGTTTCGAATAATTCCACGTGGACTGCAGTTGTTGTTTTTTTTTTTGAGACAGAGTCTCACTTTCTCACCCTCTGTAGAGTGCTATAGCGTCACAGCTCACAGCAACCTCCAGCTCTTGGGCTTAGATGATTCTCTTGCCTCAGCCTCCTGATTAGCTGGGACTGTAGGCACCCGCCACAACGCGTGGCTATTTTTTTGTTGTTGTTGCAGTTTGGCCGGGGCTGGGTTTAAACCCACCAGCCTCGGTATATGGGGCTGGAGCCCTACTCACTGAGCCACAGGCACCACCCAAGGACTGCAGTATTTTTAATGTTTAATTTTTTTTTTATTTTTTAATTCAATAAAAATTTGTTAAGGCATGGAGTCTCACTATGGTTCCTGGGCTGAGACACAGGCCATCCAGGCATTTAGGCATACAACTTTAAATATAATTAGGATCTCATTTTAAAAAGCTTACCATCAAGGCTGGACATATCAGAAGTACTTTGAAGATATACTATATAACTGAGCTCTTTTCTTTTTCGAAGTAGCAAGACAGTCTTCTGAAAAAACAGTTCAAAAGTCATATTGCCCCACATCCTCCATAATCATCAAAAGTTTGATGATTACTGATGATCACAAAGCCAAGACACGAACCCTTTTCCTAAATACAACAGACTCTAATAAGAAAGTTTTAAGGAGAGGAGAAAATATATAAAAAGGCAAAAATTTTCTGGAATAAGAGAGCTCTAATTGTTTTGCTTAGAATTTTCATACAGTGGGACATATATAGAGTTAAAGAGTGTGGGCCGGTGCCTGTGGCTTAGTGAGTAGGGTGCCAGCCCCATATACCGAGGGTGGTGGGTTTGAACCTGGCCCCAGCCAAACTGGTACAAAAAAAAAACATAGCCGGGTATTGTGGTGGGTGCCTGTAGTCCCAGCTACATGGGAAGCTGAGGCAAGAGAATCGCCTAAGCCCCAAAGCTGGAGGTTGCTGTGTGCTGTGACACTACAGCACTCTACCAAGGGCAACAAAGTAAAACCATCTCTACTAAAAAAAAAAAGAGTTAAAGGGTAAAGTAATCACTGTTAAGTTAAATACTGACTCCAGAAGGAAAAGAAACCTTCAAGGGTGATGCTGCAATAGACCAGAAGCAGGCAGTTTTCACAAGAGAAGTAATTTCTTAATCCCTGAGGGATACTGCAGCCCGTCAGGAGGGGAGGAGGCTTGGGGAAGGGCCCTTAATCCCGTCTTGCTCAAAGCTCTCCAGGGGCCCTTGTACGTTGTTGCTGGGAATGTAAAATAAGGCAGTGGCTTTGGAAAACAGTTTGGTCATTCTTCAAAAAGTTAAAAATGGGCTGGGCACAGTGGTTCATGCCTGTAACCCCAGCACTCTGGGACAGGCGTCCTCAAACTACAGCCTGCGGGCCACATGCGGCCCGCCAAGGACATTTATCCGGCCCACAGGGGTGTTTTTGCCGCTGCTGCCTGTCCTGCTTAGCAGCTGATTCATCCCAGGGCCTGCAGTCTGGCCCTCCAACGGTCTGAGGGACAGTGACTGGCCCCCTGTTTAAAAAGTTTGAGGACCCCTGCTCTGGGAGGCCAAGGCAAGGAGATCGCTTGAGCTTGGGAATTTGAGACCAGCCTGAGCAAGAGTGAGACTCTGTCTCTAATAAAAATAGAAAAATCATCCAGGTGTTTGTTATGGTGGGCACCTGTAGTCACAGCTGAAACAGAAGGATTGCTTGAGTCCACAAGTTTGAGGTTGTTGCCATGGGCTAGGCTGAGGCCACACTCTAGCCTGAGTAACAGAGAGAGATTCTGTCTTAAAAAAAAAAAAAAAAAAAAGTTAAACATGGAATTCCCATATGACCAAGCAATTCCATTCCTAGGTATGTACCCCAAAGAATTGGAAAGAGAACTCAAATACCAATGTTCACTGAAGCATTATTCTTTTTTTTTTTTTTTTGAGGCAGATTCTCACTTTATTGCCCTTGATAGGGTCCCATGGCACCACAGCTCACAGCAACCTCAAACTCTTGGGCTCAAATGATTCTCTTGCCTTAGTTTCCCAAGTAGCTGGGACTACAGGTGCCTGCCACAACGTCTGGCTATTTTTAGAGACAGGGGTCTCACTCTGGCTTAGGCTGGTCTTGAACCTGTGAGCTCAGGCAATCCACCCGCCTTGACTCTCCAGAGTGCTAGGATTATAGGTGTGAGCCACCTTGCCCAGCCCACTGAAGCATTATTCACAGTGATTAAAAGGTGGAAATAAATCAAGTGTCTGTCAACAGATAAACAAACAAAGTGGGGTATACACGTTCAATGGACTATTATTCAGCCTCAAAAAGGAAACCAAGTAGAAAATAACAAGTTGGCAGGGTGCAGGTGGCTCACGCCTGTAATCCCAGCACTCTGGGAAGCTGAGGCAGGCAGATTGCTTGAGCTCAGGAGCTTGAGACCAGCCTGAGCAAAAGTGAGACCCTGTCTCTAAACAATATCCAGGTGTTGGGCAGCACCTGTGGCTCAAGGAGTAGGGCACTGGCCCCATATGCTGGAGGTGGCGGGTTCAAACCCAGCCCCGGCCAAAAACTGCAAAAAAAAAAAAAAAACCAAATCCAGGCATTGTGCCAGATGCCTATAGTCCCAGCTACTCAGGAAGCTGAGGCAAGAGGATCGCTTGAGCCCAAGAATTTGAGTTTGCTGTGAGCTATAATGCTACAGCACTTGACTGGGAGCAAGAAGGTAGACTCTGTCTCAAATAAATAAATAAATAACAAGTAATAGCAAGAACATGGAGGAACTGGACACCTCATACATTGCTGGTGGTAATGTATGCCCAAAAGAATGGAGAGCAGGGTCTCAAAGAGAACACCTGCACACCCACATTCATTACACTATCATTCACCACAGTCAGCGGTACAAGTAACCCAAGTGTCCATCCTCCATGAATAGATAAACACAGTGGGACCCAGCCATACCATGGGGTATTACTCAGCCTGGAAAAGGAATGGAAGTCTGACTCAAGCTACAACAGTAATGGACCCTGAAAACATTATGCTAAGGGAAGTAAGCCAGGACACATGCTGTGAGAGTCCACTTGTCTGAGGTCCCCACAGCAGGCAATTTCATAGACAGAAAGTAGAATGGCAGATGTGAGGGGCTGCGGTGGGTGGGAAGCTAGTATTTAATGAAGGCAGATTTTCAGTTTGGGAAGATGAAAAGTTTCTGGAAGTGGATAGCTTTGATGAGCCATGATAATACGAATGTGCTTATGGTGACTTAACTACATTTTTAAATGGCTAAGATGATAAATTCTATGTTATTTATATTCTACCACAATAAAAACAAACAAAAACATAATATATTCAGCACCAAAAAAAAAAAAAAAGGAATGATTTTCTGATATAGTGTATAGCATGGATGATTCTTAAAAACATTTTGAAGTGAAATATGCCAGACACAAAAAGACAAGTGTGGTATAATTCCATTGATATGAAATATCTGTAATAGGCATAATCGTAAAGACGGAAAGTAGATCAGAGGTTACCAGGAGCTGAGGCAGGGGGAACAGGGAGCAATTGCTTAATGGGTACAGGCTTTCTGTTTGGGGTAGTGGAAAAGTTTTGGAAATAGATAGTGGTGACAGTTGCACAATAATGTAATTAATGCCACTCAACTACGGACTTAAAAATAGCTAACAGGGCTCGGAGCCTGTGGCTCAAGTGGCTAAGGCGCCAGCCACATACACCTAAGGTGGTGGGTTTGACTCCAGCCTGGACCCGCCAAACAACGATGGCTGCAACCAAAAAACAGCCGGGCGTTGTGGCGGGCGCCTGTGGTCCCAGCTACTTGAGAGGCTGAGGCAGGAGACTTGCTTGAGCCCAGGAGTTGGAGGTTGCT
>NW_003852496.1:2951592-2959376 GCF_000181295.1 Otolemur garnettii | reverse complement strand
TGTTGTGGCAGGCGCCTGTAGTCCCAGCTACTTGGGAAGCTGAGGCAGGAAACTCACTTGAGCCCAGGAGTTGGAGGTTGCTGTGAGCTGTGATGTCATAGCACTCTACCCAGGGGGATAGCTTGAGGCTCCATCTCAAAAAAAAAAAAGAGTTTGAGACCAGTCTGAGCAACAGCAAAACCCCGTTTCTATTGTAATTCCAACAACTCAGGAGGCTGAGGCAGGGGGATTGCTTGAGCCCAGGAGTTTGAGGTTGCTGTGAGCTATGATGCCACAGTACTCTAGCTTAGGCAACAGAGTGATACCCTGTCTCAAGAAAAGAAAAGAACACAAACAAACCAACCCTTCAGTGGTGGTGGTTCTGCAGCTTTGCAGAACTAAAACTCCCTGTTGGAGGACTGGCAGGCAGTGGCCCTCATGCTGGCTCTGTTTCCCTCCCCAGGCCTGTCTTCCTACTAGTCAACCTCCTCAGATCCTTCTTGCACAGTTCCTGGGCTGCTCCTGGCCCGAGCCCAGATCCTGCTGGCTCAGCTCCACGAAGCCTTCTCCACTGCCCCGTCTGAGAGTCTGTCTCCCTCCTGTGAGTAACCAAACACTCCTGTACCACCCACCACCCCACCCTGACCCTCCTAGCCCTCAACTTTGAGTCATCCAGGCCAGCCCAGGGATTTTTGCTCAGTAATCATATAGACTGAGAGAGAGAGGAAGTCAGGCAGGCAGAGGCAGGGCTGGCCAGGTCTTAGGTGACCCCTGAATGAAGCAGGAAGGCCACTGGACTTGGTGTCTCTACCACCAGCTCACAGGATGGCCATAGACAAGCCATAGACTCTCTGGACCGGACTTCTCTTCAGTAAAATGAGAGGCTGGACTGGAATCTCCAAGGTGTTTACCACTCCAAGATTTTGTGACTAAAATTAGGTAGCTGATTACAGCAAGGAAGATACAGCCTTCAAAGGAGAAAGTCTTCCTAAAACACTCAGTTGATGCTTTTATTCTCATTGGGGCACCTGGGGCAGTCTTTAAAGTTTTCTTGAGAGAAAATGGAAAAAAATCTTTGACTTACCAAAGATTATAAGTTTTGATGTTAACGTACTCAGTAATTTGAGTGTTCATTATGGTATTAGAATTTCCAAAGAAATTCCCCAAAGGAAATGATGGTTCTTCTTGCTAGTCTTAGTCCACCGATGGGAGTCTAAGACATTGGGTAGAATCTGGGTATTAGTAACGCAGAGTTAAATGTACAAGCAACTGCTGGAGGTGGTGTCTTGAGTCTATAGTCCCAACTATTTGGGAGGCTGAGGTGGGAGGATCGCTTGAGCCCAGGAATTTGAGGCCAGCCAGGGCAACATAGTAAGACCTCATCTCAATTTTTAAAAATGCAGAAGCAGCTAAAAGGAGGCAGTAAAATATGCAGGGCGATGGAATACACAGTAATGAGGACAGGGTAAGACCGCAACAGCACGTGAGCCTCAGGATCAGACGCACCACGTGACTCCCTGTAAAAAGCGTTCAGAGGCTCGGCGCCTGTGGCTCAAAGGAGTAGGGCACTGGCCCCATATGCCGGAGGTGGTGGGTTCAAACCCAGCCCTGGCCAAAAACTACCAAAAAAAAAAAAAAAAAAGCATTCAGAATGGACATATAGAATCAAGGGCATTGTCCCTGACTCCGCTGCAGTCCAGTATGGGTTAACACTTGGGTATTTAAAATATAATGTGTAGGCTCGGAGCCTGTGCCTCAGCAGTGAGGGGACCAGTCACATACACCAGGGCTGGTGGGTTCAAACCCGGCCCGGGCCTGCCAAACAACAAGACAGCTACAACAACGACAAAAAATAGTCGAGTGTTGTGGCAGGTGCCTGTAGTCCCAGATGCTTGTGAGACTGAGGCCAGAGAATGACATAAGTCCAAGAGTTTGAAGTTGCTGTGAGCTGTAATGCCACAGCACTCTACCAAGGGTGACATAATGAGACTCTGGCTCAAAAAAAAATGATAATAATAAAATAATAATAATGTATAACAACTGGAAAAATATTTAAGCTATTTTATGTAACTCATCTATTTCACTTCTTGGAATTTATCCTAATGAAATATTCAATGATGCACATAAATATTTAGTTGTAAGGATATTCACTGCTGGGGTTTGGGGGGTTTGAGACAGTCTCACTTTGTCACCCTCGGTAGAGTGCTGTGGCATCATAGTTCATAGCAACCTCAAACTTCTGGGCTTAAGTGATTCTTTTGCCTCAGCCTCCCAGGTAGCTGGGACTACAGGCGCCCACCACAACGCCCGGCTATTTTTAGAGACAAGGTCTCCCTCTGGCTCAGGCTGGTCTAGAACTTCTGAGCTCAGGCAATTCCCCACCTTCAGCCTCCCAGAGTGCTGGGATTACAGGTGTGAGCCATTGCATCTGGCCTGCTGGGTTTTTAATGAAAAAGAACAAACAAACTAAACGTCTATGGGTAAGGAATACATGTGGTTTTCTCGCTTGTTTGTTTTTTTAAGAGATGGGATCTCACTCTGCTGCCCAAGCTGGAAGGTAGTGGTGCTCTCACATCTCACCGCTGCCTCCAGCTCCTGGACAGAAGTGATCCTTCCACCTCAGCCTCCTGGGTCCACCTAACTTTTTTATTGTTTGTAGAGACTGAGTCTCATTATGTTGCTCAGGCTGGGTTCTCCAAACTTTTAAATGGCTGTGTATCATTCCATTGTATGGATATATTGGCATATGTATTACATAAACACATACTTATATAACATAAACATTTATTTGTATTTGAGGAGTTTTTTTTTTTTTGAGCCAGAGTCTTACTATATGGCCCTCAGTAGAGTACCATGGCATCACAGCTCACAGCAACCTCAAACTCTTGGGCTTAAGTGATATTCATCCTCCCAAGTAGCTGGGACTACAGGTGCCCACCACAATGCCTGGCTACTTTTTAGTTGTAGCTGTCATTATTGTTTAGCAGCTCCGGTGTATGTTGCTGGCACCCTACCCACTGAATTATAGGCGCCAAGCCAATTTTTCTATTTTTAGTAGAGACAAGGTCTCAATATGTTACTTAGGCTGGCCTTAAACTCATAGCCTCAAGCAATCCTCTCACCTCAGCCTCCCAAAGTACTAGCATTACAGGCATGAGCCACTGTGCTAGACCATAAACATTTAAATATTATTTATAAATGACATATCTAGAAGCAGGTGAAGTGTATTGATACATTTATATACTGACATATGTTTATTCATTCATGTACCAGTATATCCATACCTATGCATAATATATATAAAACCCCTCCTGAGGCCAGGAGTCAAGACCAGCCTGTGTAAGTTGGTGAAACATGGCTCCACCAAAAAAAAAAAAAAAAAGTCCACTGTTCCTGTAATTCCAGCTACTTGGGAGGCTGAGGCAGGAGGATCACATGAGCCCAGGAGCCTGAGGCTCAGTGAGCTTTGATGGTGCCACTGCACGCTAGCCAGGTCCTAGTCTGGGCACAGTCCCTTATCACTACCAACACAGAAGGACTGCTCTGTGTGACCCAGTGAAGGTCAACACCTCTTATCAGTATCAATGTACTGAGGCTGCCTACTTGCATATTTTATAAGGTCTATAGTAGAGACCAGGAGCATCAGTTGTGGACCAACATGCTGGTATTTACTGGTTTGCAGGAAACCCCCAAAGGAGGCCATGGAAGACGACACCCTGAGGCCATCAGAAAGCCACACTCCCCATGCTAGAGTACAGGTGCCCCGAGTGTACAGAGCTCTGCTGCATCTGTCCACCATGCGGGGACAGCAAGCTGCCCCAACTCTTAAAGGCAGAGAGAGTCTCTGTCTCCCTTGATGAGGGAGATCCAGTCCGTGGAGAGCCCAGTGCCTGGACCCCGGCCCTGCCCCTTTCTCCGTGTGATGCTCACCAAGAAGGCAAGGAATCCACAGAAACCCGCCCGTGTGTGCTGATCTAACAGGACACCTGGGTAGAGGGAATGCTTTTATACTGGACAATCTTGTTATGATGAATTATTTTATACTGAATATAAGTGATTTTTAAAACTGCCTCCATTGCTACATTATCGTGTCCAAACCAGTGGAGTGACTCTATCTCCCTTCACTCTGCAGTTCTGTCAACATCTGCTCTGTTTCTGAAGGTCCTCCTGCATTGCCCAGGTGGGGTCAGCGGTTACTACCAGCAGTCATGGCCTCTATGGCCACAAACTCCTGGGCCTGAGCCCTGCTCCGGCCTCGGCCTCCTGTGTAGCTGGGACTAACAATCCACGAGTGCGCCGTGTGTGCCTGGTGAGCCCATGCTCTGCTCCCCTCCACAGGGAACACCCCTTGTTCCCCTTCCAATTCCCACCTCTGGGGTGTGGGCCCTGCTCTTGCTCAGCCCCTGTCTTACCCAGTCTCGAGCACTCCCTTTTATGGGCTAACTTATAATATTCCTCTAACTGTAACAGCGTACTCTGCGTGAGCGCCCGTGTGTGCCAAGCTCTTACATTCCCCAGTCCTCACTCCTCTCTCTGCTGCCTTTTGCTCTGTGAGCAAGGCTCTTGGCGCCTGGCTCTCGCCAGCCGCCTCCGCCTCCATCCTGCCTCGTGCTGAGCTCACCAAGCTGGACTCCCACCAAGTTCAGCCTGCAAAGGAACTGCCTGCTCTTCTCCTGATAGATCCAAAGCCTGAAAAGGAGCCAGGTTCACTGAGGAGACTGAAAGATGAAAACAAGAGGGGGGAGGGGAAGGCCGAAGGTGGGGGAAGGAGAGGAGGAGAAATTGCATCTGAGACGTGCAGCATGAGAAGGAATTCATCTGCCCAGGAGAACTGAAAGCAAATCCCAAGAGGAGGAGCAAGCTGGAGCTGGAGAGGGCTTTTGTACAGGGCACTTGCTGTGCAAACCAGCTTCACCTGTGATGCCGAGGCCGCAGCCCATAGGCCACGGGGCTGCAGTCAGACTTGGCGTGCAATCCGGGGGCTGCCCACTCACCTCTCAGCTTGCTTACTCAGCCCAGAGGGGAGATAAGGGATGGGTGGGGGACATTGAAATGAGACATAGAAAGAGCCTGGCACAGTGCAGGGAACACTGAGAGTGGGTTTCTTTTCTGCCACAAACCAGTGGGTTCAGCAGTGGGTTCTAGGAACATTTGGGGTCTATGATAAGCCTCATTTTGTGCCCAGCTATGAAATCAGTATTGATACTGTGCTGGTATTTCTTTAAATTACCAGGATAGTCTTTATTTTACATGGTATGTTCAAAACTTAGGGCCTTACTCTTGGGAAAATTAATGAAAGAAATTAAGGGAATAAGTGGAGAATGGCATGTATGTACACAAAGATATTTCAATTAAAAATGAAAAATTAGGGGCAGCGCCTGTGGCTCAAAGGAGTAGGGCACCAGCCCCATATATTAGAGGTGGCAGGTTCAAACCCAGCCCCGGCCAAAAACTGAAATAATAATAATAATAATAAATTAGGACTGTGTATGAAAAAAGAAAAATTATCCAGCCTGAATAAAATGCAAGACCACATTTTTCTAAACGAAATAGAAAAATTACCCAGGCCTACAGCTGGCACACACTTGTAGTCTCAACTACTTGGGAGTCTGAGGCAGGAGGATCACTTGAGCCCAGGAGTTTGGGGTTGCTGTGAGCTGTGATGACTCCACTCTACTCTAGCCTGGGTGACAGAGTGAGACTCCATCTCCAAAAAAAAAAAAGAAAGAAAAGAAAAAGTAGAATAACATAAGAAGTTATTCTTCTAAGAGAAAAATACTTGTAATTAATTTATGGACCAGCCACAGAATGGGAAACTATCCCATCATTAACAGTTATGATTTTGAAGACTATAAGAAATAGGACATATTTATATCTTAAATGAAGAAACAGAACAGAAAAGTATATGTGTGATGCTTATGAAGAAATCCAGAATCTACAAAAGCAAGGATACTCCTATCCCTCTGCTTAAGGATTTCAGGTGAGGTGTCTCGCACCGGTAATCCTAGCCCTCTCAGAGGCAGAGGGCAAGGAGGTATGGCTTGAGCTTAGGAGTTCAAGACCAGGCTGAGAAAGAGTGAGGCCCCGTCTCTACTAAAAATAGAAAAATTAGCCAGGCATTGTGGCAGGCCTCTGTAGTCTGCTTGAGAGGCTGCTTGAGAGGCTGAGGCAGGAGGATCACTTGCTCCCAGGAGTTTGAGGTTGCTCTGAGTTATGATGATGCCACTGCACTCTAGCTAGGGCAAAAGCGGAAGACCCTATCTCCAAAAAAAAAAAAAAAAATGTGTTTAAGGTTTCATGACCAAAGATACCATTAATAGGACAAAGCATAGAACAGGGGAAAAGTTATAACACCTACCACAAATGTTAATGTCCTTAACATACAAAGAGTTTCTACAAATTAAAGTGCAATAGAAAAACGGGTAAATAATATGTACAGGTAATTCATAAAAGAAGACATTCAAGAAATGCAACCTCAGTAGTCAGGGAAATGCAAATTCAGGCAATAATGAAATACTAATGTTCTTTCATGAGGCCAACATAAATTAAAAAGGGAGATAACAGCTAGTACTTGTCAAGATTCAGGGAAAAAGACATTTCAGCTCTTTGCTGGTAGAATGTGACCTGCTGTAACCTTTTTGGAAAGTAGTATGATACTATCAAAATTACAATTCATATGTTTGTTGATCTTGTAAATCCCATTTGGGAGAATGTAGTATACAGAATAAAAGCACCAGGGTAGACAGATATGGAGAGATGGAGGTTTTTTCGCAGCATTGTTTGTAGGGGAAAAAAAGACCTGGAAACCATAGGAATGTTTATCATTAGGAAAACAGTTGAGTAAATTATGGTTAGTCCCTTTATATTTTTACATATGAGAGACAGAGAAAAATAGAAAAATACATGGAATTATGCACATTAGACTGTTAATGGTTATTTCTTCAGAGGTGGAATTAAGGTAGGGCAGATCTAATTTTTCCTTCATATCATTTTGGATTATTTTGCTTGGTTTTTTTTTTTTTTTTTTGAGACAAACCCTCAAGCTATTCCCCTGGGTAGAGTGCTGTGGCATCACAGCTCACAGCAACCTCCAACTCCTGGGCTCAAGCGATTCTCCTGCCTCTGCCTTCCACATAGCTGGGACCACAGGTGCCCGCCACAATGCCTGGCTATTTTTTGGTTGCAGCCATCATCGTTGTTTGGTGGGCCCAGGCTGGATTCGAACCCGCCACCTTAGGTGTATGTGGCTGGCAACTTAACCACTTGAGCTACAGGCTCCGAGCTGATTATTTTGCTTGTGACAAGTAAGCATGAATTACTTTTTTTTTAAGACAGAGCCTCAAGTTGACGCCCTGGGTAGAGTGCTACGACATCACAGCTTACAGCAACCTCCAACTCCTGGGCTTAAGGATTCTCTCGCCTCAGCCTCCCAAGTAGCTGGGACTACAGGAGCCCGCCACAACGCCAGGCTATTTTTTGGTTGTAGTTGTCATTGTTGTTTGGCGGGCCCGGGCTAGATTTGAACCTGCCAGCTCTGGTGTAAGTGGCTGGCACCTTAGGCGCTTGAGCTATAGGCGCCAAGCCAAGCATGAATTATTTTTGTAATTCTTTCAAGTGTTAAGGAAACTTTGAGAAAAAAATGTGCAAGACTATAAGAAAATATTCATTTTTATGATACATATACAAAATGATAATTTAAAAAAAATTTTTTTTTGAGACAGAGCCTCAAGCTGTCCCCCTGGGTAGAGTGTTATGGCTTCACTGCTCACAGCAACCTCCAATTCCTGGGCTCAAGCGAGTCTCCT
>NW_003852496.1:2946010-2950867 GCF_000181295.1 Otolemur garnettii | reverse complement strand
TGAGCTATAGGCGCCGAGCCAATACTACACTGTCTTTAGAATAAAAAGTAACTCCTACCCCATAAAAAGCTAGGTTTCCTTTTTTTGGAATTTATGACATTAGGAGAAAAAGAACAGAAATTTGTATCTTGCCATAATTATAGCTTTGTCCAAATATACCCCTTTATGGAGAAGGACTAGAAGGAGGAAAGCTGAAATTATTGAAGGTTTTCTTTTTTTTTTTTGGTTGCAGCTGTCATTGTTATTTGGCAGGCCTGGCCTGGATTCAAACCCGCCAGCTCAGGTGTATGTGGCTGGCGCCTTCGCTGCTTGAGCCACAGGCTCCGAGCCTATTGAAGGGGTTTCTAATTTTTATTTCTTTAATTGTTGTATTCCAAAAAATACAAATCAAGCATGCCAGAGATTTGTGTTTTCCCAGAAGCTTGATCTTGTCTTTCAAATGGTAAAAATTCCCTCTTTTAAATGCAAACCTATCTGGTTGCCCCTGAAATACCTTGACTGAAGCTGCTGACCTTTGGAAAGCAAATCAGGGACTATACTGAGAAAGAATTGTAATCGGGAGCTGTGAGAGTTATTTAGGGCACAGCCTCTCACTCAGTTGTGGCTCCAGCCCGGGGCCAGCAGGGTCATTGGGACATGCTGACGGAGGCTGTGTTCTGGGCACAGGGAGGAGGATCTGCCCTGGGCTGGGATGTGGGAAGGAAGCCACAGGACTTCCTTGGCAAGCTCTGCCAAGCCAGAGGAGCATGCCCCACCCTCTGGTATGTTTTTTGCCATGGCTAATCAGGGACTACAATTTGAACATGATCCCAGCAGATCCCTTCCCTGAAATTTTAAAAAGCAGTCAGTCCTAGACTTGGTATGGTTTGTATCAGCTGCAGCAAGGCCTCTCTGAGGTAGTTGGGAGAGATTTGGGCCACTTCCAATTTGGTTTATTAAATATGGAGAAATATCAAGGCCCTGCCTGCTGGCTCATGCCTGTAATCCTAGATCTCTGGGAGGCCAAGGCCGCGAGATCGCCTGAGATCAGAAGTTCCAGACCAGGCTGAGCAAAGTGAGACACTGTCTCTACTAAAAGTAGAAAAAGTGGCTGGACATTGTGGTGGACGCCTGTAGTCCCAGCTACTCAGGAGGCTGAGGCAAGGTGAAGAGGCAGCCGTGACTCCATTATTTTTCTTTTCTCTTTTTTTAGAGTAGTAATATTCATTATAAAAAGGAAGAACAAAGAACTGAGGAAGGGAAGAAGGCAAAGGGGGGGGGGCAGGGGCCCCAAGAAGCTCCAGAGCAGACACAGGCCGTAAATCAGGTAAACAGCCCAGGGAGGACCGACCGACCAGGAGTTCGCACACCACTAACCCCAGTGGAGACCCCAACCACAGAAAGACAGTCGGCCTGTCAGAACCCCAGGCCTCCCCAATGACCATAGGTGATCGGACACTGACTTCTTCCCCAGCCACCTTCATTAGCATTTTATTGTAACCCCTAGTACCCGGAGAAAGTGTATAAAAGCTTCCCTGACCATTGTTTCGGGGCCACTCTCTTCTGCGACCACTTTAATGATGGGAGTGACCTGAGCGTATGCCCCCCAAAAAATAAAACTCCTTGGTTTTTCCATGTGTGCCTGGTCTCTCAGTGGCACATTGGGTCCTAACAAAGAGAATCACCTAAGCCCAGGAGTTCGAGGCTGCTGTGAGCTTTGATGATGCCACAACATTCTACCCAGGGCAACCAAGCGAGACTGTCTCAAAAAAAAAAAAGAAGAAGAAATATCAAATAATTTTAAAAATTATGGTATGTTTTAAATGTTTGCTTTTTTTTTTTAGAGACAGAGTCTCATCTTATCACCCTTGGTAGAGGGCTGTGGCATCACAGCTCACAGCAACGTCCAACTCCTGGGCTTAGGTGATTCTCTTGCCTCAGCCTCCTGAGTAGCTGGGACTACAGGCACTCACTAGAACGCCTGGCTATTGTTTTGCTGCAGTTTGGCCGGGCCGGAACCTGCCACCCTCGGTATATGGGGCCGGCCCCCTACCCACAAGCCACAGGGGCCGCCCTAAATGTTTGCTTTAAATAACACTTTCAATGCACAAACATTCCATTTGTAATAGTGCTTTTCTAAAGACACCTACAAATTTTATATACCTGTATGGATAGAGATACACATATTTCCTTTTTGGAATATACAAATTTTTTGGAGATAAGGTTCTGTTGTGTTGTGTAGGGTGGTATTGAACACCTGAGCTCTAACAATCCTCCCACCTCAGCCTCCGTGGAATCATAGGCAAGCACCACCACTGCACCTGGCTAGATATATTTTAAAGCTTATTGTTAAGCAGTTTATTACATATATTACAAATACGTTCCTTTTTTAACGTCTCGCCACCTTTTCAATTAAGGTGTTAATTGAAACACCTTGAAACTTTAATTTGGGAAGTAAAGAAACACACAGGCGAGTTTTATAGATATTCTATCTACTCATAGTATATTCCAGGAATTTTGATTTGAGAAAGGAAGACATGTCAAAGGTAATATGATAAGATTCGTGGTGTATCTCTGACTCATGCACACCCTTGTATGGAGAGGAAGCTCTTGGAGTATGCTCAGCCTGGCCACCAGCCCACGCCCACGGCAGGCCCTGAACTGCAGGGAGCAGACAGAGCCTGTAACCCGGAGTCAGGGTGGAATTGCAGTTTTGCCCGGCATTTGCTCTGATCCTATCTCCTCCACTGCGAGATGGATATAAAACCTTCTTCACGGGGTTGTAGGGAAGAGTCACCAAGGGAAGACACAGAAAAGCCCCAGGCTGCCCACGTGTTTGCTCCCTTGGACTCTCTTCCTGCCTGGATAGGAGGATTATGCTGGATGATATATGTGAAAACAAATGTTAGTTATAATTAGAAACAGATATCAGGATTCTGACTCTAAGTCAAGACACTGTTTGTGAGTCTATCTCACCTTCTGGCAGTCCCCACATCTAGTTACCTTCCTGGATGGTTCTGGAAATGCAGAAGAGGACATGGGGACTAAGGGCCACAGCTCCTGACCGTTAACACTTCCAGGCAGTGTCCACAGTCCAGCAAGGCCATCGCCTACTCCCTCAGACCTCGCCTCCTTCTGTCTTTTTTTTACACTGCAGCCATTCTTTCTGCCTCTATAACATGTCAGGCTAAGTCTCAGTCAATGCATATTCCTGCCTCCTTCCTTTGCCCTCATTCTTTCTTTCTAGAACACTCTTTCCTGCGTTTCCATGTGGCTGGATCCTTTCCCTCATTTCAGTCTCAGCTAAGTGCTCCCCTCTGAGGAAGCCCTCTTCTGATCCCTCAGCTGAAGTAGCCTCCCTCAACCCTTCATCACTCTCTACCGCATTAGACTATTTTGTTTTTTCTTTCTTTCTTTCCTTCCTTCCTTCTCTTCTTCTTCTTCTCCTCTCTTTCGTCTCAAGCTGTCACCCTGGGTACAGTGCCATGACAACATCATAGCTCACAGCAATCTCTAACTCTTGGGCTCAAGCAATCCTCTTGCCTCTGTTTTTTGTATTTTTAGTAGAGATGAGGTCTCACTCTGGCTCAGGCTAGTCTCCAACCCGCGAGCTCAAGCAGGTAACCCATCTCAACCTCCCAGAGTGCTAGGATTACAGACGTGAGCCACCAACACAGCCTATTTTTTTTTCTTAGAGACAGAGTCTCACTTTGTCACCCTCAGTAGAGTGCCATGGTGTCACAGCTCACAGCAACCTCCAGCTCTTGGGCTTAGGCGATTCTCTTGCCTCAGCCTCCCAAGTAGCTGTGACTATAGGCACCCACCACAATGCCCAGCTATTATTTGTTGCAGTTTGTCCGGGGCCGGGTTCAAACCTGCCACCCTCAGTATATGGGGCTGGCGCCCTACTCACTGAGCCACAGGCACTGCCCAACCTGGCCTGTTTTGTTTTCATAGTATTTATCATCATCTGAAATCACCTTGTTTGTGTAATTATTATTTGACATGGATGTCTCTCTTGTCTATGCCGAATCTCCAGTACCTACATCCTCAATAAATACTTGTTACAGGAATACATGAGCCTTCATGTCATCTCTATAGCGGGATGAAATGAGTCCTCCTTAGCGATCCATGGTGGCTTGTTTATTCCTGTACGAAGCACTTACAGATTGTTAAACTAGTGCCCGCATGCGTCCTCCAGTGTTTACGCTCTTACAGAGTCCCTCAGATACTGACCCTGGGCTTGGCCATGTTACGTTAGCAAGAATGAAGCAAGCACAGACCTGGTAACTACTCTAATGCCGGGGCTTATCTTATTGGAACATCATCCAGTGGGGTCCTGAGTCACCTTGCAGAGACCACATAGACAGGTAAGTCCAGCCATCCTCCACTCTTCCCACCACTGCAGCTAAATATGCCAAAAAGTGAGTGAAGAGGTCATCCTAGACATCCCAACCACGGCAGATAACCACAGAGAACAGGAGAACCATCTTACTGAGTCCGGCCCACACTGAGGAGCCACGAGAAATAATAAATCATTTGGGAAAGACATTAAGTGTGATGTGATTTATTACATAGCAGTAAGGACCAGAGACATCAGTTTACTTTACATTAACAGTAGTTGTGAGGGGCAGCACCTGTGGCTCAAAGGAGTAGGGTGCCAGCCCCATATGCTGGAGGTGGCAGGTTCAAACCCAGCCTCGGCCAAAAACTGCCAAAAAAAAAAAAAAAAAACAGTGGTTGTGTATGCAGTAGAGGGAGGCCTCTACTGCATTGTGAGCTCCAGGCAAAGGGTTTCAATATCATTATCTCTGTATTCCCCACTTTCCCTGACACCTTGCACCTATTGAAGCTAATCCCAAGAACCTACTTTTTTTT
>NW_003852496.1:2936161-2945534 GCF_000181295.1 Otolemur garnettii | reverse complement strand
TTTGGCGGGTCCGGGCTGGGGATTCGAACCCGCCACCTTAGGTGTATGTGGCTGGCGCCTTAGCCGGTTGAGCCATAGGCGCCGAGCCCCAAGAACCTACTTTAAGTGAATTATTCATTTAAGGATTCGTTGAGCTCCTGTGTGTTAGTCTCCACACCGCGTGGGTGTGGCTAGTTGCAGGTGTCATATCAGGGATGCAGAAAGAGATACTGAAGATTCACTCCCAGCACGGTGGCAACCCAAATGCAGGAGGTGAACGTCAGTGTCCGCAAACTTCCAAATCAAGAACTGGATAACTGCAGATGTCCAGAGAGGGCCTGGCTAATTGCCCCCAGACCCATGAAGAAGGCTTATCAATCTAGGCAGTGGATTTGAGCTGAGCGTCCGCTGTGTTCCAGCTGCTGTTGTAAAGCATGGGGAAGGCGGCAAGTGACACAGTCACTTTCCCACGGGATCTTCAAGGACGCCCATCCAATGTGGTATCTGCTCGCGCGGGTCACGTATCTTGTGAAGGACTACCACCATCAGGCTAAAAAGGCAAGCTTCTGCAGATCTCAAAGCCGGCTTCACTGCAGTCTCCTTGACCCCCCAGTGTTTGGGGGTCATGTCCCCTGTTCCCAGGCCCTGGCAGAAATATGCCAACTTCCCAGGCCTCTGTTTCTACAACACCTGCTCTTTGGGAGAAAGAATGAGAAAGAGGCAGGTTTTCTACCCTTGAAGCTTATTCATGTTTTTGTTGTTGTTTTGTTTTGTTTGTTTGTTTTTTGAGACTGAGTCTCACTTTGCCCCTCTCAGTAGAGTGCTGTGGCATCATAGCTCACAGCAACCTCAAACTCCTGGGCTCAAGCAATTCTCTTGCCTCAGCCTCCAAGTAGGTGGGACTACAGGTGTCTGCTACAATGCCCGGCTATTTTTAGAGATGGTGGTCTCACTCTTGCTCAGGCTGGTCTCGAACCTGTGAGCTCAAGCAACCCACCCGCTTCAGCATCCTAGAGTGCTAGGATTATAGGCGTGAGCCACAATGCCCAGGCTCATTCATGTTTTATTATTTTATCGTTATTATTTTAGACACAGTCTCACTCTATTGTCCTGGGTAGAGTGCCATGACATTATAACTCATAGCAACCTCAAACTCCTGGGCTCAAGCGATCCTCTTGCCTCATCCTCCTAAGTACCTGGGACTACAGGTGCTTGCCACAATGCCTGGCTATTTTTAGAGATGGGGGTCTTGCTTATGCTCAGGCTGGTCTTGAACCCATGAACTCAGACAATACCCCCGTCTCAGCCTCCCAGAATGCTAGGATTACAGGTGTGAGCCACCACACCTGACCTCATTCATGTAGTTGTTATTATTAATATTTAGATAGAGTCTCACTCTGTTGTCCTGGGTAGAGTCCCATGACATCATATAGCTCACAGCAACTTCAAACTCCTGGGCTCAAGCAATCCTCTTGCCTCAGCCTTTGGAGTAGCTGGGGCTACAGGTGCCTGCCACAATGCCCAACTAATTTTTCCATTGTTAGTAGAGACAGGGTCTTACTCTTACTTTTAGGCTGAGTCTCAAACTTCTGAGCTCAAACAATGCACCTGCCTCAGCCTCCCAGGGCTAAGATTACAGGTGTGAGCCACCGTGCCTGGGTTTTTTTTTTCTTTGAGGCCAGGTCTGGAGGGCAGTGGTGCAATCCTACTTCACTGCAGCCTTGAACTCCGGAGCCCAAGCCAAAGGTAGTTTCAATTTTCCCACATAATCACCTTAGCATTGTTACAACCAAAGAAATTCACTTATATTTAGACAGAATCTTTGAACTCAAGAGCTTGGAAGAAGGCAATAATGCTTTTATCTCTCTTATTTAGGAGCAAGGGAAATGAGCCAGGATGTTAGGGTAAATGGGGCCGGGGGAGCTTTGTGGTCCTTGACGGCCAGAACAGATGTGTTAAGTTAAAATAATTTGAAGATGTGTTTAAAGCCATTTATAGGGCTCAATGCCTGTGGCTCAAGTGGCTAAGGCGCCAGCCACATACACCTAAAGTGGCAGGTTCAAATCCCCAGCCTGGGCCCGCCAAACAACAATGATGGCTACAACCAAAAAATGGCCAGGCGTTGTGGCAGGCGCCTGTGGTCCCAGCTACTTGGGAGGCGGAGGCAGGAGACTCGCTTGAGCCCAGGAGTTGGAGGTTGCTGTGAGCGTGATGCCATGGCACTCTACCCAGGGGGATAGCTTGAGGCTCCGTCTAAAAAAAAAAAAAAAGCCATTTATAGGATATAGTCGGCTGCCTGGATTCTGAAAGCGTGCATGAGTGAGCCCTGGGAAGACCTCACTGATCAGGAGTGTAGAAATGACATGAGAAAGAGAAGTGAATAGGTCTTTGAGAGACAGGACAAACTTTAGCCAGGAGTCATCCCAGCAAGTATGAGGGGAAAAAAAGAAAACAGAAAAGACTCAGGGCAAACAGTTTCTGCTGTGAATAAACCCAGGTCTTCCCAGAGGGAGGGCTGGGTGGGAGCAATTTGGCTGAGGAAGGAAATGACGCTCCAGGCAGGAGAAAACTCTTGGCCATGTTAAATTAATAATGTGCTACACAAATGCCCTACTGGTCCCACCTCCGCTGGCTGCAGGGGATCCTCCCTGCCCTGGAAGGTTTTTGCAGAACTTTTCTGTGCATTCTGCAGCCAGGTGAAGGCTGCAGCCCGCCCCCTCCTTTCCCGCATCCTTCTCTCTCCACCCACAGCAGACTGTTTTTCTTTTCCTCGTCCCTCAGTCTCCTCATCCATGAGGTGGATGCCGCACTGTCTGCTTGCGGGGCGGTTCTCAGGCAGGGCTGCGGGGGATGGACAGGGTGCACGTACCTAGCACAGTGTCGGGCACGTTGGAACTGGCCCTCCGTGAGTGGCTTCTGGTCATCTCCTGGGAAGCCCCATCCCTGCAAACTGTGTCTCCCAGTTGTCGTAAGGCTGGGGTCAGCCAGCGAGAGACGAGTGGGGACTGGCAGGTAGGAAAGCCAGAGAAGCCAAGGTATCTCTCCCTTTCTCCTCCGCGTGGGAGTGGGATGGCAGCTGACTTTCCTCTGCAGTACTGTCCCCATAGGACAGCTCCTTCCTCTGTGGCTGCAGTCTCTAGCACATAGCCCCACTGCAGCTTTGGTTCCCATGGACAGCTCCGGGCCCTGGTCCCTGGGAACACCACCTCTGTCCCAGAGGCAGCAGAGGCTTCGGCTTCTCATCCTTCCTGGAGGGGTCTCTGGATTCCCTTGCTCCTACCTGGCTTCCCAGCACCCCTATCACCCATGTATCCAGTTCCTTCATTGAATTCTGCCTGTTCCTGACTGGACCCTGCCTGGTACACATGGTAATGGTTCAGACCACGTACACAGTGAGGAGACGACTCAAAGTCAGGCACACTGGCTCACACCTGTAATCCCAGTGACTCAGGAGACTGGGTCGGGAGGATCACTTGAGGCCAGGAGTTCAAGACCAACCTGGGTAACACAATGAGACCCCATCTCTATAAAAAAATTAAAATTAGCTAGGTGTGGTGGCTTACACCTGTAGTCCCAACTACTTGGTAGGCTGAGCCAGGAGGATCACTTGAGCCCAGGAGGTTGAGGCTACAGTGAGCTATGCTAATGCCTTGGCACCCTAGTCCAAGCAACAGGGGGAAATTCTGACTCTAAAAAAAAGAGAGAAGGAGGCACTTGTGGCTCAAAGGAGTAGGGTGCCAACCCCATATACGGAGGTGGTGGGTTCAAACCCAGCCTCAGCCAAAACTGCAAAAAAAAAAAAAAAAAAGAGAGAGAAAGAGATGACTTAGTAGACTGGGGGTACTCAAATCGTGGGCATTCCAGAGAAAAAACTGGCCCTTGATGGGCTCCTGGAGATACCCTATAAGTCCTTAGAATACCCTGCTTGAGAAGGGTGTCTTGGTATATACCTAGAGCCTTGGGCCATGCCGGATACTTTGTGCTAAGTGTGATTTGGGGTGAATACCTATTTCTGTTTGCCTCAGTTCAACCCAGTTGGAGGGTGGGGCTGGGGACTGAGCAGCTAAGCTCAGTCAGGCAGCTGCCGCCTGCCTGGACACTGAGGCTCTGGCGAGCGTCCCTGTGGGCAGCATCGTGTATACGGCCACACACTCCCACTGGGAGAAGTGAGCCCTGTCTGTACAGCAAGTCTGCTGGAAACAACCGAAGCTCACACCTGTACTCGTATCAGGCCTCTGACCTGTGCACTCTTCCTTGTGCTGATTTTAATTTATATCCTTTTGCTGTAATAAACTATTATAATATAACTGTGAGTTTAGCAGCTTCTCTGGGTTCTGAGTCCTCCTAGCAAATCACTGAAGGGGAAGATGGTCCTGGACTCCCCACAGACCAGTTAAAAAGAAACTTTTTACCTGAAGCTAAGATGTACTTTAAAAAAAAAAAACTTTTTTCTTTGCAGTTTTTGGCTGGGGCTGGATTTGAACCCGCCACCTCTGGCATATGGGGCTGATGTCCTACTCTTTTGAGCCACAGGGACTGCCCCTAAAAGAAAACTTTTTAAATGACAAAATGTCCAGGGTCACCAGAACTTGAGTAACTTACCTGAACTGAATACAGGTTCTTTTCTTTCTTTCTTTCTTTCTTTTTTTTTTTTTTTTTTTTGAGGCAGAGTCTCACTTGTCACCCTTGGTAGAGTGCCACAGCTCACAGCAACCTCACAGCAACCTCAAACTCTGGGGCTTAAGCGATTCTCTTGCCTCAGCCTCCCAAAGCTGGGACTACAGGCGCCTACCCCAACACACGGCTATATTTTTTTGTTGCAGTTGTCATTGTTTAGCTGGCCTGGGCCGGTTTCAAACCCGCCAGCCTCGGTGTAGGTGGCTAGCGCCATACCCACTGTACTACAGGCAGCACGCCTGAATGTAGGTTCTTAACTTAAAGACCCTGGTCCTGCTGCCATGCCTACTGTCTCTCACCGGATAACGCCAGGCAGTGGGGAACAAGCAAGCAGAAAGAATACTCTTATTTTTTTATTTTTTATTTATTTTTTATTTATTTTTATTTTTTTTGAGACAGAGCCTCAAGCTGTCCCCCTGGGTAGAGTGCCCTGGCATTACAGCTCACAGCAACCTCCAACTCCTGGGCTCAAGGGAGTCTCCTGCCTCCACCTCCCAAGTAGCTGGGACCACAGGCACCTGCCACAACGCCTGGCTATTTTTTTGGTTGCAGCCATCATTGTTGTTTGGAGGGTCCGGGCTGGGGATTCGAACCCGCCACCTTAGGTGTACGTGGCTGGCGCCTTAGCCAGTTGAGCTATAGGCGCCAAGCCCAGAAAGAATACTCTTAAGAATTCAAAGTATAGTCATGTGACACTTTTTTCCCAGACAGAGTCCCACTCTCCCCAGGTAGAGTGCAACAGTGTTATCTTAGCTCACTATAACCTCAAACTCCTGGACCTAAGGGATCCTCCTGCCTCAGCCTCCTGAGCAGCTAGGACTAAAGGTGCCTGCCACTGTGCTGAGCTCCAGCAGTCCACCCATCTCACCCTCCCAGAGGGCAGGAACGTGTCCCTTCTTAATGGTGATGACACATTCTGAGACATAGGTGAAGTTAGGCAATCTCTTTGTTGTGTGTTCTTAGGGTGGAGACTTACCAGGAACTCACACTGCAGGTAGAGAAAAATTAAAAATTTCTCTCACAGAGTTTAGGATAGTAGGAAGAAAAGGTTTACTTCTGAAAAGGCCAACATGGAAGTGAAAGTGGGGGTGATGGTGTTGTTGGGAATGAGGGGGTCAGGCTTCTGTTTAGGGGCAGGAAAGGGGTGAGGAAGGTTTACGGCTGTGGCCAAATTCACACAGTGCCGTGACCTGCCGCACCCACGTGGCCTCCCTGGTAACAGAAGCGGCTGCCTTCTCTTTGGAGACAGCTTATCACTGGTGATTATGATCTCGTCAGTGATTCTGCCCTAGAAATATAGTTTGGGCAGGAAGGGAGGCCTGTAGCTCAGCCCCTACCCAGCCTCCCACCCCCACCTCCACCCCCTGTCTGTTCAGGAACTCTCCAAAGTTATAAAAAACAAGTTCTTAAAGGCAGTTTATCGTCAATAGGTCTATATATTTGTATTTCCTTTTTCTCTGTATAGCATTTCACATGTTGGGACATCAAAGTCACTGCAGAGTTCCTGTCCCAAGAGAGCGAGAGAGACACCTAATATGGTTGATGTCAGCCCTTATTGAGAAACTATGATTTAGACCATTTCTTGCTATTGATATGTTTCTGTTATTTTAACAAGGCCATCTGGCTTGACGCCTGTGGCTCAAGTGGCTAAGGCGCCAGCCACATACACCTAAGGTGGTGGGTTCGAATCCAGCCTGGGCCCGCCAAACAACAATAACGACTGCAACCAAAAAATAGCCGGGCGTTGTGGCAGGCATCTGTGGTCCCAGCTACTTGGGAGGCTGAGGCAGGAGACTCGCTTGAGCCCAGGAGTTGGAGGTTGCTGTGAGCTGTGATGCCATAGCACTCTACCCAGGGGGACAGCTTGAGGCTCTGTCTCAAAAAGAAAAAAAAAAGGCCATTCTTTCACTTGTATCACGCAGTGTGCCCCTGGATGGCATAGCCTACTGCCACCCAGGCTGTGCAGGGCAGCCGACTGCTCCTAGGCTACGAAACTGTCTGGCAGAGAAAGCAGAGGCCTTCCATCCTCCCCTGCCCTGCCCAGTCTGAGGGCTCAAGGGCCCAGAAGTCTGGGTCCAGCAGCAGGTAGAAGGTCAGGACTGCCACCTCCTGAGGTATTGTCTGTGATGCAGGGGAAGCCCCAAGGTCCCCAGACCTGGTCAAACCTGACTAAGAAGTATCCAGAAGCCAAGCCATGGATCCACCCGCACGTAAAAAACCCCAAAGTTAAGGAAGCTGTTGGCAGAGTTGAGACGGTTAAGCAGAAATCCGCACAGCAGGAACTGAAGCAAAGACAAGAACAGAGATCTACACTCGAACAGGGTCGGGACAGAACCGGAGCAGGGCTGGGACAGAACTGGAACAGGGTCAGGACAGAGCCGGAGCAGGGCTGGGACAGAACTGGAACAGGGTCGGGACAGAACTGGAGCAGCAAAGACAAGAGCAGAGATCTACACCAGAACAGGGTCGGGATAGAACTGGAGCAGGGTCAGGACAGAACCAGAACAGGGTCAGGACAGAACCGGAGCAGCGGCAGGCCAGGTGAGTGAGTTCTGTAAACAGATGCAGCCTCCAGAGAAGGATTTCCCCCACCGCATTCAAGCTGCATGGGGCCCTGAGGCTTTGTTGAGCATGCTTCCAGTTTGAAGCTGAGATGGCCCATTTGGGGCCTTACTGAAGAAATTTATGGATAAATCTGAACTTACGTGTGTAACTTCCACCTCACTGGCTCCTCTATTCTGAACTGGCCCCATGCTTGCTGAAGAGACTTGTTTTCTTCTCATAAAACAGTAGATTCTTTTTTAAAAAGCCTTTTTTCTATTGTTTGAGAAAATCAAATCAGGGCTAGAAGTTGCTCTAGGTGAACGGGTGAGGTGAGTGGAGGCTTGTGCACTATTGCAGACTTTATAAACACCGGACACTTAGGCTATACTAAATTATAAAAGTTATTTTCCTTTCTTCAATAATAAATTAAATTTACCATACCATAACTTTTTTACTTTATTCACTTTTCAATTTTTAAAGTTACTGACTCTTTTGCAATCACACTTAAAACACAAGCACATCATACAGTTGAACAAAAATATTTTCTGTATATCCTTATTCTTTTTTTCTATATCTTTTTCTCTATATTTTATAACTTATTCTATAGTTAAAAAAATTTTATTTATTTTTTTACTTTTTAAGCTTGTTTGTTAAAAACTAAGACACAAACACACACGTTAGCGTGGGCCTACACGGGGTCAGGATCATCAGTATCACCGGCTTCTACCTCCACATCTCGTCCCACTGGAAGGTCCCCAGGGGCAGTAACGCTGGAGGAGCTGCCGTCTCCTACGATGACAATGCCTTCTTTCGCAGTTCCCCCTGAAGGACCTGCCTGACGCTGTTTCCCAGTTAACATTTCTAGCGTAAGCAGGAGTAAAGTCTAAAATAGTGATAAAAATTATAGTACAGTAAATACACAAACTAGTAACATCATCACTTATTATCACTGTCAAGTGTTACGTACTGAACATAATCGTAGGTTTGTTTACCCCAGCATCACACAAACTTGTGAGAAACGCCTTATGACATTATGATGGCTACACCACTAGGCAAAGGACATTTTCAGCTCCACTGTAATCCTAAAGGACCACTGTTTTATATGCAGTCCATTGTAACCAAAATGTCCTTCTACTACTTATGGACATAGATTGCTGTGAAGGCTACTCTGGCTGCCTATACATCTGTAGGTTAAATGGCCAGGTGTGGTGGAGGGCCAGGACTAGGTGGGAGGATCAAGAGACCAGCCTGAGCAAGAGTGTGACCCTATTAAAAAAAAAAAAAAAAGAACATGACCCTTCTCTACTAAAAATCGAAAAAATTAGCTGCACATTGTGGCAGGCACCTGTGGTCCCAGCTGCTCAGGAGACTGACGCAGCAGACTCATTGGAGCAACCCCGGGAGTGTGAGGTTACTGTGAGCTGGACTGATATCATGGTGCTCTAGCCTCAACAACAGAGTGAGACTGTCTCAAAAAAAAAAAAGATCTGTAGGTTCAGCCTGAGCAAGAGTGAGGCCCTGTCTCTACTAAAAATGGGGTGGGGGAACTAACCAGGTGTTGTAAACTAGCTGGACGCTATGGTGGGCACCTGTAGTCCCAGCTGCTTGGGAGACTGAGGCAGGAGGAGTGCTTGAACTCAGGAGTTTGAGATTGCTGTGAGCTATGACACCACAGCACTCTACCCAGGGTGACCAGTGAGACTCTGTCTCAAAAAATAAAAAATCTGTAAGTCAATAAACACTCACTGAACCCTTATATTGAGCAATTAATTGCTTGCAGGGGTGCCTGGAGAGGGTTCACGTAGGCAAGGCCATCCTGACTGCAGAGTGGAAGGAGGCCTGGAGAGGTGGAGGCCACTGTAGGAAGTCCAGGTGATACCAGATTTTTAACACTGGATTTCCAGGCTCTTGGTCTCAACGATTCAATGAATGAAATCGATAGACCATAGAACGAACAGTGAGGTTTTATTTACAGCTCAAAGAAAAAGAACTCTTACAAAGGGCCAAGCCTCTTTGTAGAGCAGGATCAGCAGCGGAGGTGTTACAGCTACAGCTAAAGTGTTACAACTCTGTAAGAACCAAGCCTCTTTGTAGGGCAGGATCAGCAGCAGAAGTGTTACAGCTACAGCTCTTACAAAGGACCAAGCCTCTTTGCAGGGCAGAGATCAGCAAA
>NW_003852496.1:2909999-2936141 GCF_000181295.1 Otolemur garnettii | reverse complement strand
AAGGGCCAAGCCTCTTTGTAAGGCAGGATCAGCAGCGGAGGTGTTACAGTTGCAGCTCAAGTGTTACAACTCCTACAAAGAGCCAAGACTCTTTGTAGAGCAGGATCAGCACTAGAAGTGCCACAGCTCTCGCTTCTTCCTCTGGATGGTCAGCTGAAGTCGTCTTCTCCTTCTCTATCTTCCCTGAAGGTCTGCAACGATCTACCCCCGGCTCTCTGCGCGGGGCCTTATATAGGTGTAATAGCTTAGCTGTGATTGGTCCATAAAATGGACCAATCAGGAGCAGGATTGAAAAATGGACCAATCAGGGACGGGCACCAGTTTTCCCTTGATTGACAGGTCCTCTAACGCCGCTCTACTGGAGCCTCTGGGGGAAGAAAGCTCCCTCGCTTGCCCCAACTTGCCGGTTTTGCCGGCTGCTGCCACCAAGACAGAAGTGGCAGATCCCCCAGGCCCTGCTCCGCTGAGCTGGCTGGGGTGCCACTTTTCCGGTATCACAGGGAAGCCAGGCATGGTGGCTCAGGAGGCTGAAGCCAGAGGATCACTTGAGCCCAGGAGTTTGAAAATCCAGCCTGGGAGCATAGCAAGACTTTATCTCTTTAACAACAACAAAAGCAGCAGCAGAGAAGTTCCAGGAGTCAGGCTGCCAGCCAGTGCTGGGGGTTAACAGGAAGGGAAGGACAGGGTGGATTTGAGAGACTGTGCAGGAAACGGGCTACGGGACATTTACACTCGGAATCTTGTTTCCCACCCTCCCCCATAACTGCCGCTGTCCTGGGCTCCCTCGTTTCAAAGGTGATATTGGCCTGTGAAGGTCAAGAACAGAGGCATCATCTCGGTTCCTCCTGTTCCCTTGTTTCACCCACCACCGCAAATCAGAATTTTACTTCCCAAATGTATCTGTGAATCCTGTTTTCTCCCTCTCCACCTGCCCCACCTGCCCCACCTAAAGCCAGACTGGAGTCATGCTGCATCTTTCCAAGCTCAGTCTCTTTTCCGGGTGCTGCTTGGCTGGTTTCTTCTCATCCCTCAGGGCAGAGCCACTAAGTGACCTCCACAGAGAGGCTTTCACCGCCCACCTCCATGAGAGGAGACCCTCTCTCTTGCTCTGTCCTACAGCTCTTTTGTTTTTTTTTGTTTTTTTTTTGTTTTTTGAGACAGGATTAGTCTCTCTGTCACCATAGACAGAGTGCAGTGGTGTCATCATATTACAGGGTGTCTCAAAGGTCGCCATTAATATAAAAAATTAACAAACTCATATTTTATTTTACATTCTATTATATATTTTAATGGTAGCCATCCATACATATATACATACATTGGGAAAATGGGAAATTGTAACCGAATATGCCCTGATTTACAAAATATGCATTACAAAATTTTACAGAATATTTAGAAAATATTTCTCTACGTGCAGATGGATTAGATGAGGGGAATGAGGGCAAAGAAGATGTCAAGGACGGCTCCCGGTTTCTGTCACATGCAATTGGGCAGGGCCATTAAGGGAAGGGAGCCAGTGGTGTGACCGGTTTCATAACAAAATTTTACAGTTCTCTGGTGTCTCAGCTCCCTCTTATTCCAAAGGAGTTTCTAGTGTTCACGACAGAACTGAACCAGGGGGCTAAGTCCTCGACTGGACAGGGATGAAACAGTGAGCATATCTCTCAGCTCCAGTGGCCTCCTAACGGTGGTCTTCGGAAAAACAGAGAAGAGGGCAGCACCTGTGGCTCAGTGAGCAAGGCGCTGGCCCCACACACTGAGGATGGCACGTTCAAACCCAGCCCCGGCCAAACTGCAACAAAAAAATAGCCAGGCATTGTGGTGGGTGCCTGTAGTCCCAGCTACTCAGGAGCCTGAGGCAAGAGAATTGCCATAGCCCAAGAGCTGGAGGTTGCTGTGAGCTGTGACGCCATGGCGCTCTACTGAGGGTGACAAAGTGAGACTCTGTCTCTTAAAAAAAAAAAAAAAGGCAACGAAGAGACAGAGGAGTCTCAGTACAAACTGCTAAACCAAACTTTGTAATTTTCTATCCACTGATACAATTTCTTTGAATTTTTCCCAGGACACAGCAGAACCTCCTTGCAGCCCTGAGATAACTGCAGTGCCTCCCTCTACCAGAATGTCTGGAGAAAGTCACCGCAGATTGTGACCGAGAGCCACTGAACCTGTGCACGAGGCTGAAAGAATGAACGGTGTTAACCCCCAGCTCATTACAATACTAAAATCCCACCGGAGAGGTGTTTGCTCACCATTTTCTGGTCATGGGATGTATGAACTAGCACGATTCTCCACTGCACTTGTGTGCCCTGCACTCCACCCCAAACATACAAGGGGTACACGCCCTCTACGCATTATTCATTGTCACCTCCATAAAACCCCCTCATCCTGCTATCCTGGGAGGTGGGTCTGAGGTAGCTTGTGCCTCCCTCCCAGGTGATGTGTCCTCTCTTCCTTGACAGTCCTCGTTGTCTCAGAACTGGCTTCCTGTGCGGGGAGCAACAGTGAACCCCCCTTGTGGGTTCGTTAACAGTAGGGGTGACCGAGACCAGGGTTAGGGAGATGTGGAGCTGAGACGTCAGTACCACACAGCGAGGGTCTGGCTGGTGGGTCCAGGCTTAGGCAGCACAGCAGTGGTAACCGAGTGGAGGGCGATTGAGTCCCCCCAGGGAAGCTGCTGAGAGAGTAAAAAGACCTTGGGCAGAGCTGTACACAACGTTAACACCCACCAGAGGACAGGGCCCCGCAAAACAGTGAGAAGCAGCAGTCCAGAAAGGCACCGAGAGGCCTGGTGACCTCCAGAAGCTGAAGGAAAAGCCCAGGGGGCACCACGAGGCGTCACCGAGCCAGAGCGTCTTGCATCTTCTAGCCATGCACAATACTATTTTGAAACACTTTGAGTTAGTTGCCACAGTTTAAGAATCAATGTATTTCTTTTGAAATCTCTATTTCCAGAATTTCTGGAAAAATCTGAAGTTTGGCCATTCTGGGTCTGAATGCCTGCATGGGAAAGTGTAACTAAATCTGCCCTGATTTACCAAATATTCATTACAAAATTTTACAGAATATTTAGAGAATTCAGTGAGTCATCACTGCCCCTGTCACCTGAGGCGTGAGCTCCCCTATGTGCCTCAGGCCCCACCTCTGCCTGCTGCATCCCTGAGGCCAGAGGCCTGTCAGATTCCGTCCACCACCTCTCTAGCATGCTGCTTTTCCCCTAGTAGAGTTTAGAGGAAGGGCAGGATTTCTCAAGTTTATGTCACTAGCAAAGTGGGAAGATAGTATGTCTGTAGTCCCAGCTACTCAGGAGGCTGAGGCAGGAGGGTCACTGTGATCCCAGGAGTTCGAGTGCACTGTGATGGCGTCTGCATAACCACTGTACTCCATCCTGGGCAGCACAGTGAGACCCTATCTCTAAAAACAGGGAAAAAAAGTGGGAGAACAAAGATAAAGGGAGACAGCAAGCATTTCACGAAAAATCGGAGGAAGCTTATTTCTTAATGGATGAAAAGAATATTCCTGTATTTTACTCATTTGCCCTCTCTAAGAGAGTTCTTTTTTTTAAGGTTATAAACAACAGAAATTTATTGCTCATAGTTCCGGAGGTTGGAAGTGCAGCCGATTTGGTGTCTTGTGAGGGTCCGTTTCTCGGGTCATAGATGATGCCCTCCCACTGGGTCCCCACCTGGTGGAAGGGCTGAGAGATTTCCAATGATCCCTGCCTCCTGTTCACACCCTGTATAATCCCTTCCCCTCGTGGGCTTGATCCAGTGAGTATTCTGCTGAATAGAATATGACAAAGGTGATAGGATGTCATTTGTTAAATAAGATTACCAAGAATTATGACTTCCCTTTTGCTAGCAGACTCGCTCGTGCCTTCTTGGCCGGCACACTTTGAGGAAGCAAGCCATTGGGTTGAAAACAGCCAGGGAGCAACTGAGGCCCCCGGTCCCTTCGTGCCGAGGAACCAGGCCTTGCCAACAGTCTGGGGTCCAGGACGACCATCTTTCCTAGTTGAGTCTTCCCGTGAGACTCCAGCCCTTGAGGGAGACCCCGGAGCAGAGGACCCAGCTAAGGCTATACCTGGATTCTTGCCCACAGAAACAGTAAGGTAGTAAGTGTGTGTTTTTAAATGTTTATTATAGTAAAAAGCACATAACCTGAAATCTGTTTTAACCACTTTTAAGAGTATACTTCGAGTAATGTTAGCTATATTCACATTGTTGTGTAACAGATTTCTAGAATTTTTTATCTTGCAAACTGAAACTCTGTATTTATTGAATGACAACTTCCCACCCCACCACCCCACCCCCACAGCCCCTGACACCTGCCATTCTACTTTCTGTCTATGAAATTGCCTGCTGTGGGGACCTCAGACAAGTGGACCCTCACAGCATGTGTCCTGGCTTATTTTCCTTAGCATAATGTTTTCAGGGTCCATTACTGTTGTAGCTTGAGTCAGACTTCCATTCCTTTTCCAGGCTGAATAATACCCCGTGGTATGGCTGGGTCCCACTGTGTTTATCTATTCATGGAGGATGAACACTTGGGTTGCTTCTACCGTTGGCTGTGGTGAATGGCAGTGCAACGAACGTGGGTGTGCGAATGTTCTCTTTGAGACCCTGCTCTCCATTCTTTTGACTACATACCTGGAAGAAGCATTGCTGCATAATATCGTAATTCTATGTTTAATTTTAGAGGGATCTGCCACCCTGTTTTCCACAGTGCCTGAGTCTCTACGCTCCCAGCAACAGTGCCCAAGCCTTCTACTTTCTCCATATCCTTGCCAATGCCTGTCATTGTTTCTTCCTTTTTTTTAATAGTGGCCATCATAATGAGCATGCAGTGGCATCTCGTTAAATGTGTGTTGTTTTAAGCAGCTAAGTTTTGAGGCAATTTTTGCATAGCAACCAGTAAGTAATGGACTGTTTCATTTTGTGTCTTCCAAGGAGGGACTTGTTATCAGTTTCAAATATTGCTGAAAGGCTGAGCAAGAGGAGAACTGAAACAAACTTCCCCTGGAGTCACCACAAAGAGAAGGCCGAGGGGGCGGCGCCTGTGGCTCAGTGAGTAGGGCACCGCCCCGTATACCAAGGGTGTAGGGTTCAAACCCAGCCCCGGCCAGACTACAACCAAAAAAATAGCCAGGTGTGGTGGTGGGCACCTGTAATCCAGCTACTCAGGAGGCTGAGGCAAGAGAATCACTTTAAGCCCCAGAGTTGTAGGTTGCTGTGAGCTGTGATGCTACGGCACTCCACCGAGGGCAAGAAAGTGAGACTCTGTTTCTAAAAAAAAAGAGAGAGAAGGCCGAATACAAGGGGCAGGGAAAAGAGACAGAGCCAGGGAGTGGGGTGGCCCTTTTCAAGGCCTCATCTATATAATTTGTATGGATTGTCCATATTCTCTCCTGTGAAGAGAGAGAAACAAGAGTAGGGGTGGTCAGAGAGAAGATTTTTATTCTCTTTTTATTTTTTAGCTAGGAATGAAATATTTATGTCTGGCAGAGCTGGGGCTGGAACCCAGGCCACAGGCTCCCCAGGGTGCACATGTAGGCAGAACGCCTGGCTGGTTTGTTTACTTCTGACACAAAATTTAAAAATAAGATTCATAGGGTGGTGCTTGTGGCTCAGTGGGTAGGGCACCAGCCCCATATACCGAGGGTTGGGGGTTCGAACCCGGCCCCCACCAAACTGCAAAAAAAAATAGCTGGTCATTGTGGTGGGCACTTGTAGTCCCACCTACTCGGGAGGCAAGAGAATCGCCTAAGCCCAAGAGCTGGAGGTTGCTGTGAGCTGTGATGCCACAGCACTCTACTGAGGGGGACAAAGTGAAACTCTGTCTCTAAAAAGAAAAAAAAAAGGCTCTGTACCTGTGGCTCAAGCGGCTAAGGCACCAGCCACATACACCTGAGCTGGTGGGTTCGAATCTGACCTGGGTCCACCAAACAACGACAACTACAGCCAAAAAATAGCCAGGCGTTGTGGTGGGCACCTGTAGAGAGGTGGAGGCAGGAGACTCACTTGAGCCCAGGAGCTGGAGGTTCCCGTGAGCTGTGATGCCGTGGCACTCTACCCAGGTGACACCCTGAGGCTCTGTTTCCCAAAATAAATAAATAAATAAATAAAAAGGAAAAAAAAAAGATTGATGCCGATCAGCAATAGTCTGGGTTTTGTTTTTTTTTTTTTGGTGACTACTTTTGCTGGGGGGGTTTAAATATCAAAATAGCAAAGATTTAATTTTATTTATTTATTTTTTGAGACAGAATCTCACTTTATCACCCTCGGTAGAGTGCTGTGGTGTCACAGTAACCTCCAACTCCTGAGCTCAAGTGATCCTCTTGCCTCAGCCTCCCCAGAGCTGGGACTACAGGCATCCACACCACCATACATGCCCAGCTATTTTTAGAGATGGGCCTCACTCTGGCTCAGGCTGGTCTCAAACTCCTCTGATTTGGCTGCTGCCTCAGCCTCCCCAAGTGCACAGGTGTGAGCCACGGCGCCTGGCAAATATTTCATTATTTCAAGTACTGTCCCTCCCTGCCTCCCTCTCCCTTTCTCTTCTTGGTGCCCCTGCTTGGCTGGGGTCCAAATACATGTTTGGTTTGTCGCTTAGGCAATCTAACTCCGTGACCTTCCTGCCCTCTGTTTTTTTTTTTTGAGAAAGAGCCTCAAGCTGTCCCCCTGGGTAGAGTGCTGTGGCATCACTCACAGCAACCTCCAACTCCTAGGCTCAAGCGAGTCTCCTGCCTCAGCCTCCCAAGTAGCTGAGACCACAGGCGCCCGCCACAACGCCTGGCTATTTTTTTGGTTGCAGCCATCATTGTTGTTTGGCGGGCCGGGGCTAGATTCGAACCTGCCACCTTAGGTGTATGTGGCTGGCGCCTTAGCCACTTGAGCCACAGGCGCCGAGCCTTCCTGCCCTCTTTGAACCAAGCATAACATACAGTAGGTCCCCAGTGATGTGTTTTGAGTGAGAAAACAAAATCACCCCAATGGCTGAGACGTCGGAGATTTCCAAGTTCAAGCCCTTCACAAACTGCACGGTAAACGCCCTCCAGAAAGCGGATGCCACGGAGTCCCTGCACGTGAAATTTGTGCTCACTTCATTCACGTGAGTGGGATTTGGGGATGGCTATGACGTCCTGGGCTGTGGAAAGGCAGTCTGATTCCAGGGCCCTTTTGACTACAAAATCCGTAGGCCCAGGCACAACCCGGTGTTTAGCGACCCAAGTGTGCCGGCTTATACAAAGAAGCACCATCGAGGAGGTGGGGTGCAGGCCTGGAAGACTCCCGCACAGACACTCCCTTCTGGTGATTGGACTGTCATTATTTTCAGTCTGCTGGTGGGTGGAGATGTTCTAAACCCTTCCCGTCCATTGTCAGCAGCTTGGGGTGACTCACTAATGACTGTTCCACCACACCACCACCCTGGAGGGTGGAAGAGCCTGTAGATGGTTGTTTCTCCTCCTACTCAGCAGTAGCAGGAAGCTGGCTCTTAATAACCTGGACGCTTGGCTGCAGGCCTCTCTGGCTGGCAGTTACACCGAAGAGCAGGATGGGTGTTAATTTTGTTGCCTCAGAACTGAGGATCTATAAGAAACCAAGTGATGCTCTCAGACTCCAGCCCAGAGCATTTTCAACTTTATCACATAAAAAAGAAACTTACCCATGACACTGACTTTATTTATTTATTCTTTGTTTTTGAGACAGAGTCTGACTTTGTTGCCCTGGTAGAGTGCTCTGGGGTCACAGCTCACAGCAACCTCAAACTCTTGGGCATAAGCAATTCTCTTGCCTCAGCCTCCCAAATAGCTGGGACCACAGGCACCTGCCACAACACCCGGCTACTCTTTGGTTGTAGTTGTCATTGTTGTTTAGTTGGCTGGATTCAAACCTGCCAGTCTGGGTGTATGTGGCCAGCACCCTGACCACCGAGCTATAGGTGCTGAGCCACAGACTTGACTTTAGATGTCACAGTATGTTTTTCTTTTCAGCAAACCTTAAGTGAGCAACATGAAGGAATTTCTTTTTTTTTTAGAGACAGAGTCTCTACTACAGGCACCTTCTACACGCCTGGCTATTTTTTTTTTTTTTTGAGACAGAGCCTCAAGCTGTTCCCCTGGGTAGAGTGCCGTGGCATCCCAGCTCACAGCAACCTCCAACTCCTGGGCTCAAGCGAGTCTCCTGCCTCAGCCTCCCAAGTAGCTGGGACCACAGGCACCCGCCACAATGCCTGGCTATTTTTTGGTTGCAGCCATCATTGTTTGGCAGGCCCTGGCTGGATTCGAACACGCCACCTTAGGTGTATATGGCTGGTGCCTTAGCCACTTGAGCCACAGGCACTGAGCCACCTGGCTATTTTTTGTTGCAGTTTGGCCAGGGCTGGGTTCGAACCTGCCACCCTCAGCATATGGGGCCAGTGCCCTACCCACTGAGCCACAGGCACTGCCTCTGAAGGAATTTCTTAAGTAGGAAAAGAATAAACCTAGAGTTGCTTAGACCCTGGCTAGACCCTGGGTTCTGTCACTGGTTCATTCAACTGATATTTGTTCAGCACCTACTGTGTGCCCGGCGCTGGGGACACAGCAGACAAGAAACTTACCTTATAAAGGTGAAGAGGAGATGACAAAAAACAGGTGCGATGGTTTGTTCTGCCTGTCGACTGGGCCTCAAGTGCTCAGATATTTGGTTAAATGTTATTCTGAGTATCTGTGTGAGTGTTCTTAGTGAGATTAACTTTTAAATCAGTGAGATAAGGCCAGGCACAGTGGCTTATGCCTGTAAGCTTGGCACTCCGGGGGCCGAGGCCGGTGGATTGCTTGAGCTCAGGAGACTAGCCTGAGCAAGAGTGTTACCCTGTCTCTACTAAAAATGGAAAAACTAGCCCGGTGTTTTGGCAGGTGCCTGTAGTCCCAGCTCAGGAGGCTGAGGCAAGAGGATCACTTGAACCCGAGAGTTTAGGTTGCTGTGAGCTATGACACCATGGTACTCTACCCAGGGCAACAGAGTCATACTCTGTCTCAAAAAATAAATAAATACACAAATAAATAAATAAATAAATAAATCAGTAGAATGAGTAAAGCAGATTGGGCCTCCCCAATATGGATACAGTTAGTTTCTGAGAAGTATCATGACTATCTGATAAACAGATAAGAGATTTTCAGCTGGCAGTGCCTGTGGCTCAAAGGAGTAGGGCACTGGCCCCATATGCTGGAGGTGGCGGGTTCAAACCCAGCTCCGGCCAAAAACTGCAAAAAACCCCAAAGATTTTCAGCTTCTGGAAAAATAAATTAGACCCCAATGAGATACTATTTGTACCTATTATATTAGCAAGAAAATTTAATTATACCAAGTTAGAGTGAGTGTGGATTCATAGTGGAAGAATAAATTAGTGGAAATACTTGGGAGACAAGCACAACAACACTCATAGAAGTATTTTTTTGTAATAAAAATACTAGACACAGAGCCATGTATGGTGGCTCACACCTGTAATCCTAGCACTTTGGGAGGCTGAGGCAGGAGAATCTATTGAGCCCAGGAATTTGAGTTTGCTGCGAGCTAGGCTGACGCCACTGCACTGTACTCCAGCCTGGACAACAGAATGAGATTCTGTCTAAAAAGATAAAACAAAATGAAAAAAACTAGAAACAACATAAATTCCCAGAAATATGAAAATAGATAAGTACATTGTCATAACAGAATATTATACAGCTGTGGGAAAAGATAATGCTGATTACAGCAAGTTCAAGAATGCTACCTGTGGCATGATAAAGTTCTAAAGCTATAAAACTCATTGTTTAAACATGAATATATGTATGATCTTTTTTCAAAAGTCAGGAAGACAGTAAACTTAAAATTCAAAATAGCAGCTGCCTGTGGCGTGGGAGGGGCATGACGGCGCCCAGGGAGGCACTTACTGGTAATGTCCCCGTCGGGTACTTTGGGGAGGTGAGTTCACGGGTGTTCACAGCATCGCTGTGGTCCAAGGTTTACACACATGTGGCATATATTTCTTTGTATGCCTCAAATAAAAACAAAAATGTGATGAAGTAAACAAAGAATAGCTGGTTTTCTTCTTTTCGTTTTACTTTGCTGCATTTCTCTATGCCCCCCCCACGATATGCATATATATGCTTTATTTTCTGATCAGAAAAAAATGAAATACATTACATCTGGGAACACCTCCTGATAAATTCAGCAATCACCTACAAGCAGAATTGTGTGACCATGGCTCAGAAGAAGTGCTGAGATGAAAACATATTTAGGAGGCCCCTAAGCTGTGTAACCACCGTGCGTCCATCCAGGTCGATCCTTTCTGAAGCTAGTTTTCCCTGAGCTGTCCTTTCAGTTGATGATTTGGGGTTCAGGAGGAATAGTCTGTGGAACCCAGAAAACTCAGCTTAAAATCCCAGCTGTGTTATTCAGTATCATGTGTTTTTCAGCAATGTACATCACTTTTCTGAGATTCAGTTTTTATGTCAGTAAAAATATAGTGATGTTGACCTTGAACTTTCATTGGTGGGTTAAGGATAAAATACATGAAGTGTTTGTTTCCTGGTTGAGTCCTTGACAAATGTCATGTATTGTGACCCCTCTGCCCAAATAATGATCATACCTTATTACAATGTAGCCCTTTATAGTTTGCAAGGGGGGGAGGAGTAGAGTCATTATTTCACCCTAAAAAATGTCTAATTTTGGCTCGGTGCCTGTGGCTCAAGTGGCTAAGGCGCCAGCCATGTACACCCAAGGTGGTGGGTTCGAATCCAGCCCGGACCCGCCAAACAACAATGACGGCTACAACCAAAAAATAGCCAGGCATTGTGGCAGGCGCCTGTGGTCCCAGCTACTTGGGAGGCAGAGGCAGGAGACTCGCTTGAGCCCAGGAGTTGGAGGTTGCTGTGCGCTGAGATGCCATACCACTCTACCCAGGGGGACAGCTTGAGGCTCCTGTCTCAAAAAAAAAATGTCTAATTTTGTTAACCATAGCTTAGACATACAGAGGACTCGCTATGCTTTACAAGCATCATGTATTAATGGGTACTCAATAAATGCTGAACAAATGAGTGAATGGTTTCAAAAGTGGATGTGAGGCGGCGCCTGTAGCTCAGCGGGTAGGGCATTGAGGCTGGAGGGTTCGCATCTGGCCCAGCCAGCTAAACAACAATGACAACTGCAACAAAAAATAGCCGGGCGTTGTGATGGGTGCTTGTAATCTCAGCTGCTGGGGAGGCTGAGGTAAGAGAATAGCTTAAGCCCAAGAGTTTGAGGTTGCTGTGAGCTGTGACGCCACAGCACTCTGCCCAGGGCAACATAGTGAGACTCTGTGTCCAAAAAAATAAGTGGATGTGAGTAGAGAAGAAACAGGTAACTGCCTCTTTGGAGAATCATTTTATGAGGCTGGAAGCTGCCCCTAAAGCAAGGGCAGCCCTGAGTCTACCCTAATAATTACAATAATACGGAGAGAACGCTCAGGTTCGGCCCAGGACTCTGCAACCGCCCTGCATCATTCTGGAGGACAGCCAGGACCTGGGCCCCGGGCTCTCATCCTCCTCCTGCTCTGGCTTACAGTTAAAAGACAGAGTTGGTGCCCCCTGGAGGACAGGATGAGGCATCTCAGAGCAGGCTAGGGAAATTCTTAGAAGAAACCTTAGGGTTCTATAGTTGGAAGAGGGTGATGGCGGTGAGCAGGTATCATAAAAGTAATCTCTACTTTTACTTATTTATGTGTTTGTTTATTCATTTATTTATTTTGAGACAGTCTCACTCCGTTGCCCTGAGTAGAGTGCTGCGGCATTGAAATAACCTTGGGGTTATGAAAAAATAAACTCGGACCCACTCAGATGCGATTAATAATTGGTGATTTATTCACACCTGCACAGGGGGGCTGTTCTGAGACAAGCGGCCCCGAAGTGCAGGGTTTTTTGCCTTTTATACCTTTTTTTCTCTGCGTAGTTTAAGCGAGCACTGGGGGACGAGGAACACTGCCATTGGCAGGGTTACAGCTTGGTTGTCAATGAATATGTCTCATATCACAACGGTTATGATTATATAACAATAATTGATCAATGGATACATCTTAAATCATAATAGTTATACAACAGTAAATAATCGGTGAGTTTTCAACCATTGTTCATCTACTGAGAACTTGGGGGTTTTCTGAAACTTGGGACTTTCCGTGCCTCTTTGAATTCTGGAGAGCATAGGAATGGGCTGGGAGAAGGTGGGGAACAGGAGAGGGCAGGATGTTGCCCGTAGGGTGGGGGGAATGGGGGGAATAGGAACTCACAACAGCATCATAGTTCACAGCAACCTCAAACTCTTGGCCTAAGTGATCCTTTTGCCTCAATGCCTGCCACAATGTCCAGCTATTTTCAGAGATAGGTCTCACTTTTGCTCAGGCTGGTATCAAACTCCTGAGCTCAAGTGATCCACCTGCCTCAGGCTCCCAGAGTGCTAGGAATATAGGCGTAAGCTGCTGATCTGGGCCCTCTACTTTTTTTTTTTTTTGAGACTGCGTCTCACTATGTTCCTATCGGGTAGAGTGCTGTGGCGTCACAGCTCACAGCAACCTCAAACTCTTGGGGTCAAGTGATTCTCTTGCCTCAGCCTCCCAAGTAGCTGGAACTACAGGTGCCCAACACAATGCCCAGCTACTTTTGTTGTTGTTGTTGTAGTTGTTATTGTTGTTTGGCAGGCCTGAGCCAAATTTGAACCCATCAGCCCCAGTGTATGTGGCTGGCGCCCTACTCACCAAGCTATAGGCGCTGAGTCCCTCTACTATTTTTAATTGAATTTTTATTGACATAATTATAGATTGACATGCAGTTGTAAAAAATAATACTGAGAGAACTTTTATACTTTTGCCCAGTTTCCCCCAATGGGTTACATCTTGTAATACTATAGTATATAAAGCAATGCTATCACAACAAGAGTCCAGAAATACACCCATACATTTATGATCAGTTGATTTTCAGCAAGAGCGCCATAGAGTTCACTGAGGGAAAGAATAACAAATGGGGCTGGGAAAACTAGTATCCATGTGCAAGAGTGAAGTCGGACCTCTAGCTCACACTATAGACAAAAATTAACCGGGCAGCACCTGTGGTTCAAATGAGTAGGGTGCCGGCCCCATATGCCAGAGGTGGCGGGTTCAAACCCAGCCCCAGCCCAAAACTGCAAAACACACACACACACACACACACACACACACACAAATGAACTCAAAATGGATCAAAGACCTAAATGTAAGACATAAAACTGTAAAACTCTTACAGAAAAACAGAGGGATAATGACCTTGGCTCAGGTAATGATTCCTTAGATATGACACTAAAAGCCTAAGCCAGCAGTTCTCAACTTGGAGGTCATGACCCCTTTTAATTGTATTAAAGGGTTGCGGCATTAGGAGGGTTGAGAACCACTGGCCCAAGCAATGAAAGAAAAAATAAATAAATTCAACTTCACCAAAATTTAAAACTTGTGTGCTTCCAAGGAAGCTATCATGAAAACAAAAAAGCAACCCACAAAGATTTGCAAATCATGTATCTAATAAGAGTCTAGTATTCAAAAAATATAAAGAACTCTTACAACTCTACAATAAAAATGATAGCTCAGGCTTGGCACCTGTGGCTCAGCAAGTTTGAATCCAGCCTGGGCTTACCAAGCAACAATGACAACTACAACCAAAAAATAGCCAGGGTGTTGTGGTGGGCGCCTATAGTCCCAGCTACTTGGGACACTGAGGCAAGAGAATCGCTTAAGCCCAAGAGTTTGAGGTTGTTGTATGCTGTGATGCCACAGCATTCTACCCAGGGCAACAGCTTGAGACTTTGTCTCAAAAACAGCTTAAGAGTCTCTCTCTTTTTTTTGTAGAGACAGAGTCTCACTTTGTTGCCTTTGGTAGAGTGCTATGGCGTCACAGCTCACAGCAACCTCCAACTCCTGGGCTTAAGTGATTCTCTTGCCTCAGCCTCCCAAGTAGCTGGGACTACAGGCACCTGCCACAGTGCCCAGCTATTTTTTGGTTGCAGTTTGGCCAGGGCTGGGTTTGAACCCACCACCCTTGGTATATGGGGCTGGCGCCCTACTCACTGAGCCACAGGTGCCTCCCACGGGTAAAGAATTTGAACAAACATTTCTTCAAAGAAGATATGCTTGTGACGGATAAGCTCATGAAAAAATGTTCAAGCACTGGGCTAAGTGGCTCATGCCTGTAATCCCAGCACTCTGGGAGGCCAAGGCGGGTGGAATGTATGAGCTCACAAGTTTGAGACCAGCCTGAGCAAGAGCAAGACACCATCTCTACAAAATAGCTGGGTGGGGTGGTGCCTGTGGCTCAAAGGAGTAGGGCGCCGGCACCCATATGCTGGAGGTGGTGGGTTCAAACACAGCCCTGGCCAAAAACTGCAAAAAAAAAAAAAAATAGCTGGGCGTTGTGGCAGGCGCCTGAAATCTCAGCTGCTGGGGAGGCTGAGGCAAGAAGATTACTTGAACCCAAGAATTTGAGGTTGCTGTGAGCTAAGACACCACGGCAGTCTACTGAGGGTAACAAAGTGAGACTCTGCCTCAACCTCCCTAATGCCTCAACCCTTTAATACAGTTAAAAGGCGTAGCTCAGGGTGTAGGGCGCCGGCCACATACCAACAGCTGGTGGGTTTGAACCTGGCCTGGGCCTGCTAAACAACAATGACAACTGCAACCAAAAAATAGCGGGGTGTTGTGCTGGATGCCTGTAGTTCCAGCTACTCAGGAGGCTGAGGCAAAAGAATTGCTTAAGCCCAAGAGTTTGAGGTTGCTGTGGGCTATGATGCCACAGCGCTCTACCAAGAGTGACATAGTGAGACTCTGTCTTAAAAAAAAAAAAAAGAAAAGAAAAGTTCACTATCTCTAGCCATCAAAACCTCTTCACATTAATCAGGATGTCTATAATAAAAAAAGGCAGTAACTACAGGTGCTGGAGAAATTGGAACCCTCATCCATTGCTGGTGGAAATGTAAATGGTAGAGCTGCTTCGGAAAAACAGGCAAGTCTCAAAAAGTGAAATATAGTTACCGCATGACCTAGCAATTCCACTCTTGGGTATATACTCAAGAGAAATTAAAACATCCACCCACACAAAAGCTCATGTGGGAATGTTCACAGCATTGTTCACAAGACCCCCAAAGTGGAAACAACTTAAATGTCCATCAACTGAAGCACAGATAAGCAACATATGGTATATCCTACAGTGGATTATGACTCAGCACAACAAATAAATACTGATTCAGGCTCGGCGCCTATAGCTCAACCGGCTAAGGTGCCAGCCACGTACACCTAAGGTGGCGGGTTCGAATCCCCAGCCCGGACCCGCCGAACAACAATGACGGCTGCAACCAAAAAACAGCCGGGCGTTGTGGCGGGCGCCTGTGGTCCCAGCTACTTGGGAGGCAGAGGCAGGAGACTCGCTTGAGCCCAGGAGTTGGAGGTTGCTGTGAGCTATAATGCCACAGCACTCTATCCAGGGGGATAGCTTGAGGCTCTGTCTCAAAAAAAAAAAAAAAAGAAATACTGATTCATGCCACAACACGGACGGACCTGGGAAACACGCTGAGTGCAAGAAGCCAAACACACGTAAGGCCACATGTTATTCTGTTCATACAAAGCATCCAGAATATGCAAAACTATAGCATTGGAAGTATGTTAATTGTTGCCAGGGGCTGGGAGGAGTGGAGAATGGAGAAAGACTGATCTTGGGTATGGGGTTTATTTGCAGGGTGATGAAAATGTTCTGGAACTAGACAGTTATGGATCTAACAACTTTATGAATATACTAAAATACTGCAAATGAAAATGTTCTGGAACTAGACAGTTATGGATCTAACAACTTTATGAATATACTAAAAAACTGCAAATTCTATAAAGATGAGTTTTATTATATGTGGGTTCTATTTCAATTTTTAAAAACTAATACAATTAATTTTTTAAAATGGCCAGGTGCAGTGGCTCACACCTGTAATCCTAGCACTCTGGGAGGCTGAGGCAAGTAGATGGTTTGAACTCAAGAGGTCAAGACCAACCTGAGGAACCAGCCAGACCTATCTCTACTAAAAACAGAAAAATTAGCCAAATGCTGTGGTGGTTCCAGTGGTAGTCCCAGCTACTTGGAAAGCTGAAACAAGAAGATAGCTTGAGCCCAAGAATCTGAGGTTGCCATCAGCTATGATGCTACGGCACTCTATCCCGGGCAACCTAATGAGATCCTCTCTCAAATCATGGTCATCATTACCACCACCACCAGGATACTGAGACTGATACAATCTACCAATCTTTAGAATTTCCTGGCTTGGTGCCTGTGGCTCAAGTGGCTAAGGCGCCAGCCACATACATCTAAGGTGGTGGGTTCGAATCCAGCCTGGGCCCACCAAACAACAATGATGGCTGCAACCAAAAAAGAGAAATAGCCAGGCGTTGTGGCGGGCACCTGTGGTCCCAGCTACTTGGGTGGTGGAGGCAGGAGACTTGCTTGACCTCAGGAGTTGGAGGTTGCTGTGAGCTGTGATGCCACAGCACTCTACCCAGGGGGACAGCTTGAGGCTTTGTCTCAAAAAAAAAGAATTCCCTAGTTTTTCTTGCTCTTTCAATACTCTGTACTTCTACCAAGGACTTAGCAATTATTGTGAAGAATATACATTGCATTAAAATAATAACTCCCCTACAATTATACATAAATCCATACTTCAAGCTAAAACCCACAACTCCCAATCGTCATTCTCAAAATGGTTTTGTAAAAGTTGAAATGGAATTAATATCATAAGATGGTAATTACTTATTATTTAACCCAACACAATTCATCTGTTTTTTTTTTGGTTGTTGTTTTGTTTTTATTTTTGTTTTTGATACAGGGTCTTGCTCTGTGGCTCAGGCTAGAGTATAGTGCAGTGGTGTCATCCCATCTCAACACCTCAAACTCCTGGGCTCAAGCAATCCTCCTGCCTCAGCCTCCCCAGTAGCTGAGACTACAGACACACTGACCACCATGTGCAGCTAGTTTTTCTATTTTTTGAACAGACTATTTATTTATTTTTTTTTTTGGACACAGACTCTCACTTTGTCACCCTCAGTAGAGTGCTATGGCATCACAGTTCACAACTTCAAATTCTTTTTTTTTTTTTTTGAGACAGAGCCTCAAGCTATCCCCCTGGGTAGAGTGCCATGGCATCACAGCTCACAGCAACCTCCAACTCCTGGGCTCAAGCCAGTCTCCTGCCTCAGCCTCCCAAGTAGCTGGTACTACAGGCGCCTGCCACAACGCCTGGCCATTTTTTGGTTGCAGCCATCATTGTTGTTTGGCGGGCCGGGCTGGGGATTCAAACCCGCCACCTTAGGTGTATGTGGCTGGTGCCTTAGCCGCTTGAGCCACAGGCGCCGAGCCCACAACTTCAAATTCCTGGGCTCAAGCAGTCTTCCTGCCTCAGTCTCCCCAGTAGCTGGGACTACAAGTGCCCACCACAATGCCTGACTATTTTTTTAGAGACAGAGTCTCTCTTGCTCTTGCTTAGGCTGATTTTGAACTCCTGAGCTCAAGCTATCTAACCACCTTTGCCTCCCAGAAAGCCAGGATTACAGGCATGAGCCATGAGCCCAGGTGAAGAGACTACTTTTTTATAGAGTCTTGCTCTTGCTCAGGCTGGTCTCCAACTCCGAGTTTCCCTTTTTTTTTTTGAGACAGAGCCTCAAGCTATCCCCCTGGGTAGAGCGCTGTGGCATCACAGCTCATAGCAACCTCCAACTCCTGCCTCAGCCTCCCAAGTAGCTGGGACCACAGGCGCCCACCACAATGCCCGGCTATTTTTTGGTTGCAGCCGTCATTGTTGTTTTTGGCGGGCCCGAGCTGGATTTGAACCCGCCACCTTAGGTGTATGTGGCTGGCACCTTAGCCACTTGAGCTACAGGCACCGAGCCCCAACTCCCAGTTTCAAGCAATCTCTCACCTCAGCCACCCTAAACACAAGAATTATAGGCATGTGCCACTGTAAATCTGCATGTCATCATTTTAAAACAATTCAAATCTCCAATGTTCTTTTCTGGTTTTTGGCCATAAAGCATTTTTATTTCACCTGAATTATGAACACATACACCCCACTTTTAACATCTTATTATATCATACAAAGTTTGCATTTTGCATGTTGCCTACCAAGTCATCACAAATATATATATATATATATATATATTTTTTTTTTTTTGAGATATAGTCTTATACCACCACCCTGGGTAGAGTGCCATGGCATCATCATAGCTCAGAGCAGCAATCATGAACTCCTGGGCTCCAGCAATCCTCCTGCCTCAGCTTCCTATGTAGCCCCACAGGAAGTGGTCAGCTAGTTTTTCTACTTTTATTAGAGACAGATCTCACCTTACTCAGGCCGCTCTAGAATTCCTGAGCTCAGACTATCCACCTGCCGTGGCCTCATAGAGTGCTAGTGTTACAGGCTTGATATCCCTTTTAAATAGTGAAAAATATCTTGACAAATGCACATTTTATAATTTCACTAATCATCCCCTTATTTATGGACATTTAACTAGATGTTGAAATTTTTTAATTTTTTTGCATGAAATTCATGTCACTTAGAAAAATTCAAGGAACACGAATTTGAAGAAAAAAATTTATTTGTATTTATTATATTCCATTGTTGAGTTACGTAACATTCCAAAAATGGAACAGTAGGCAAAACCTCTGCCACATTGTACATAACGTATAATCACGTTTCTTACCTCAGGAGGGGCTGACACCTGCTATTCAGTGTGATATTCAACAGAACACTTCACAGGTAAGGCAACATCACATTTTTCACATCAAAAAGTAGTGTTCTTTTTTTTTCATTTTGTCACTCTCAGTAGAGTGCCATGGCATTGTAGCTCATAGCAATGTCAAACTCTTGGACTCAAACTGTCCTCCCGCCTCAGCTTCCCAGGTAGCTGGGACTATAGGAGCCTGTACCAACACTTGGATTTTTTTTTTTTTTTTTAGAGATTGGGGTCTCACTCTAGCTCAGGCTGGTCTCAAATTACCAGACTCAGCCTTACAGGGTTTTGGGATTACAGGTGTGAACCACATGTCCAGCCTGAAAAGTGGTGTTCTTATGACATTCAGCGTAGAAAATTTGCTCTCCCTATTTGACTATCACATGATTCACACTGCCCTGGTGTGAGTCAGTGTCACACTTCTGAGAAGGCCTTCCTCTTTGGTCAGGTGCTGGAGGATGGCAATGGGTATCTACACATTAGAGGCCACACATTGACAAAACTCCAGAAAATCCACTGGCTTCTCATAATATGTTTTATGCAGTTGCCAAGCATTTTATAAGACCAATTTGAAACAGAACAAAAGAAGGCTTGAATACCATTTCTTTCCATGTATTAAAGCCCCATACTTATCAGTGTTGTCATCAGCTCTGGCTATGTCCCCCATGAAATGGTTATACACTTTGATCATGTTTGGCTGCTGAACTTGGATCTTCTTCTTCAGTTTCTGGGAATAACAACTGACAAGACACAGGGGATCCATACCAGCACCAGATGAGGCAACAGTGACTACACTCTCATCATTCCATCTGCGGATGGTATTGATTTTGCCATCATTTCAATAATCAAATGTGCCTTGTTTTTTTTCTTCTTCAGAGCTACATCTGGTTCCAGTGGTGCTTTGTCAGTGGCATCCTTTCTCACTTGTACCTGTGTCGGACATCCCATCGAACTGAGATTATCAAGAAGTGCAGTACTGGCTCAAAGCCGGTAGGTAGCTCAGTGAGTAGGGTGCCGGCCACATACACTGAGGCTGGTGGGTTCGAGCCTGGCCCCAGCCTGTTAATCAACAATGACAACTGCAACCAAAAAATAGCTGGGTGTTAGGTGTCGCCTGTGGCTCAGTGGGTGGGGCACTGGCCCCATATACCGAGGGTGGCAGGTTCAAACCCGGCCCCAGCCAAACTGCAAAAAAAAAAAAAAAAAAAGCTGGGTGTTGTGGCAGGTGCCTGTAGTCCCAGCTACTTGGGAGGCTGAGGCAGAAAAATCACTTAAGCCCAAGAGTTTGAGAGTTTGAGGTTGCTGTGAGCTATGATGCCACAGCAATCTACCAAGGGTGATGTAGTAAGACTCCATTTAAAAAAAAAAAATAGAAAAAAATTAGTAGTATAAGATGTAGTACAGTATAAGTTATAGTTACCTGTCTTTGGATAGGTTTTCAAAAATTTTCCCAAAATTCACATCATTTTTTGACATGCTCCCAGAATGTCAGTATCTGCAGCAGTGACTAATTCTGGGCACTGTGTGATTACATGTACCCCCAGGAAGCAGATGTGGGAAAAATCAGACCTCTGGGCAATGACGTTGAGGAATACGATAAAAGTAACTCCAACTGCACTACTGTTCCAATAACGGAACAGCAGGCATAACTTAGGGCGTTTCCAATTAACTTACTGCAAACTGCTGCATCTTCTTTTGAACGATTTCCTCCAGATAGGGGGTGGGTTACTGATTAAAGATTTTGAACTTTTCAGGCAGCAACTGTAGCTCAAAGGAGTAGGGCGCTAGCCCCATATACTGGAGGTGGCACATTCAAACCCAGCCCCGGCCAAAAACTGCAAAAAAAAAAAAGAAAGAAAGAAAAAAATTTTGAACTTTTCTCTGGCTTTTGATAATTTCACCTTGGTGTGTTAGATCAGCTTGGCTCAGGCCTCAGCCTCTGAAAAGCCACACAAAAGGCTGGCCCGTCCCTCCCACTTTGCTGTCACTCCACCTTATTCACCTGCCAGCCTCTGCCCCAGCCCCCCCCCCCTTTCCACCACCGGCTCACCACGGCTGTTTCTCCCTGTGCTGTGGCTGCCTACTGCACGTGCAAGCTGGAACCAAGTGTCATAGGGCTTGGTCATGGGACTTGGCTTTGCCGCACCAATGCAGTTTGGTACATTAGCATGCACTGTGCTTACCTTAACCTCAGGGTGTCCAGGGCAGGTGACCAGAAAGATAAATCCTGGATAGTGTGTGTCATTTTTTTTCTTTTTTGCTTTTACTTTATTGTGTGTCATTTTCACTTCCAGACTCTTCCCACCCCAGCACGCCAGGCACCACACCAGGCACCACACCTAATCCTGGATTCCTAAATACCCAAGGAATTGCATTCAAAAAGCCACATTGGCCAGGTGCGGTAGCTCAAGCCTGTAACCCTAGCACACTGGGAGGCTGAGGCCAGTGGATTGCTTGAGTTTCAGGAGTTTGAGACCAGCCTGAGCAAAACCCAGACCCTCCCATCTCTAAAAATAGCCAGCCATTGTGGCAGGCACCTGTAATCCCAGCTACTGGATCTCTTGAGCCCAAGAGTTAAAGGTTGTGAGTTATGACGCCAGGGCACTCTACCAAGTGTTACAAAGTGAGACAGTCTCAAAAAAAAAGGCAACGTTGAAATTCTATACCGATCTCTTACTTTAGTTAGATCCCTAAAAGTGAATAAAGTACCAAACAATTTGCACCAGGAGCAGAAGCCATAAGGTGTGAGAAGATGCAAATTATAAGAACAATTATTTTTTTTAGACAGAGCCTTGCTTTTCTTTGCCCTCAGAGTGCTGTGGCGTCACAGCTCACAGCAATCTCAAACTCTTGGGCTTAAGTGATTCTCTTGCCTCAGCCTCCCAAGGAGCTAGGACTACAGGCTCCTGACACAATCCTCTGCTATTTTTACACACAGGGTCCTGCTCTTGCTCAGGCTGGTCTGAAACCCTTGACCTCAGGCAATCCACTTGCCTCAGCCTCCCAGAGTGCTAGGATTACCCACCGCGCCCGGTCCTATAAGAACAATTTCATGTATTAATTCATTCAATAGGACTGAGCAACTACTACGTGCCAACGTTATCCACTGCAATAAATAGAAGACAATAAAAGCCAAGGGTGGTGGCTCACCCCTGAAATCATAGCACTTGGGAGGCCAAGGCAGGAGGATTGCTTGAGGTCAGGAATTCAAGATCAGCCTGAGCAATATAGCAAGACCTCATTTTTACAAAAAATAGAAAAATTAGCCAGGCGTGTGTGGCAAGCCCCTCTACTCCAGCTACTTGGAAGGCTGAGGCAGATCGCTTAAGCCCAGGCTTTTTACGTTGCAGTTAGCTACAATAACGCTACAGCACTCTAGCCCGGCGAGGGGTGAGACCATATCTCAAACAAACAAGCCAAGATAGGGTGGTGCCTGTGACTCAAGGAGTAGGGCGCCAGTCCCATATACTAGAGGTGGCAGGTTCAAACCTGGCCCCGGCCAAAAACTGCAACAACAAAAATAAATTAATTTAAAAAAAAAAAGGCAAGGTAGCAAAATAAAGAATGTTACCTAGTGATTCGACCTAAGGGAGAAAATGAGGAAGCTGAAAAAAACTGAAAGCTAGGCATGGCTAACAAGATGACAATAACAACAGCAGGTAATTTCAATCAGGTGTTTACTGCGGGCCGGGATGCTACGAACCTCCTGTGCGCGAGCCGGTCTAACCTCACATCACTAGGCAACCAGGCACTGGCTGCTGCTGCTCCTCGCGTACACGTAAGAAGCGCGCTAGGCGGAGAGCCGGCACCGGATAGGTCGCCGCCCCCGCCGGCCCCGCCCATCGGCCTCCCAACACCCCTCCCGCTCGGGCAGGGACGGGGTTAACATCGACGTAACTGCGGTAGCCCGGTTGTGCGCAGGCGCAGGGCGAGGAGCGCGCCTGCGCAGAGCGCAGGCCGACGTGGCTGGCCGAAGCCCGGAAGTGGCCCTGTGGAACTGCTGCCGGACTGCTGTTCTCGACTGCGCCCGTCTAACGTTGTGGTGCTGCGTTGTGCCCCGGACAGCACCACCATGTTGAAGAAGTTCGACAAGAAGGACGAGGAGTCAGGTGATGGGGTCTTGGCGGATGCCCGCACGGGCTCTTAGGACCCTTCCTGGAATCCCTCCTCCGCAGCGTCTGGCCAGACCCCCGGATGAGGCCTAATGGAGGCTTAAGGGGCTTGGACAGGGGTCCGCGGTGGTCAGTGGCAGGACTCGGAGAGCCCGAGCATGCTCCACTGTTCCCAGCTCGTAAGCTCGGAGTGCGATTCCCTGGGTGACCTTGGGCGGGTCACGCCCCCCTCTGGGCCTCAGTTTCCCCATCTATCAGAAGAGGGGACAGGGCCGTGTGCTCCCTTGTTACTTTCTCCGTTCAATCTTCTGGGATTCGCCGGGCTCCATGGGTGCTGGCCACACTGAGCCCTAATCTGTGGAGCCAGTGTTCAGTGGCTGGGAACCCTGACCCCTTCATTCATTTTTGCAGAAAATGGATGTTCAGCGTTTATTGTATCCGGATACTATAGTAGAACATGTGGGACACTCGGTGCCACGGCTGGAAATATTAAAATCGTCACTGAACCCACAAAGGGGTCTGGCCTAGATCGTTGGCACTCGCCCACAAAGAATCAATTAACAAGACAGTAGGCTTGCCAAGGAAGGGAGGAGTTTTAATGGGAAAGACATCTGTCCAGAGGACAAGAGAAATAATCTCACATCCCTCTCTCTGACCGACTGACGGCAAGGGCTTTTGTAGTAGATTGTGACATGCGGGTCAGTTTGCATAGGGTTTGAAGTCCTAGGGTCTTCAGGTGGTCTGATTCAAGAATCAGCTGTTGGTGATGGACGATGGGTACTGTGGAGAGGCTAGTTAAGTCTGGTTGTTAGGTTTGACAATGTGAGGGGGGGGAAAGTAACTTGAGAGGAATGTGTTATTTTGCAAGGATAACTGCAGAAGGCAAAGTGGAGGATACAGACATCAACCAAATAATTACACATGTAACTAATAAGACAACGGTGACATCTGTGAAGTAAACTTAGTCACAGGGAGATTGTGGTCCCTGGCACATAGGGACTTAGTTAAGCATGAGATGGATGAATGAAAGCAAGCAAAACTTGGCACCTGAGGAACAGAAGGATTGTAGCAGGGCTGCTGGGTGATGAGTGGTGTAGGGTAGAATGGAGCCCCCTTGCTGGAGACTGGTAGGACCTACAGATTGTACACCTTGCTTGTCATTCCTTAGAATTTTTTTTTAAATTATTAAATGATAACTGTGTACATTAATGTAATTCTAGGGTACAGTGTGGTGTTTATTCCTTAGGATTTTGAACTTTACTAGGAAAGGATTTTCCCCTTATTATGTCTGGGAGAGTTTTGAAATTCTGAGTCACAACTTGTCTTCTCCATTCTCCCTCACTATAGGTGGAGGCTCCAACCCATTCCAGCACCTGGAGAAGAGTGCAGTACTCCAGGAGGCAAGTGTCATTTGCTGCCCGCTGTCTTCCATCAGAAATGTTCCACAAGGATGCAGTTGAAATACTAAGAAGACTTTTGGGGTGGCACCCGTGGCCCAAGGAGTAGGGTGCTGGCCCCATATGCCAGAGGTGGTGGGTTCAAACCCCAGCCCTGGCCAAAAAAAAAAAAAGAAGAAGACTTTTGAAGTGCTGGTTTAGAGAGCAATAGGGGAGAAAAATCTGTGCCTGGTAGACAGGAAAACTTTGTTCCAGGAAAGGGATCCTTGTGCTTGTATTTTTATGTTTATTCACTGTTTCTTCTTCCAGTTAATGTTTGTTTACTAAGTGTTTGCTAGTCAGTAGGTCAACATGTCCCTAATATTTAGGCAAGATTTCAGGGTTTATTAATTGATGAATAAAAAACCCAAACTCAGGTGGCGCCTGTGTGGCTCAGTGAGTAGGGCACCAGCCCCATATACCGAGGGTGGCAGGTTCAAACCCTGTCCCAGCCAAACTGCAACAAAAAATAGCCGGGCGTTGTGGCGGGCGCCTGTAGTCCCAGCTACTCGGGAGGCTGAGGCAAGAGAATCACTAAGCCCAAGAGTTGGAGGTTGCTGTGAGTTGTGACGCCATGGCACTCTACTGAGGGCAACAGAGTGAGACTCTTGTCTCTAAAAAACAAAAAAAAAACCAAACTCTTACCTTATGAAAATAAGCTTATTTAGGCAAGTGTATTTATTTACCTTGGGATTTGTGAGACATTGAATATACTTGAAGGGAAATGGGCTAGGCTAGAAGGTAATATACTTGGTTGCTTCTTCTTAGGCTCGTGTGTTTAATGAAACTCCCATAAACCCTCGGAAATGTGCCCACATCCTCACCAAGATTCTTTACCTCATAAACCAGGTAACAGTGGGGCAGGGGAGATGGTGCTGCAGAACGTAGGGAAGGGTGGGCATGTCATGACTTCTTAGCTCCGGGTCCCCTCAGCATCCAACTTTGTTGTGGTATCTTTGATTCTCTATAAGGCTTGAGGTTCTAGCCTGGGCTGATCCAGCAAAAAGAGCCATCTGGCCCCACTTTTGCAAGCTGAGACTTCTTTGTTTTCTTCTTTTTTGAGACAGAGTCTCATTATGTTGCCCTCTGTAGAGTGCTGTGGCATCACAGCTCACAGCAACCTCAAACTCTTGGGCTTAAGTGATTCTCTTGCATCAGCCTCCCAAGTAGCTGGGACTACAGGTGCTGGCCACAACACATGGCTATTTTTTTTTTTGTGGTAGTTGTCATTGTTTAACAGGCCCAGGCTGGGTTTGAACCTCCCAGCCCCAGTGTACGTGGCTGGCACTGTAACCACTGAGCTACCGGCGCCGAGCCGAGCCAAGACTTCTTTCTTGATGACCACAGGGGGAGCATCTGGGGACCACCGAAGCGACCGAGGCCTTCTTTGCCATGACCAAGCTATTTCAGTCCAATGATGTAAGTGCCCCAACCCCAGCTTTCCTTGAGAGGCGGCTGCCTGGTTTCGTCTCACTCCGGCCCTCTTGCTGAGCCAGGGCTGATAGGGCTTTCCCTAACTCTTTTCTAGCCCACACTCCGTCGGATGTGCTACTTGACCATCAAGGAGATGTCTTGCATCGCAGAAGATGTCATCATTGTCACCAGCAGGTGAGTCTTGGAGCTGTGGGTGGCCCCTCTAATGGGTTCCATTGAAAGAGGGATTTTTCTCGTGTGTATCAGACGATGACACTTTGGTTAGCATGGTGGTAGGTGCCAGTTATTCTTCTGTTTCCCCCATCCTCAGTTGCTGCTGCCCACTCACTGCAGCCTCCAGAATGTGCAGTTTCCCTTTTAATCTATAGCCTTTTTTTTTTTTTTTT
>NW_003852496.1:2905586-2909546 GCF_000181295.1 Otolemur garnettii | reverse complement strand
TGGTCTCAGACTCCCGAGCTCAAGCAATCCTCCAGCCTCAGCCTCCCAGTGCTAGGATTACAGGCGTGAGCCACCACGTCTGACCCCTAATCTGTAGTCTTCACGTGAGCACAAATACTTCCTTCCCTTGATTCCTCTTATTCAACCAAGCAAGCCTAGAACTTCTGCAAACACCAGGAAAAACACAAGAAAAATGGTCACAGAGAATGCAGGAGGTTTATAAACAGGCTTGCTTACTAACTACTGGTTTCTACTTCAGGTGGAGTGAATCGGGATGGGTGTGACTCAAGTATAATCACATTACGAACTGGGTCCCAGTTCTCCCTATTTCTTTTTGCCACAGTTGAGGGTAGGGGTCAGACATTCACCTGTAGGTTCATTTAGAAAGTATTTATTGAGTGTATTTCAGTTCTTGTGTGTAGTTCTGGGAATATGCAGCAAACAAGACAAACACAATCTTTGCAGCCCCAGAATTTACACAGAAGTAATCAGGCATTGAGGCCTGATTGTTGTGAGAAGTTTGGTGGGCTGTGAGGGGAGACCAGAAGAGCACCAGCTTGGTTTGGATCAGGAGTGGCCTCCTAGCAGAATGGTCTGGGTGGATGAGTAAGTAACAGTAGGACAGGTGGAGGTAAGGGCTGAGGGGTGCTCAAGGCTAAGGAAACAGCATGTGCAAAGACCTGGGAAGTAGTGAGTAGGGCCTTGGCTAACTTCAGGGAGCTTTTGCTTGAGGTTGCGGGCAGTAGGAAGCCATGGAAATACTTCAGTAAAAGCACGGAAGTGACCCAGTCAGTTCTGAGTTTTATAAAAATCCCTCCAGCTTCTATGTGGAGTTGGGCTTGCAGGAGCAGGAACAGAGGGAGGGTGCTTTTTAGGAGACAGCAATACTCTGTGGTGAGTATGGTGGCAGGGAACTGCCCCTGGAGAGGAGTGGACAGGCCCAGCTGCCCTGCACACTAATGAGACCTTCTGCCCCACAGCCTGACAAAAGACATGACCGGGAAAGAAGACAACTACCGGGGCCCAGCCGTGCGAGCCCTCTGCCAGATTACTGATGTGAGCTGTACCCCTTCCCTGCTGCCTGCCCTCTTCATTGAGGCTCTTGGGCCATCCTTTGCATGCTTTGGTTGGCTCCCATTTCACTGAACCAGGTGGTATGGGGTGGGGGTGGGGTGCAGGGACCCCATGCTCCTCCCCTGTACCTTGTTCCTGAGGCTTGCTGAGAACTGATTGGCTCTCCCTCTGCCCTGTTCCTCGTGCCCGTAGAGCACCATGCTGCAAGCCATTGAGCGCTACATGAAACAGGCCATTGTGGACAAGGTGCCCAGCGTCTCCAGCTCTGCCCTGGTGTCTTCCCTGGTGTGTAGCCATGGCGGGGCCCTCTGGGTGGCATTGAAGAAAATAACAAAGCCACTTTCCAGTAGGAAAAAAATGTATCTGTAACCCGAAATCTAAGAGTTCTGCCCTCTGTCACAGTGAGGAGAGCCAGAGAACTCTGGGTTTCTTGTGGGGAGTGGGGAGGTGGGGTGGGGCGCGGCGGTACCGGGCGGGGTGTAGATGGCCTCGACCCATCCCTCAGGGTGAGAGATTATTGAACTTTAGATCTAGCAAGGTATCTTCAGCCAGGACAGGGCAAGTGAGAGTGGTAGCCATCTGAGTTTGCCTGCATTCTCGGAGGACCAGGACAGTGGTGAGGCCTTGGCTGTGTCTGAGGGAAGACCAAGCATCAGGCTCAGGAGGTGTGGTGTGGAGAACATCCTGCCTGCTCACCCCTTGACGTGCCCTGTTCCCACAGCACCTGCTGAAGTGCAGCTTTGATGTGGTCAAGCGCTGGGTGAATGAGGCCCAGGAAGCAGCATCCAGTGACAACATCATGGTCCAGGTGAGATCTGAGCAGAGGGGTGATATTTAAAATACATAGCTGCATGGCTGGCCACTGTGACTCACACCACAAATGCTGGGACCTTACATCTCCAGGAGGGGAGTCCCAGGATGTCTGACCCTCCTCACCTAGCTTTGCCACTACTGGCCATGAGTCCTCAGGCAAGTTAGCAGAGATGAGACTGTCTACAACTGAGGTTGTTGTAAGGTGACAGAGTAAGGTTTTCTGCCTAAAGTGTCCCATGAAGTACCTTAAATGACCATGCTTAGGGCCCTGCTCCCATCTTTTCTCTCATCAAGAGACACCAGTGTCTTCATCAGTGTCTGTTGGCCCTTGCCAGATTGGGGGCAGGAAGAAGAATCACAGACACATTTATGGTTTGGTAGGGGTTGTGCTGGGGGCTGTATGTAGGGAGTACCTGGGGCGATCGCTGCCTCCGCTCTGTGTAATAACTGCCATATGCCCGTCTTAGAATAGAAAAGCCTGAAGCCCAGAGAGACTTGGTGACCGACCCAGGGCCACACGGTTAGTAGACATGAGCTCCACATGCCTGTACTCTGTTGCCGTCTCTTGCCCTCTAGTACCATGCACTAGGGCTCCTGTACCATGTGCGTAAGAATGACCGCCTGGCGGTCAGTAAGATGATCAGCAAGTTCACCCGGCACAGCCTGAAGTCTCCCTTTGCCTACTGCATGATGATCCGGGTGGCCAGCAAGCAGCTGGAAGAGGAGGACGGCAGGTAACGGCTCATCTCTCACCAGCTGTGTGGGGTCCCATTCATTTTATCGGTCTGGGCCGCCCCACACTTGTTGTTGCCTCGTGTTCTTTTGTAGCCATGACAGCCCGCTGTTTGACTTCATCGAGAGCTGCTTACGTAACAAGCATGAGATGGTGGTCTATGAAGCTGCCTCGGCCATTGTCAATCTGCCAGGATGCAGTGCAAAGGAGCTGGCCCCAGCTGTGTCAGGTCACTGGGTGTTCCTTCACTCAGATCCACACCTTCATGCCTGCAGGGAACTAGGTCTTGGGACAAGGGCTGGAGCAAAAGAAGAAAATACCCTCAAATAGGTCACTGTTTAGCGTTTAAAAAAAGGAGTCAGTATCTAGTAAGCACCTGCTCTCTGCTAGGGCCCCTCACATGCATCACGTTTGAGGGTGGGCTGCTTTTAGTTCCATCTTACCACTAAAGAGGCTGAGGTGAGGTTCAGGTCCACTCTGGAGCCTGTGAGGCTGGCTAGCCACAGGAGGAGGGCTTGGTAGGTGAACCCAGCATCTAGGAAACTAGTGCTGGCAGACTAGGGCTGAGCCATCCAGCTGAAGGAGGGAACAGTGCAGGGGGTCATTCTGAGCCTGGACACGAGTCTGGCAGCCCAGGTTTGAGCTCTGGCTCTGCTCCGTACCAGGTAAGCAAGCCTGGGCAGGTCGTACAACCTCCCCACACTTCTTTTCCTTATCTCAGATGTGAATGATAGTTGCGCCTGTTACACGGGGTTATGTGGGCAGTAAACATTTGTGGTCTATACAGATCATATAGTGACTGGCGCTGTGGTAAACACAGTGTGGTTGTTAACTTGCTGTTGTGAAGGGGAACCCAGCAGCCTTGAGTTGCTTCAGCACCGATCATGGAATGTCTCATGCCGTCTCTGTGCGGTCCTTCACTGAGTATAGGGATCTTGCCATCAAAGGATAGAAAGCGTGTGATGAGGTGCTAAGTGGTTATGTGGAGAGGTTAAAAAAGGGAGGCTCTGAGGGTGGTAAACCTGGATTCACGGGGGAAGGAGAGCATGCTGGGTAGGACAGGCCCTGTGGAAGCAGGGGTTAGATTTGCAGGTTTGTAGGATTGGGCTTTCTGTTTTTCTACTATTTCCTGTAATACTGGTATAAACCTGGTCAGGCTGAGAGACAGGGTTCACGTAACTACTAATGAATTCATTCTCTAATTTGAGTATTCATTTATTCTTATTTTACCCCTGTATTTCCAGAATTATGAAAGACATTTAAGTAGAGCCTTCAAAACAAGGGTTACCTTATTTTAAGAAAAAAATACTTGTATCCTACCTGGAGTTAAAAAAAAAAAA
>NW_003852496.1:2898249-2904912 GCF_000181295.1 Otolemur garnettii | reverse complement strand
ACTTGAGCCCAGGAGTTGGAGGTTGCTGTGAGCAGTGAAGCCACGGCACTCTACCCAGGGGGACAGCTTGAGGCTCTGTCTCAAAAAAAAAAAAATTAAAATAAAATAAAAAAAGACTTTGTTCCCAAGCATTCGGTGTCAAGAGGAAGTTCTTTTGGTTCTTGTAGACACAATAAGAGAGAGGGTAGAATTTTACTGTATAGTGGGTAAGGGCATAGGCTGCAGATAGAGATAGTCCTAAATTTTAATTTTGGTTCTCACACTTACTGACTTCTGAAATTACTTTGGTTTCTTTACACCTTTGTGTCTCTGTCCTTATGTGTAAAATGGGAATAATGGTAGTAGCTGCTTCCTAGGGTTGTGAGCAGTCTGTGAGACAAGGCATGTCGGCTGCCCAGCGGAGCACCTGGCACATAGCAGTTGCTCAGAGAATGGTAGCGTTGTCATTCAGGAGCACAACCGGGTGCTCACGGACGTTACAGTCTCTGTTTATAGCTGCCCAGAGTGAGGGGAGGGCTCTGCCTTAGGTGGGGGTAGGGTGTCAGCAGGGAAATGAACCCACGGCATTAAAGCCGTGCCCTGGGTTCTCCCAGCTGCCCGGGAGTGAAGGCAGCCTGGCATGTTGCTTGTGTCTCCCCACAGTGCTCCAGCTTTTCTGTAGCTCGCCCAAGGCCGCTCTCCGCTATGCTGCCGTCCGCACCCTCAATAAGGTGAGAGTCCGGGGTAGGGGATGTGGGGGCCTGGCCTCTAGGCAGGTTGGAGGAGGCAGGCCTGTTCTAGCTAGAGGGGTGTCCTGACCCCTGACCTGACTGGTCGCAGTTACTTTCTTCTGAATGGTGACATGATCTTATCCAGAGGACCGGTGACCAGGCCAAACCCCACAAATGAAGTGACAGAATTGAGGTCCTGCCCTCTTTGTCTCCTCCCAAAACAGGTTGCGATGAAGCACCCGTCAGCAGTGACAGCCTGCAACTTGGATCTGGAGAACCTGGTCACAGATTCAAATCGCAGCATTGCCACACTGGCCATCACCACCCTCCTCAAGACCGGCAGTGAGAGCAGCATCGACCGCCTCATGAAGCAGATCTCCTCCTTCATGTCGGAGATCTCAGATGAATTCAAGGTACCCAGCCCCCCTGCTGCACCACACTCCCCTCACCCGTGCCCCGAGTAAGAAAGAAACTCTACTTGCCTTTTCTGTCTGCAGCCCTGGTGTCAGGACGGGCCTGTGGGGCAGGTCAGCCCTGAGGGCCCAGTGGGGGCTGGCATGTTGCCTTGCAGACGCTGGGATTCGGAGATTCGCACAGTCCTGTGTCTGGGCCTTGGTTCACTTTGTCCTTTGTAGGGAGAGAATGGTAGCTTCCAGTCCAGCCAGGGTTCATTCTTTGTTCTCCAGGTATTTGAGGAACACTTGCTATATACAGTGTGGAGTGTTAGGAGCAGAGAATGTGGTAGTGAACACGACAGGTACCTGCTGGTGGCTCTTCCTTTCTGGGGAGGAGAGAGAAACAATTTCAGGTATGGGTTGTACAGCAAAGAATGGAGACACAGCAGGGGTTGCCTAGAATCATGTGGTCTGGGAAGGCTGTGCTAATGGGTGGCATCTGAGCTAAAACCTGAATAATGTAAAGAGCCAGATGCAGGAAGTTATGGGAGAAAAGACAGGAGCAAATGTATTGTGAGCAGCAGAGAGAAGGCTGGGAGGGGGCTTGGGAGCATCAGGAGGGGTACAAGCCGTGAAGTCAGACGAGATGGAGCTCAGGCACGTAAGTCCTTGTGGGTCAGGTAAGGGATTTTGATCATAAGGGAGATTTAGGAGAGGTGGAGTTTGGGGTGAGTAGTACTTTAAAAGTTTTGTTTTCTTTTAAATAATAGGAGGTAGCAAAGAAATATATTGAGAAGTCCCATGCATCTCTCTGTCACCCCCCTCTCTATGCCAGCATCCCACACAGTCACAGTGCAGTGTCAGCCGAGAAACTGGCAGAGGGAGGCACAACCCATGGAGCTTATTCAGATTTTACCATTTACATAAGTACTCTGTGTGTGTGTGTGTGTGTAAGCAAGCTCTGTGCAATCTGTCACATGTGTAACGTTTCAAAACTGCTACCACAATGAATACTCAACTACACTGCCACCACAAGAATCTCTCACATTACGTCTTTGTAGCCACACCAGTTCTCACCTCCCTATCCCTAACCTGGCAGCCGATAATCTGGTCTTAATCTATGTAATTATGTTATGTTACATAAATAGAATCATTTAGTAAGTCATTGGAGAGTTTTAATTGTGCAGACTAAGTGAGTAATACAGCGTGGTCAATTCTACACAGCACGGGTTATGCAAAGTACACAGAAATCTACTCTACCTGTGGTATTATGAGAATGCTTTGTAGGCTGAAATGACATATTGAGGTTTCCATTTTAGAAAGGTACTTCAGGGCTCGGCCTGTGTGGCTCAAGCTGCTAAGGTGCCAGCCACATATACCTGAGCTGGCCGGTTCGAATCCAAACAACAATGACAGCTGCAACTAAAAAAAATAGCCGGACGTTGTGGCAGGCACCGTTGGGAGGCGGAGGATTGCTTGAGCCCAGGAATTGAAGGTTGCTGTGAGCTATGGTGCCACAGCACTCCACCCAGGACGACAGCTTGAGGATCTGTCTCAAAAAAAAAAAAAAAAAGATACTTTAGAAGAGTGCACTGCAACTGCGTACGGTCACAGTAGTTCAGGAGAGGAGGATGGTGCCTGGCTCAGCCTGAGAGTAGGAGAGGAGGGATGGTGTGAGAGCTCCTCAGGGAACAGAGCCATCTGGGAGGGCGTGGTTCAAGGGTGGCAGAGTGATGCCACTTTCTACTTGGAGTTGATGGTGGGGCCTTGGCCAGGTTGGGGAAGAAGACGGTTAGGTCTTGCATGAAATAAGGGAAGGTGAGGGTTATGGTCGCAGACGCATTGAGTTTCAGGTGCTGCAGGCACCAGGTGGAGTTGTCTGGCAGACAGTTGGAAATGTAGGTCTTGAGCTGAGACAGGAGATAGATTTGAGACAGAACCTCAAGCTGTGGTCCTAGGTAGAGTGCCATGGTGTCACAGCTCACGGCAACCTCCAACTCCTGGGCTTGAGCAATTCTCTTGCCTCAGCCTCCCAAGTAGCTGGGACTACAGGTACCCGCCACAACAGCCAGCTGTTTTTTGGTTGTAGTTGTCATTGTTTAGCAGGTCTAGGATGGATTTGAACCTGCCAGCTCTGGTGTATGTGGCTGGCGCCTTAGCCGCTTGAGCTATAGACACTGAGCCTTGAGCCCAGGAGTTTGAGATTTCTGTGAGCTAGGCTGATGCCACGGCACTCTAGGCCTGACAACAGAGGGACACTCTGTTGCCAAACAACAAAAACAACAAAAAAGATTGCCAGAAAGATTGAGAAGAGGGCTAAGGAAGGGCTAAGGACAGAACTCTTAAGACATAGGTTTGATGAAGGAGGAACCCAAGATGATGGATGGGTGGGAGTCACAGGGGAGGGCTACCCTGAGGCCTGGGTAGAAGAGCAGAGTTTGGGGGACCCAGAGTCCAACTCTGGGTCTGTTGGGACTGTAGTGTGTGCCACTTGTCCCTGGGTGGTGGGCTTGGGGATCATGTGCTCCTAAGTGCAACCTCCTTGCCCTTGTTTCCTGGCCACAGCCTGGCCTTGCCTGAGGAAGGTGAGGCATTTGGTGAACTGAGCACTCTGCTTGGTGGCAGGGGCTCATGCATGTCTGTTTGGCTCAGGTGGTGGTTGTCCAGGCCATCAGTGCCCTGTGTCAGAAGTATCCTCGCAAACATGCCGTCCTCATGAACTTCCTATTCACCATGCTGCGGGAAGAGGTAAGAGTTGAGGGTGGTCGGGGTTTGCCAGGTATTCTGCGCAGGGAGTGACCAGGCTGCTGGCTCCATGCTCAGCTGGCAGCCAAGAGCCTCCTCTTTGCAGGGTGCTCAGGTCAACCTGGTGCCTGGGGCCCTGTAAAGTGCTAGTGGACAGAGTGTAAATGTGCAGTCTGCCCACTATTACAGTCAGAACTGTGCTACTCACCATCCAGCTTTAAAGGCAACGAAAGCCCTGAGGTGATGCTTGTGCAGAAAACGGGAAAACACGTGTTCTCTCCTGCTGGGGTCCAGTGCGGAAATATTCTGGGCCATCCCAGGAGCTCTAGAGCTGGGTCCTTGTGAAACTGTTGCTAATAATGTGACGTTGGTTCTGTTTTTGTTCCTGACGTGAATTGGTGGTTAACTTACGCCACCTTTCTTGGTCGTCTCAACAAAATTGGCTAATTCATAGGAGAAAGTGTTCATAGAATCCATTGGTTCTCCTGACACATGGTGCTCCTTTGACATAGCCACAGATTGGCCCGTGACCCAAGCAGGAGAACATCACCTTGGTTGTCTTTGGGTTTCCCAAAAATGTTAGAAAAGAGAAGGAAGGGCACTGATGCTTAGGGAGCCTTCAGCTAGTGGGCCTGGCACCTTGGACACACTACAGTGTACACAATCTCACGATCCTGACAGATCTGGTCGCTAAATGTTATTTTCTGTGTTTAAGAATCAGATATCTATGGCTCAGAAAGATGTGCACTGCCTACCAGAATCTGCACCCAGTTCAGTCTGGCTCCAAAGCCTGTACTCTTCTCCTAAACTTCCTACCTCCCAGAAAAACACATGCTGCCATGTGACATTCATGAGACTGTAGCACTCAGACATGAGACCTTCCAGACATGGGCCTGTTGTACTCCTGCATAACAGGAGTTGTGGGCCCCTCATTCTCAGGTCACAGCAGGTGCCAGCAAAGCCTCTATGGAGTAATTTGGAACTTCTCTGAGCCCACCAGGCTGGCTGGCTATGGAACTGATATTGGAAATAGCCTTTGAAGTTTTATGTTGTACCTATACACGTAACACCTTTACTGAACTATAATTCACTTATTGTACAAATAGCATCTTATATATTGTTCAAAATACCCCATAAAGGGCCAGGCGAGGTGTCTCATGCCTATAATCCTAGCACTCTGGGAAGCCGAAGCAGATGGATTGCCTGAGCTCATGAGTTTGAGACCAGCCTGAGCCAGAGCAAGACTCCATCTCTGAAAATAGCTGGGCATTGTGGTGGGCACCTACCATTACAGCTACTTGGGAGGCTGAGGCAAGAGAATTGCTTAAGCCCAAGAATCTGAGGTTGCTGTGAGCTGTGACACCATGGCACTCTACCGAGGGTGACAAACTGAGATTCTGTCTCAAAAAAATATATATATACCCCATGAAGCAAGTAAACTAATGGTCCCTGTCATGAGAGTATCTGAGGCTCTTTCAAAGAAAATGACCTAACCCACAGCCATAAGACTAAAACTGTAACCTGACTCACAGGCTTTTTTGGATTATACAAAGTTTTAAGTTTTAAACAATTTTGAATTTGTAACCAATATTTATTTAACCTTTTTTCTTTTTCTTTTTCCTTTTTTTGCAGTTTTGGCTGGGGCTGGGTTTGAACCCGCCACCTCCAGCATATGGGGCCAGCGCCTATTCCTTTGAGCCACAGGCACCGCCCTGTTTAACCTTTGGCTGTGAACAACGCCTATACGCTTTCAAACATGACATTTGTTTGGCGTGAATGGGGCCTATAGGCACGTTTGGTTTCTGAGCACTCCGCAGTCAAAGGGTAAACACCAGAACATTTCATATTAAAAACCCCACTGCCACTACAGATTTACAGTTTCTCTTGAAAAGCCTTGTTAGACCCGGTGAGACACTGGGCTGAGCAGGGCTGCCCTTTGCAGGTGGGGTGGCACTGCCCCTTGCCTGCTCTCTTCCATCATGTTGCTAGGTTATGGGCTGGGGCCTTTGGACTCCTGTTGCTCCCTGTCATTAAAGCACAGATTTGATACAGGATTTCCTCACTGCCCAATTTTTCTCTTTTTTATTTATTTATTTTTATTATTATTTTGGGGCCGGGGCTGGGTTTGAACCTGCCACCTCCAGCATAAGGAGCCGGTGCCCTAATTTTTCTCTTTTTTAAAAAACTGGAGTAAGGCTTGGTGCCTGTAGCTCACAGTGGCTAGGGCGCTGGCCACATACACCAGGGCTGGCAGGTTTGAACCCAGCCTGGGCCTGCTAAACAACAATGATAATTACAACAAAAAAATAGCTGGGCACGGCTCAGCACCTATAGATCAGTGGGTAGGGCACCAGCTACATACACTGAAGCTGGTGGGTTTGAGCCCAGCCCTGGCCTGCTAAACAACAATGACAACTGTACCAAAAAAAGTAGCTGGGCGGTGTGGCAAGTGTCTATAGTCCTGGCTACTTGGGAGGCTGAGGCAAGAGAATCACTTAAGCCCAAGAGTTTGAGGTTGTTGTGAGCTGTGATGGCATGGCACTCTACCAAGGGTGACATAGTAAGACTCTGTCTCAAAAAAAAAAACAAAAAACAAAACTGTAGTAAGATAGACATAAAATTAACCATCGTCACCATTTTTAGGTGTGCGGTTCATTGGGATTAAGCACATTCACGTTGTTGGGTAGCCGTCTCCACCCTCCATGTCCAGGACATCTCCCCAGACTGAAGCTCTGCCCCTCTTGAGCAGCAACACCCTGTTTTCTGCCCCCCCAGCCCTTGACAACTACCATTCCACTTTCTTTTTTTTTTTT